>NC_083096.1:148572862-148876477 GCF_949774975.1 Lagenorhynchus albirostris
GAGACCACATTTCAAAGGAGAAATAATGGATTCTATTTCAATGATACAGTAAGCCACTGAGCTAGAGATCCAAGTTCTGCATCCTGTTCAGAAATTATTCCTAAATACCAGCATGGTATAACATGTAACAAGCATTATTCCGTATCATGAGAAATGGAGAACAAAGTCATTTGTGAAAGGTAGATGCTTGGTGATCAGCTAGGTTCTTATTCCCTGAATGAATGGAATAATCCATCCAGCCTCATAACACACGAAACTGAAATTTTTAACTTTTCAACATCAAATAATTTCTAGTTACGGACTTTCAAGGACACTATCAGTTTATGAAAATCACAAATGTTAAGATCACAAATGCTGAGGGTCTAATGTGGAAATATTAAGCCCAGAAATGGAAATGTAGAGCTAAGGAAAGAGGTCAGGCCTAGAGACTCAGATCAGTCTACAAGGAGGTTCTGTGACACAATGCTATGAACAAAGAGAACTACAGACCCTATTATACATCCTAAGCACTTGCCACAAATAGGGTAAGCCTGCTAAAAAACAAAGTACAATTAAGAAAAACGCTGGGAATTCCCTGGCAGTCCGGTGGTTAGGACTTGGTACTTTCACTGTGGGGGTCCGGGTTCAATCCCTAGTGGGGGAACTAAGATCCCCCAAGCTGCACAGTGTGGCCAAAAGAAAAAAGCTAAGGACAGAGGACATATCCGCAAGGAACATATTGGGGACAGAGACAGAAAACAGTAAAAGACACCCAAGAAGCAGTCAGAGTAACAGGAGTAGAATGGACATTATGACAAAACAGAAGAAAATATCAAGAAGGAACACATGCAAAAATTAATCAAAATAAAGCTGAGGTGGTCATACTAATATCAGATAAAAGACACTTTAAAATGCATAATTGTAGTATAAAAGCTCACTATAAAATAACCGACGTTTATTTCACCAGAAACGTTTAACAATTGTATTGTACACTTGAATGCACCTAATAAAGAGAAAAACAAAAAAACAAAAACAAAAAAAAGAAGGAACACATGGTCAAGAGTGACAAATAGTTCACAGAGGTCAGAGAAGATAAGGAATGGGGAAAGGTTATCATATTTAATCATTTAACGGTCCCTGGGACTGCTGCATCTCTCTGTGTAATTCACAATGAAAACTTTTCACAAATAGCCACACATTTTTTTTTTTTTTAAATTTTTGGCTGTGTTGGGTCTTCATGGCTGCGTGGGCTTTCTCTAGTTGCGGCAAGTGGGGTCTACTCTTCCTTGCAGTGTGCAGGCTTCTCATTGCGGTGGCTTCTCTTGTTGCGGAGCACGGGCTCTAGGCGCACGGGATTCAGTAGTTGTGGTGCACGGACTTAGTTGCTCCGTGGTATGTGGGATCTACCCGGACCAGGTCTCAAACCTGTGTCCCCTGCATCGGCAGGCGGATTCTTAACCACTGCGCCACCAGGGAAGCCCCAACACACATTATTTTTTAATTAAAAAAAAAGAAGGGCTTCCCTGCTGGCGCAGTGGTTGAGAGTCCGCCTGCCGATGCAGGGGACACGGGTTCGTGCCCCGGTCCGGGAAGATCCCACATGCCACGGAGCAGCTGGGCCCGTGAGCCATGGCCGCTGAGCCTGCGCGTCCGGAACCTGTGCCCCGCAATGGGAGAGGCCACAACAGTGAGAGGCCCGCGTACCGCAAAAAAAAAAAAAAAAAAGGAAAAGTTTTAGTATCCATCATGGTATAATCACACAATGGAAAATCACACAGCAATGAAAAAGAACAAGCTTTTTCTAAAAGCAACAACACAGATGAATCTCACAGACATAATGAAAGAATCTAGTCACAAAAGAGTACAAACTGTACGATTCCATTTACATGAAGTTCAGAAGAGGCAAAACTAATCCATGGTGATAGAGTTTGGGAGAGTGGTTACCTCTGGAGAAGGGTAATACCTGGGAGAAAGTACAAAGGAACATTCTAGGGTACTGGAAATGTTCTACATCCTGATCTGAGGTGTGGTCACATAGGTGTATTCATTCTGTAAAAGTTCATGGGCTGAACGAACCTTTGATTTGCACACTGTAGATAAGTCACATCTCAATTAAAAAGTAAATAAACAAACACACAAAGTTACTGGTAACCTTGAAGACAACACTTTGGGGGAATTTATTTGTAGAAGCCAAATCACAATATGGGGGATGTATACAAGGTAAAGAAGCTGAGACAGTGAATACAAACTCATTTTTCAAGAAGGTTGCTGGTAAAACAAAAATGAGATTACAAAGTAGCTTAGGTAGGTTACAAAACTCAGGGAAATCATGTTGTTTTGTTTTTATTTGAGGTATAAGACAAAGAGAAAATAACATACATAACAAGGGCCTACAGCCTATGAGAGGGAATGAAATCAAGAACATAGAGGGATTAGCCTTGGAAAAGAGGATGAATACTTCCTTCTTTGAGATTTAAAAGATGAGAGAACACAGAAATCTTGAGATAGAGAAGAAGGAGAAATCAAGTTACCTTGAACTCTGTAGTAAAAGCATGTGATAAGGTCAATTAGACCAGGTAAATTGAGTCAGGAAAGGATCTGGGCTTTAAGTACATTTTTAAATGTTTCAGATAGGAACTGCAGAGAATATAAAACACAAGGATGAAGAAGGAAATTCCAGTAAGAGGACAATGCTCAGTGGCCTGAAAGCAAGGGCAGAAATGGCACAGTCTACTCAGGACTAGGTGGAGAATACAAGATAAAAAAACAAAAGGAGGGGGGCTTCCCTGGTGGCGCAGTGGTTGAGAATCTGTCTGTTGATGCAGGGGACACGGGTTCGAGACCTGGTCCGGGAAAATCCCACATGCCACGGAGCAGCTATGCCCGTGCGCCACAACTACTGAGCCCACGTGCCACAGCTACTGAAGCCCCCACGCCTAGAGCCCGTGCTCCTCAACAAGAGGAGCCATTGCAATGAGAAGCCCGCGCACCACAACGAAGAGAAGCCCCCCTCACAGCAACTAGAGAAAGCCCACGCACAACAATGAAGACCCAACGCAGCCAAAAATAAATAAATTAATTTTTTAAAAAAAGGGAGGGAAAAGTCCAAGGGCTAACATGTGCATCACTGAAACTATATAATAAAGAATGATGTCTAAGGAAAATACTTATTTAACATACAGGAAAGAGGCAGAAGACCTAACAGAACTCTTCAAAGATCCAAAGATGAAGTCACTAGGGTCTAGAGTAGATTGTGCGAAAGGGAAGCTGTCACTAGAGTTCATTACTACAGAACATTTTTCTGTAACTCCCACAAGATCAAGAACCACATATTCTCCTTTCACTGAACTTCCTACAGCTACTAGTGACAACTTCTCCTCCCTGATAAAACTGACCTTTATCCCCTACTTCTAAATACACCTACACTTGATTAATAAATTATATAAACATATCCTGTCCATTCAGAAACTCCATGAACTTTTTACACTTCTATCTGTGTTCTCCCACTAAGGTGTTTTCAGTGGTACAATCCTAGAAGGCAGAGACTATATCCACGAAGTCTCTGTTCACAGTACTGGGTTTGGGATTACACACATGCATCCCCAAAGCACATGTTTTAAAAACTGCTTTCTCGTGAAATGAATCATTACTGGAGAGAAACTTTAACAATGCTTCGGAACATATTCCTACACGACTATAACGATGGCCAAATCAGAGAATGCTTAGGAATGACACCCGTTTTCACAACTGTCAACATAACCTCTAGAAAGTAGGATAACATTTACTATATTATTGACTATTTGCCCCTCTGGATAATTCCTCCATACCTCTTTAGTAAGCCTATTCTTTGCACTTCATTTACTCCCAGCCCACATTCCAGCGTCCCTTCTTCCCATCCAGAACCCCTAACCTCAAACGCCCCACAGGACCATTTTTCAGCCCTACTCCCTCATTTCCTATTCAACCCCAGACCATCACTTCCATCCACTTCTCCACTCCCCATTTTTCTGCCTCTCCAGACCTCCAATTCCTTCTGCCGAACTATTCAGTCCCCACCCCTTCAACGCCCCAGCCCAAGTCTTCCCGCCTGAGATCGCCCTCCCCCATCGCTCCCTTTCAGGCTCCCCCTCCCCAACCCTTCCCTCCGAGACCCCGGCCAGCGCTACCTGCTCCCTGACTTCGGGCCCTGCGGGCCCCACCCGCTCCTCCAGTAGCTGCCTCCCGGACGGCGCTCGCCGGCGCGAGGGCAGGGGCTGGGGCAGCTCCGCTGCCCGCTGAGCCCCATCCTCCCGGCGGGCGGCCGGCGGCGGCGGCGGCAGCTGCGGTCGGTCGCGGCAGCGGCTCCGCTTCATATCTGCGGCTGGGCCCTGGGCGTCAGCGCAGCGAATGTCCCGGACCCGCACGGCCCCGGGCCGCGGCGCTACCGCGCCAACCACCGCCCGCGGCCACCATGGCCCGGCGGGCGCCCGAAGCCACCGACCCCAGCCAGCAGCTCCTCTGCGCTTTCTGGGGCCTCAAGAGCCGCGGCCTCCTCGGCTCTCCTTACGGAGGCGGCAGCATCGCCGCAGCGTCTTCTTCTCCCACCCGGTGCACGCTCGGGCGGCCAGCAGCCGCCGCCGCCGCCGCCTCCGCCTCCACCGCAGCAGCCGGCTACACAGCCAGACGCCAACAGCTTGCCTGTAGCCCGGCCCCGCCCCTCCCTTCCCCTCGCGCGCGCGCACCGGGAGCCCGCCCGCCACCTCTGGCCGCGCGCCGCCTCCCGCGCACGCGCCAGCGAACGGTCGCGAGAGACCCGCCCTTGGCCCCACCGCGTGGTGGGGGTGGGAGGGGGCGGAGAGCGGAAGAGGGCGGGGCCCCGACGCGCCCACTGCGGCCGTGGAAGCTCTTTGATTCGTTCATTCATTCATCCATTCATGAAATTGTGTGTCTGGCCAAGCTAAGTGGTGGGGATCCAAAAGTGAATTACAACTGATCAGCGTCCTCAAGGAAGTAGGCGGAGAGGGACCAGGAGCAGCAAGGAGACAAAATAGACAACCAGTAAACAGAACACTAATGCCTGCCTTTTTGTTGAGCACCTTCCAACCAACCGTCAACTGATCTTCACATCACACTTTGAAGGCAGGTCTGCTCATTCTCCTGTTATAGATAAGAAGACCGACGGGAAGTAATATGTACCAGGTCACTGAGCAAACTCAAATTCTGGCTTTTCTGCCCTTTTTCACTGTTTCCTGTTGCTCCCAGAAAGTAAGACAGGGTGTGGAAAGTCCTATAAAAGAGGAAGAAGTGATGGATTCCTTCAAGTGGAAGGTGAAGACAAAAAGGCATCCCTATGATTCCCCACTGACAATGAAGTCATCATGTTATAGCCCAGTCCAGCCTGGCCACAGCGGTGGGCAGCGCAGCCTGCCTCTTTCAGTGACTCATCTGCTCAGCAACGTGGCTGTAGCTCAGCCCTGTCTGACCTCCTCCTTCTGGCTTTAGCTGGTCTGCCAAAGCACCATATTTTTCCTCTTTTGTCTTGACTGGAGTTCTTTCACAGAAGCCTTTACTGAAGGGTTCACCCATTTTTGCTTGGCCTCCACCCTAAACCCTTTCTGAGAGGTAATAATAGCTAACATTATAGCATAACTACTGGATACCAGGCACTGTGCATTCAATTCACACATGTGCAAACAAGAGGTAAGTTGTATTATTTCCAGTTTACAGTTGAGATTCAAGTTACATAATATGCTCAATATGACACAGCTAGTAAGTGCAGAGCCAGGATTCAAACCAAGGTCTTTCAGATACCAGAGCCTACACACACAACCAGTGTACTCTACAGCCAATCATCAGTCTGCTCCTGTATTCCCTGTTTCAGTTCCTCACCACCATCCATCCAGTTGCCTCAACCAGAAACCTGGAAGTCATCCTAGACTCCTTCCTTCCCCTCCTGCCCCCACACCCAATTAATGAACAAGTCCTGCTGCTTCTATAACCTTACCATCTCTCCAATCTGTCTCCTTTTTCCATCCCACTGGTACTACCTCAGCTCAAGTCTTATCTTCTCTCACCTACTTGACTGGGAAATCTTTCTAAATCATTCACCTACAGCCAGTCCCTTTCTCTTCAAACCCATCCTCCAAAAAGCCTTTACAAGAACCTTCATATAACATGTGACTCCCTTGCTTAAAACAGTTAAATAGATTTCCATGACCCTCAGGATGAGGTCTACTAAATTTACTATGATTGGCAAGACCATCTGAAATCTGGTCTCTGTCTACCTCACCTTCTCCTATTAATCCCTGCTATGTCAATTATTTATAGTTATGCCAGCTGTTTATAGTTCCCTGCATGTACAGGGTCTGACACATTCTTGGTTACAAACAACAGAAACAAACTGATTATCCTAAGCCTAAGGGGGAATTATTAGAAGGCTATACAGAGGGGCTCACAGAACAGAACAGAGATTGGAAAATCAGGCTTATGAAACTGGCAGGAAACAAGGAGTCTCTCCAGAGTACACATTAGGGACAATTTCAGGACAGTGCTGTCACCACCACTCCCACACCACCACCAGACAATGTGCTATGCTGCTGCCACATACTTGTGCAAAGGGATTCTATCCTTCTCTCCTCTCTAATTGCATCACCATTCCAGATTCACAGTCTCTGGCAAGAGAATCCACTGACTCAGCCTTGGCAACTTAGGGACCAGAACTCCATTTCAACCTCTTGCCTTCCACTATAGGGACTAAGAAAGTCAGTGTGGCAAATAGACTCTAAGGTTGCCCTCATGATCCACCTCCTCTCCAGTGTTTATGCCTTTGTGTGATCTCCTCCCCTTGAGGTGAGTGGGACCTGTGACTTGCTTCTAAACAGCAAAAATGATGTGGTATCACTTCCATGATTACATTACATTATATAAGATTCTGTCTTGCTAACAGACTCACTCTCATTCTCATTCTCCTAATGGCCTTGAAGAACCAAGCTACCATATTCTGAACTGCCTGTAGAGAGGGTCATGTGGCAGGAAGTTGCAGGCAACCTCTAGAAGCTATGGGCAGCCTCTGGCCCAAAAGCCAGCCAAAAAACAAACACAAAAAACTCAGTCCTACAACCACAAGAAAAAAATTTTTTTCTTGTAGTATAGTTGCTTTACAATGTAGTGTTAGTTTCTGCTGTACAATGAAGTAAATCAGCTATATGTATACATATTTTCCCTCCCTCTTGGACCTCCCTCCCACCCCCCCATCCCACCCATCTAGGTCATCACAGAGCACCAATCTGAGCTCCCTGTGCTATACAGCAGGTTCCCACTAGCTATCTATTTTATGCATGGTAGTGTATATACGTCAATCCTAATCTCCCAATTCGTCCCACCCTCCCTTTCCCCTCTCTGTGTCCACATGTACATTCTCTACATCTGCGTTTCTATTCCTGCCACACAAATAGGTTCATCCGTACCATTTTTCTAGATTCCACATATATGTGCTAATATACGATATTTGTTTTTCTCTTTCTGACTTAACTTCACTCTGTATGACAGACTCTAGGTCCATCCACCTCACTACAAATAACTCAATTTCGTTCCTTTTTATGGCTGAGTAATATTCCATTGGATATATGTACCACATCTTCTTTTTCCATTCATCTGTCAATGGACATTTGGGTTGTTTCCATGTCCTGGCTATTGTAAATAGTGCTGCAATGAACATTGGGGTTACATGTGTCTTTTTGAATTATTTTTCTCAGGGTATATGCCCAGTAGTGGGATTGCTGGGTCATATGGTAGTTCTATTTTTAGTTTTTTAATGAACGTCCATACTGTTCTCCATAGTGGCTGTATCAATTTACATTCCCACAGTGTGGGAGGGCTCCCTTTTCTCCACGCCCCCTCCAGCATTTATTGTTTGTAGATTTTTTGATGATGGCCATTCTGCCGGTGTGAGGTGATATCTCATTGTGGTTTTGATTTGCATTTCTCTAATAACTAGCGATGTTGAGCATCTTTTCATGTGCCTCTTGGCCATCTGTATGTCTTCTTTGGAGAAATGTCTATTTAGGCCTTCCACCCATTTTTGGATTGGGTTGTTTGTTTTTTTGATATTGAGCTCCATGAGCTGTTTGTATATTTTGGAGATTAATCCTTTGTCCATTGCTTCATTTGCAAATATTTTCTCCCATTCTGAGGGTTGTCTTTACATCTTGTGTCGGGTTTCCTTTGCTGTGCAAAAGCTTTTAAGTTTCATTAGGTCCCATTTGTTTATTTTTTGTTTTATTTTCATTACTCTAGGAGGTAGGTCAAAAAAGATCTTGCTGTGATTTATGTCAAAGAGTGGTCTTCCTATTTTTTCCTCTAAGAGTTTTATAGTGTTGGCCTTACATTTAGATCTTTAATCCATTTTGAGTTTATTTTTGTGTATGGTGTTAGGTCGTGTTCTGATTTCATTCTTTTACATGTAGCTGTCCAGTTTTCCCAGCACCACTTATTGAAGAGGCTTGCCTCCTTTGTATATTCTTGCCTCCTTTGTCATAGATTAGGTGACCATAGGTGCATGGGTTTATCTCTGGGCTTTCTATCCTGTTCCATTGATCTATATTTCTGTTTTTGTGCCAGTACCATACTGTCTTGATTACTGTAACTTTGTAGTAGAGTCTGAAGTCGGGGAGCCTGATTCCTCCAGCTCCGTTTTTCTTTCTCAAGATTGCTTTGGCTATTCAGGGTCTTTTGTGTTTCCATACAAATTGTAAAAATTTTTGTCCTAATTCTGTGAAAAATGCCATTGGCAATTTGACAGGGATTGCATTGAACCTGTAGATTGCTTTGGGTAGTATAGTCATTTTCACAATATTGATTCTTCCAATCCAAGAACATGGTATATCTCTCCATCTGTTTGTATCATCTTTGATTTCTTTCATCAGTGCTTTATAGTTTTCTGAGTACAGGTCTTTTGCCTCCTTAGGCAGGTTTATTCCTAGGTATTCTTTTTGTTGTGATGGTAAATGGGATTGTTTCCTTAATTTCTCCTTCTGATGTTTCGTTAGTGTATAGGAATGCAAGAGATTTCTGTGCATTAATTTCGTATCCTGCAACTTTACCAAATTCATTGATTAGCTCTAGTAGTTTTCTGGTAGCATCTTTAGGATTTTCTATGTATAGTATCATACCATCTGCAAACAGTGACAGTTTTACTTCTTCTTTTCCAGTTTGTATTCCTTTTGTTTCCTTTTCTTCTCTGACTGCCATGGCTAGGACTTCCAAAACTATGTTGAATAATAGTGGCAAGAGTGGACATCCTTGTCTTGTTCCTGATCTTAAAGGAAATGCTTTCAGTTTTTCACCAATGAGAATGAAGTTGCTGTGGGTTTGTCATATGTGACCTTTATTATGTTGAGGTAGCTTCCCTCTATGCCCACCTTCCAGAGAGTTTTTATCATAAATGGGTGTTGAATTTTGTCAAAAGCCTTTTCTGCATCTATTGAGATGATAATATGGTTTTTATTATTTAATTTGTTAATATGGTGTATCACACTGATTGATTTGCATATATTGAAGAATCCTTGCATACCTGGGATAAATCCCACTTGATTTGGTGTATGATCCTTTTAAAAGGATCATGGTGTATGATCCTTTTAATGTGTTGTTGGATTCTGTTTGCTAGAATTTTGTTGAGGATTTTTGTGTCTGTGTTCACCAGTAATATTGGTCTGTAATTTTCTTTTTTTGTGGTATCAGGGTTATGGTGGCCTTACAGGACGAGTTTGGGAGTGTTCCTCCCTCTGCAACACCTGAGTGAGCTTGGAAACAAACCTCTCCAGTTGAATCTCCAGATGAGAACATATCCCAGCCATATCTGGACTCCTGATCCACAGAAATTGTGAGATAAATGCATATTATTTTAAGCTGATAAGTTTATGGTAAGTTATTACACAGGAATAGAAAACTAATACATCCAGATACTCACTTTCTCAGGCCAGAGGTGGCCATGTGACACAATCTGGCCTGAACCCCCTCTTGCTCCTATCTTCCCTACATTAATAAATGACAAGCCGATTTTTTTCAATTGCTCAGGCCAAAACCTCAGAATGATAGTTGAATCCTTTCCTTCTCACACACTTCACATCCATTCCACTAGCAAATTCTATGCAAATTAAGAGAATTTTACAATTATCTGGGAGAGAGGTGATGATGACATGTAGAAAGAAAGTGATCATCGTAATGAAAGAAAGTGAATCTTAGAGAGACTCAGAAAGCAGAAACAACAGGAACTGTTGACTCATCTGGGTAGAGAGAAAGAGAGAAGATTCAAGAATGATTTCCAGGTTTCTGGCTTGGACAACTGATATAGGGAACAGTGAAGAAGAAGTTTGAAGGAGATTATAATTAATTGTTCAGATATGTTTGCTCTTTTTTTTTTTTTCTCTTAAGTACCAGTGACATACCCAAGTGAAGATGGTAGGGTGAGCTATTGATTAAATTGCTTTAGAGTTCAGAACTGAGGGCTACCAGTATTTAGATGTATGACAAATATAAACTGTTCAATAATCTTGGGTTTATACATGTTATGACATCTCTTTTCTGTTTCCTAGTTAGTCACTCAGGCTCCTCATGTCATATTATCAGGAAGTCTAGTATCTCCTCCTTAATTATCTAAGAACTCCAATGTTCCTATATATTCTAAAAGGTAAGTATGATAGTCATCTATTGTTACATAACAAAGCATCTCAAAATTTGTGAATTAAAACAACAAGCATTTATTTATCTGACAATTCTGTGGGTCAGCTGGTTGGTTCTTATGGCCTGGGCCAGTTTAGCTGATCACTTCTTAGTCTGCAAATGCATCTGCAGTTAGCTGAGGAATGACTGGTGGCTAGATAATCTAGAATGGCCTTTCTCAGACATCTGACAGTTTTCAAGCTGTTGGCCATAACAATGGGGCCAAAAAAGTCAAATATCTCTCATCATCCAGCAGGCTGGCTTGAATTTCTTCACATGGCAGCAGTATAGGGGTCCCAAGAATAGAAAAAAAAGCCTCAATGTGAAAGCACTTTTCAAGTCTTTCTTGGAGTCACATTGGCAATTGTGCCATTGCCAAAGCAAGTCATAAATCACACAGCAAGTCACTGCCAAAGCAAGTCAATGTGGGAACGAACTAAAGTGACATGGCAAGGGGTAATAGATTCAAAGAGGGGAAGAATGTGTAGCTCTCTTTGAAATCTACTCCAGGAAGATCAGTACAATTTCCACAGTCAAGTCCAGCTAGAATTAAATTAGTCCATGAGCATCATTGCATCCTGGAACCATGTTTGAAGTGAATGTCTGTGTCCCCCCAAAATTCATATGTTGAAGCCCTAACTTCCAATGTGGCTATATTTGAAGGTGGGGCCACTAAGGAAGTAATTAAGGTTAAATGAAGTCGTAAGGGGGCCTGGATCCAATAGGATTTTTATCCTTGTAAGAAGAAACACCAGGGGGTGTTTGCTCTCCCCCACCCCAGGCACCTATGCAGAATAGGACATGTGACTATCTAGCAAAGAGGTGGCTACCTACAAGCCAAGAAGAGAGCTCTCACCAGAAACCCAAGCAGCTAGAATCTTGATCTTGGACTTTTAGCCTCCAGAACTGTGAGAAAATAAATTTCTGTTGTTTACACCACCCAGTCTAGGTTTTCGTTGCTGTTGTTGTTGTTGTTGTTTTGGCTGCGCCTTGGAGGCTTGCAGGATCTTAATTTTCCCACCAGGGATCCAACCCGGGCCCACGGCAGTGAAAGTGCCAAGTCCTAACCACTGGACCACCAGGGAATTCCCGTAGGGTATTTTGTTATGGCAGCCCAAGCAGACTAATACAGACCACATAACAAGGTCCTCCCAATCCAGCGAAGGTTTTTTGAGATAGGACAATCCCATTCCCTTGGTACACAGCTCAGCCAAATATGCCCAGGCCACAGTTCCCACAATTGAAGCTCTTAGTCCTGTATGTTTTCCGTTTCCATACACAGCACAGTGAATTTCCAGGGAAACAAGCAGTCCCAGGACAAGTTTCCCAAGGAGCCCACATCCTAGAGATCTGCAGTGTTTCCTCTTAAACAGTCAAAAGAGAGAGTGTCTAATTATGTCTCCTTTCCCTAGGCAATGATTGCTTGCTAATCCTCCTAAGGGAGGATACTCTCAGTGTTTCTAGGGGGCTGAGGAATCATTACATACCCTCTTGGAAAAGCCTGCTTTCAGTGATACTAACATTCTCTACTCTTCTATGAAAGATTCCTTAGGTGATTCGAAGGGGCCCACATTACTCTTCTAAGAGTTAGCTTCAAGGATTCCTTATTACAATTATGGTAAAAACAGATCCTTGTCCCCCAATATCCATTCTTCCCTTTTCATATGATTGGACACATGCCACCTAAAATAAAGCAAAATTTCCAGCCTTCTTTGTAGCTAAATATAACCATGTAACTAAGCTCTGACCGTGAGCTGTGAGCTTGAGTGATGAGAGCAACTTTTGAAGTATGCTCTAAAAGGGAAAAGCCATGTCTTTCCTTTGTTCTACCTATTGCTTATAAAGTGGTCATGGTAGTAATCTACCTTGGACCACAGGTATGAGAAAACATCAAAAGGATGGCAATGCAACAATGTAGAAAGTGCCAAGATAAACTCATGGAGCAGAGCTGCCATCCTTGCCCTCTCTAGTATTATGTGAGAGAGAAATATATCTCTGTCTTAAGTTACTGTAATTTTGGGTGTCTGTTACATGTAACTAATCCTCCATCATTATCACTTACTATGATGATTTCTAGTACCTGTTTTGCAGAGCTGATGGATCCAAATATAACCTTGGGCAGGGCACCAGCTACAGATGGAAACTGAAGCCTTATTAAATACATTAGGATACACTTGGCAATAAAGGAAACAGGACTCTCAGGGAAATTCAAGACTAAAAGTACAGCTGTCCTCAGGGAATTTGGAACTGGAAGCATATCTAGGACCCTCAGCAGCAGGAGTGTAGAGCATTTTACTCTATACTCTTGTCATTACCATGACTAAGTTTCTCTCTTGGTCTCTCATGTGTCTTTTTGTGTTTCCTCCCAGAACTAACCAGCTTATTTACCCTCTGTTCTGTATTATTGCTTTATATCATCACTTCTATCTACCAATATTTTCTACTTAGGCAAAATTTTGTCTTAGTCACCGCCTCTTCTGTACTAACTGGCTTCTTTATGCAATTTTAAAAACTTCCTTGCTTCTAATGTCTGATTCATTCCCTATTTTCTAATTCATTTGCCTAAAGATGAGAAGCTAATTGGCCAAACTTTACCTGTCAAGTACTTTAATAGCTACTGGATAACCTACACATTAGTTAGGGGTACCTTCCTGGTGTAATCAGCAATGTCTAGGAACTGGGAAGATGGTGTCATGTGGTACAGAATATGATTGCATAGGATTATCCCTTGACAGAGGTATGGGAGAGATGATTTTCCATAAAGGGGGATGGTGGACTTCTCTGGAACTATGAGTACCGTGTCTTAGATATATTGAAGAGAAATAAAAGTGGAGACCAGAAACCTGTAAGGAGTCTATTACAAAGGAATAGGTAACAGGTACTTGTCAGAGTTTTATAGTAGTAGGGTTAGAGAGGAAGGGAGAGACTGAAGAAATATTAAAGCTGTACAATTTATAGGGCTTGATGAATAGCCAGAGAGGAGAAATGGGCAAATAGGATGAATCAGGGATAATCTTCAGGATTATGGTTTAAATAACCAGGTGGATGATGGTGTCTTTCACTGACCTAGAGAATACTGAAGGAAGAACAAGTTTCATAATTTCATTTACTCATTTATTCACAAACTAAACAAGTATTTGTTTAAACTTCCATGGAAGAGAAATATTAAACAAATGCATTCAGAAGAAGAACAAATGTACTCAAAGAAGTACAATTTGGGGACATGTTGATTTTGTGGTGCCTATGAGATAAACAAGATGGATATATGGATCTAAAGTTCAGGGAATGCTCTCAGTATATATATATACTATATATACACGCACACACACATGCACACACACACATATACAGAATGAAACTTATGAACAGGCATATGCTCACAACTTTCTCTCCTGCCCGAGTCTTCCCCTGGCCAAGAGAGTTCTATAGATGCCAGACTGCTTCTTTGGGCTTGGGGATGCAGGACAAGGAGAATAATAAATAAGAAGAATAATTAAAGGGAAAAAAGAAGTAGAACTTAGTTCAAGAAGCTGAGTTGCTCTACACGGGAAGGAGCTGTAAGACGGGAGGAAAGGGAGGAAGGTAGAAGATACAGGTAGGGAAGCAGAGAGAAGAAAAGAAAGCTGTGTGGTAGGTGGGAGTAGTTGTTTTATGGGATTTCTAGCATATCTACTTCCCCTTCTAGCATATCTACTTCCCCTTACGGGAAGTAGGTAGGAGACGAAGAGGAGCTGCAAAGAGTATTGCTACAAATCCTCTTCTCAGTTCCCAAGCAATGCCTGTAAAGGACTTGCATCATTCTGAAGTTACTTTTGGTTGCTGAACTGTGAACTTCTCTAAATATGATTCCATGCAAAGAGTAAGCTATGTTGCCCTCCCTCATTCACGAAGGGTTACTTAAAAATTCGGGAGCATATAGATGGAAATTGAAGTTGTGGAGATATATATATATATATATATATATATATATATATATATATGCTCAGAATATATGACTGAAGTAAAAGATTAAAAGAGTCTAGGGGTTTTTCGGGCCGCTGTGGGAAGCGACGCGAACGCGGCGACTGGGTGCTTCCGCAAAAATGGCGGCGGCGGTGGGCGGTGCGCGGCTGGCGGCTTGGGGCGGAAGGCTGCGGCGCGGGCTGGCTGCCGGCCGGCGGGCCTGGCCAAGCTCCGGGCCCGTGGCGGCGGCAGTGGTCGGCGTGGCCCTGGCGGGAGCAGGAGCAACATGGTACCACGGCCGCGTGAACATGGCGGCGCCCCAGGGCGGCCTCACCGTGGTAGCCCAGAAAAGTGTGGACTCTGGAGAGATGAAAGGGAAACCGTCTCCTCGTAAACAGCGCTTCATGCAGTTTTCCTCACTGGAACACGGGGGAGAGTATTACATGACACCACGGGACTTCCTCTTCTCAGTAATGTTTGACCAAATCGAACGTAAAACTTTAGTCAAGAGGCTGACAAATAAGGATATTGAGGACGTACTGGCAGGAATCAAAGGAGCTGGTTGTGGATCAACTTTTTTTAGAGACCTTGGCGATAAAGGGCTGGTTTCATATACCGAATATCTTTTCTTACTTACAATCCTCACTAAACCCCATACTGGGTTTCATGTTGCATTTCAGATGTTGGATGCAGATGGTGATGAGATGGTTGAGAAAAAGGAATTTTTTAAACTGCAGAAGATCATAAGTAAACAGGTTGACTCGAAGACAAGAATAACTAATGAAACAGAATGCCAGGAACCAACAGTGAAAGAACCTGAAATTAACACAACTCTTCAGATACGTTTCTTTGGAAAAAGAGGAGAAAGAAAACTTCACTATAAAGAATTTCGAAGATTTATGGAAAACTTGCAGACGGAGGTCCAAGAAATGGAGTTCCTTCAGTTCTCTAAAGGTCTGAGTTTCATGAGAAAAGAAGACTTCGCAGAATGGCTCCTTTTATTCACCAACACTGAAAATAAAGACGTTTATTGGAAAAATGTGAGAGAGAAGCTGTCCGCAGGAGAGAGCATTAGTTTGGATGAGTTCAAGTCATTTTGTCATTTTGCGACCCACTTGGAAGACTTCGCTATTGCCATGCAGATGTTCAGTTTAGCTCATCGCCCTGTCAGACTAGCGGAGTTTAAGAGAGCTGTGAAGGTAGCAACGGGACAAGAACTCTCCGACAATATCTTGGACACCGTCTTCAAGATCTTTGATTTGGATGGTGATGAGTGTCTCAGTCATGAAGAGTTTCTTGGGGTGTTAAAAAACAGGATGCATCGAGGTTTATGGGTGCCGCAACAGCTCAGTATACAAGAATACTGGAAATGTGTGAAAAAAGAAAGCATTAAAGGAGTGAAAGAAGTCTGGAAACAAGCAGGAAGAGGTCCTTTATAGAAAAACATAATGTGGGAATTACGTTGCTCCAAGTGTCGGAACTGGGGATTTCTTAAAGTACTAGATGGTTATCTTCTTAAGTCTTCATTGATTTCCTTTGTAATATAAAGATGCCTTGTATTTGCTTTCTGATTCAATAATTTCTCAGTAAGATTTCATTACAGAACTTCGTAAAAAGAAAGTATTCTTTTACAAAAACAGACAGTGGACTCTGTCCAAAGCCTAGGATTGAAGTCACACTTTGATAAGATGGAAAACCTGGTCATTCACTGGTGTCAACACAGCAACACAGCACGTTCTCTGGAGCAGTCAACAGGCGCACAGGAAGAGTCACTGACGTGAGGCCAGGATCAATTCTGCAGTCCTGATGCTCCTAGTAGGGCAAATTAAGTTAAAACATTTCAGGCTTTCTTATCTGTACCTTACATCTCATAGACTTCTTGTACATTTTATTTCAGTGAGCTGTATATTAGTTGTCTTTAAAGTAATATGTAAATTTCAGTATTCTGGAATGTTCTGGAAACAATAAATTATTTATAAAGATAAAAAAAAAGTCTAGGAAGGAGCTAAATATTTAAGGTACAGAGAGTGGATGAAAAGTTGGTTAAAGAAAAGTGAGGAAACCTACAGCTTTTAAAAGCATCTTAAACTCCATCATTGCAAACATATGGCAACTTCAGACTAAAATAACTGTGAGGGGGACTTCCCAGGCAGTCCAGAGGTTAAGACTCTGTGCTTCCGCTGCAGGGGGCAAGGGTTCCATCCCTGGTCAGGGAGCTAAGAACCCGCATGCCCATGCGGCCCAGCAAAATAATCTATGGCAACATGAAATTATATATATATATATAATAGATGATAGGAAATAGAGAGGTAAAGAAATTGGATTTCCTCATCTTTTACTATTGAGAGAGCAAAAGATATTGTTTAAAGCTAATAAATAAGGGCTTCCCTCATGGCCCAGTGGTTAAGAATCCGCCTGCCAATGCAGGGGACACGGGTTCAAGCCCTGGCCTGGGAAGATCCCACATGTCACGGAGCAACTAAGCCCATGTGCCACAACTACTGAGCCTGTGCTCTAGAGCCCGTGAACCACAACTACTGAGCCCACGTGCCACAACTACTGAAGCCCGCGTGCCTAGAGCCCATGTTCCTCAACAAGAGAAGCCCACACACTGCAAGGAAGAGTAGACTCCGCTGGCTGCAACTAGAGAAAGGCTGCACGCAGCAATGAAGACCCAACGCAGCCAAAAATAAATAAATAGAAGGGAAAAAGAAAGAGACCCAATAAAGCTAATAAATAATAGAGACAGACTTATTTGAAGATACTTTAAAGGTATAGAGGTAATCTTCAGAAGAATTTTTAAAATAATGTTTGTCGTTAAAATTACATGTTAAAGGGGAAGGGAAGGTAAGGAAGTGAGAAGTGGAAGTATAGTAATTTTGTCATTGCTGAGAGCAGAGAGTTAATAGGTAAAGTCTCAAGAAATATTAGGAAATGTTACAGTTATAAAGGTAACCACTGGAAGAACCAAAAATTAACTACAAACTTCCAAGTTAGCAGAAGGTACATACACAAAATAAAACAAAGCAAATATAAATCATATAGTAAACTTTTTTTTAAAGGTAATCATCTCAAAAATAAATTCTTGACTCTTCAGAGCAGAAATAAATTTAGAGATCATCAGGAGCAGAGCTACTCCAAGTGTGGTCCTCAGACCTGAGCCAGCTGGCAAACTGCTATCGGTCTATAAAGAGATTAAGTAAAGAAACCGAGAGTAAGCTCTTAAAAAACATTTATAGCAATTTGGCAGAGTCATTTTATGTCTGTGAATCTAATAATAAAAAATTTTGTATGTCTTTGTGTTATTTCATTTTTTCTAGCTTTTTTACTGTATTTTACAAAAATATCAGTCTAGGCAATAAAAATATGTTTTTTAATCTCAGTTGAGAAGCACTGCTCTAGAGTAGCAGCAACAGCAACATCACCTGGGAACTTTTAGAAATGCAAATTTATTGAGTTTCTCTTATTTTAGGTATTGTGCTGGGTCGGACTCTCTGAAGAAATCACATTTAAGCTAATCTGATGGATGAGTAGACATTAGCCAGGTGAATATCTCCAGAGCTCACGTTCCGTATATTTTACTGTGTTACCTACATTTATTTCTGAATTCATTCATTCAACAAATATTCAGAGTTCCTACTACATGTCAGGACTTATTTCTGATGAGCAAACTAAGATGAACAAGATCCTTGGCCCCAGAGAATTTATAGTTGAAGGGAAGATGTCAACTTTTATAGGGGTTTAAGTCTATGTCTTGAATTTCTATTTATTTCTACTTTCTATTCTTCAATTCATAACCCAGTACCAGACAGTTTCAACAACTGTTGCACTATACAATTTTTCAAGTTAGGTACAGCTCTGTATCCAACAGTAGTGTCACTTTGTCTCTCTCTAGTTTTTTTTGTTGTTGTTGTGTGTGTTTTTGTTTTGTTTTGGTTTGGTTTTTGGCCACGCCAAATGTAGTCAAAGCCGATGCAGGGGACACGGGTTCGTGCCCCGGTCTGGGAAGATACCACATGCCGCGGAGCTGCTGGGCCTGTGAGCCATGGCCGCTGAGCCTGCACGTCCGGAGCCTGTGCTCCACAACAGGAGAGGCCACAACAGTGAGAGGCCCGTGTACCGCAAAAAAAAAAAAAGCTGTTGATCATTTCCTTTATGATGTTTCTGGGTTTGGGCCATGTCGTGTGGCATGTGGGATGTTAGTTCCCCGACAAGGGATCAAACCCATGCCCCCTGCATTGGAAGCGCAGAGTCTTAACCACTGGACTGCCAGGGTAGTCCATAGCTCTAGTTTTCTAAACATTTTACTAAAGCAGTCAGCAATTCTTGACACGGTTGACTCTCTCTTTCATGAAAGTTACTTTCTTCTCGTGGCTTTAACATTCTGGGTTTGCCTCCTACCTCTCTGATCATTCCTTCTCGGTCTCTTTATGATGTCTCCTCCTCTACCTGACTTAACTGTTGGCATTCTTCACAGGTCAGCCTTGGATCTTCTCAAAACATTTTCTTTAGGTAATCTTATAAATTCCTGTGACAAAATGCCATCTATAATGCTGTTGACTTTCAAATTTATAACTTTAGCTCAGATTTATTTTCTGAGCTCTTCACTACTTGACATATTCACTTTGTCTCTCAGGCATATTTAATAAACATGTCCTTAATTGATCTTTTCTCCCTTCTTATTCAGCCTGAATTTCACGGTCATTCATATTCACTCGCTCGCATATACCATTCACTCTTCTGTCCCTCTTTCATTTTGGTATACTCATTTAGCAAAACCAAAACCCTGATTAAACCCACCCTGTGCCTCTGCCTTGCATGCACTGTTGCAGCTGAACAGAGCTGGAGAAAATATGAGACCATGAGGTAAAGTCATAACCATAAATTTCAAGTGGGCCTTATTGTTGCCCAACAATCACACCATATGTCCCTAGTTCATTCACTCTCCCTTCTCCTAGATGATGATTTCATAACTCCTACGAAACCCCAGTACATTCTCTCCCATCCTCACGGTCAGGTAACAGACTTGCTTTCTACTTCAGGAGACAGTTTCCACAGAATTCCACCATCACATCTCACCTGCCAGCATCTGCACTCACATATTTTGTTTCTCTTTCGGTTATTATAGATGAACTATCCATGTCCCTATCTAAAGTCAATCCCTCCGCTTGTACAATAATTCCATTTTCTGCCATTTATTCAAGAATATCACTCCAGAAATGCTGCCCTCTCTATCCTATATCATAAATTTCCCTCTCTTTCCTGGATCATTCCATCAGATTACTTAAAGTTTCTCTTGTCCTCACTTCTGCCACCAGCTACTCCTAATAATTTTTGTTCCTCTATGTAGCAAAATTTCTAAGAATATTTGTCTCTATATGCTCTCTCCAGTCTCCCCTCCATCTTATTTTTAAGTCCTTTTTTTTGGGGGGCTGCTCTTCACAGCATTTGGGATCTTAGTTCCCCCACCAGGGATCAAACCCATGCCCCCTGAATTGGAAGCATGGAGTCTTAACCATTGGACCACCAGGGAAGTCCCTAAGTCTTTTTATTATAAAATTATAAAAATTTATATTATAAAAATTGCAAACATACACGAAAATTGAGAGAATAATATAATGAATCCCCATGTAACCAATCAAAATATTCTACAATTATGAACATTTGCCATATTTGCTTCCTCTTATCTTTTTTATTTCTTTTTGTTGCTGTAGTATTTTAGAGCAAATCCGTGATAGTATGTCATTTCAATTCTAAATACTCATATGTACTTCTAAAAAAATAGGAAAATTTCTTTAACCACAATATCTTTATCACTTCTTACAAAATTAACAATATTCCTTAAAATTACCTGATATCTGGTCCACATCGAAATTGTTCAAATTGTCTCCAAAATGTCTTTATGTAGTTAGATTATCCACTCTCTCTTAAATATACTCCAATTAAGCTTCCTCCTACCACCACTCCACCAAAACTTCACTGGTCAATGTTATCAATATCTACCATGTTGTTTAACCCATTGATCAATTCTCATTTGATATCTCAGTTGCATTTTATATATTTGCTCACTTCCTACTTCTTTTGTTTTTAGAGAAAATCATATAATGAACCCCCATGTACCACTACCACCCAGTTTGTATAATTATCAACATTTTACCATTCTTGTTTTGTTTATGCTCCACACCTTTTTCTTTTTCCTGGAGAATTTAAAGGAAACCCCAGACAGCTTGTAATTTCAATACATATTTCTACAGGTAAGGACTTTTAAAGCATAACCATAATCACATTATCACACCTAACAAAATGAATCATAATTTCTTAATATCATCTAATAACCAGTCTGTGTTCAATTTCCCCCTTTTGTCACAAAAATATCTTTTTGCATTCGTTTTGAAAATTCTTTCCAAGCAACATCCATTTGTTGATTTGGTTGATATGACTCCTAAGTCTCATTTAACCTAAAACAGTTGCCCCTCCCTCCTTTTTATGACATTTTTTGCTGAAGAAACTAGGTGGTTTTTCCTATAGAATTTCCCACATTCTGCCTTTAGCTGATTGGATCCTTGTGGTGTCATTCTTATATTCCCTGATCCCTAGTGTTCCCTAGTGTTTCCCTGTAAATTGGTAGTTATATCTGGAGGCTTGATGAGATTCAGGTTCATTTTTCTTGGCAGGAATACTTCATAAGTGGTGCTGTGTATTCTCATTACATCATATCAGGAGGCACATAATAACTTGTGGTTCCATTTTCAGTGACGATAATAAGACTGATGAGTAGGTTCAGATACTGTGAACTTCATCTATCCATCATAGATCTTCTCATAAACCATTCACCTAATGCTTTAAGCAGACAGTGACAATCATTACTTAAATCTGTTATTTCAATAGGGGATCTAAGTCTAATATTTCATTTCATGGAAAAGCCAAAGTATGTGCCTGATCTTTCTCTTTGTTCACCAATTTTCAAAATAATGACTGCCCTGCCATCTCCAAAGAAATCAGCGAGTTTTGGAGATTTTCTGGAGTTAATTAAGGGCTCATGGTTTCAATCCATATTAGTCATTACTCTTAGATGTTCAAAATACCCCATTTTTCGTCAATGGGGGCTACTTTAGTTTGGCTCCTGTGTCTTTTCATCCATTTGACAAATTCCAGTATTCTTAGGTAGTTTCCTTGCTTTCTGGAAAAGAGAATGTCCTAGGATTATCTTGTGCATTTTCTGCATCAAACCTGGAATGAGCCCATTCCTTCCTTCCTGATATATTTTTTCACCTAACGTGATAAATGGCACTTCTATCTATCTAGTTGCTTGAGCCAGAAACCTGGGAGTCATCCTGGATGCCACTGACTCCCATATCCTCTGCATGCAGTTAATTGCCAAATCCTCTTGGATCTATATATAAAGAAAAATCTCAATTTGTCCACTCCTCATCTTTACTGCTACCTCTCTAGTCCAGGTCACTATCATCTTTCATTTGTACAGCCAAAATAAACTTCTAATTATATTACCATTTCTATTTGCCCTTTCCAATCTATTCTTCGTCCAGCACTTGCTTTTTAAAAATGTAAGTCAAGGGACTTCCTTTGTGGCACAGTGGTTAAGAATCCACCTGCCAGGGGCTTCCCTGGTGGCGCAGTGGTTGAGAGTCCGCCTGCCAATGCAGGGGACGTGGGTTCGTGCCCCGGTCCGGGAGGATCCCACATGCCACGGTAGCGGCTGGGCCCGTGAGCCATGGCCGCTGAGCCTGCGCGTCCGGAGCCTGTGCTCTGCAATGGGAGAGGCCACAACAGTGAGAGGCCCGGGTACCGCAAAAAAAAAAAAAAAAAAAGAATCCACCTGCCAGTGCAGGGGACACGGGTTCGATCCCTAGTCCAAGAAGATCCCACATGCCACAGAGCAACTAAGCCCGTGCGCTACAACTACTGAGCCTGCACTCTAGAGCCCGTGCTCCACAGCAAGAGAAGCCACCACAATGAGAAGCCCGCATACTGCAACGAAGAGTAGCCCTCACTCACCGCAACTAGAGAAAGCCCGCTCGCAGCAACGAAGACCCAATGCAGCCAAAAGTAAATAAATAACTTAAAACAACAAAAAAATTTGCTAAAAATAATTAATTAATTTCTAAAAAAAAATTCATGATGCTGTGCCTTGGCATGGATATTTTTTTAAAAATGTAAGTCAAGATGTTTTATTTACTATATTAAACTGAGCACATGTTTTGACAATTTCTCCTTCCAAAAATCTCATTGAATTTGTACAATAAATAAAGAAATCCAGTTCGTGACAAATTCCCACAAGAACAAAAGCAGACAAGGTCAATGGTCCTGATAATGTTCTAGTTACTTGGTTAGGTGATAAATTTGCTGATGTTTATTTTATTATGCTTCAAACTTACATATATGTTACACATATTATTTTTCATGTATCTGTGCAACACACATTTATTTCTCACTAAATATCCATGTTGGCACCTACATTTCCCAACATTCTTCACAGTTAGGTGGGATCACATGACCAGGACTGACCAATGAGCTATGAAAGGAAATGAGATATGTAATTTTCAAACCAAAGTCTCAAAGAGGGAGTGTAAGTTTGCTGTGTTCTCCCTCCCCCTGTGTGTGATTGTAGAGACCCATGGGAAGCAGCTGGAATTGTTGAGTCGTCAGGTGGAAGACAGCAACCTACAGAGTCAGATTGGACTCATCAGAGCAAGCAAGAAATAAACATTTGTTTTTGTAAGCCACTAAGATTTTAGGGTTCCTTTCTAGCCTAGCCTATCCTGACAAATACAGTATCTAATATAATTTTTAAAAAACAAAAACTTTTTTTTACAGATAGGATCATATTGGTAGATAAACTAGGGTTGAGAAAGCCACAGTCCAGAATATGAACAGAAAAGGCTAAAATGGAGGTGAAAATAGACTTCCTAAGAGAGAGAATTTCTAAATTGGAGTGAGCAGGAGCAGAAAGCATCTGAGAAAGGAAGCAGAGATCAAAATATTAATTGAAACACTGGGAACAGGTGCACTACTTAGAATCCTTCTCTCTCTCCATAAGCACACACTAGCTTCCCTGTTACTTTAAAACACATCCTGAGAATAAACGGAAAAATCTGCTCAGGAGAGTTCATGCTCTAGACTTCTTATTTTGGAATTCGGGTGGGGAAAGTCTTGTTAGCTACTCCCTCCTCATTTTAACTATATATTTTCCTCAGAAAACAAGCTCAAATATCAAATTTCTTATCAGCTACACTTACACATATGTAATAAATCAGAAAAAATTTAAGTACTTTTCTTGAAAAAATATATATAATTTAGTGCAAGTGTGTATTCTAGCAAAAAATATAAAGGAATTCCCCCCCCAAAAAAGAGGAGGATATGGGAAGAAACAGATGAGTAATATAAAAATAACATGAAAATAAATATAAAGATTTAGTTATACAGTAGGCCTAAAATGCAATTGTTCAAAATAGAATGAGAAGTCAAAAGCTAAAATGGAATGAATTCCATTCAAATGATAACATGTTTATGAAGATGAAAAATCTCATTGATATTGTAAAGAAACTTCCCTGAAGTAACAGGGAAGCTAGTTTTTTAATTCAACAAGAAAAAAGAAAGTCTATTAGAATCTCCAGAAAAACATAAAGCCATGTCCCAAAGGTGAAGCAAATTAAAAATATGGTCTATATTGTAGCAATTAATGGGAAATAGGATAAGAAAATCTATTTGGCCTTGATATTTCTTGTTTTATTGTTAAAGTTTTATACTTCTGAGGTTAGATTTTTTAAAAAAATCCTAACAGACTTGGGAACATCTTTGTAAACTCCAGCCACTATTAACTGTGTTAGTCTCAAATCCATTTATTGCCCTTCCTCTACTTTGCTCTATCTTGCAGAAGATTAGCTCATGCAAATTATCTTTCTAAAATTTCCTAGTTTACTTACTTTTGGTTAGTGGGAGGGATGTTGGAGGACCTCTGCTTCAGGCAGCATCTCCAACATTGACTGTGTCTTTTCCATGGTTCCACATCTCACCAGAGTCCCTTCCTCCCCATCTCAGCTTTCAGAGGGCTGTCTTTCCCTCTATGGTTTCAGTTCCCACTGAGTGGTCTCAGCTTGTAGGCTCTGTTAACACTACCTCCTCCTCTGATCCTCCAGCCCTAGGGATGGTAGAGGTTTCCTGCTGTTGCTAATTTATGAGTTGCTTACCCATCCCCTGTTTCACTTTGGACCCATTTGTAACTAGTTACCTATATGAAATTCCTTCTATTTAACTACTGGCGTGGGCTCTGTTTCTCTGACAGAACCCTGACAGATAAATAAATCTAAGTAGTGTGTATAAACCATGAGAATTAATGCCACTGAATTATCCATCAAAGGACAAGAAAGGAGAATACTGAGACTAGAGAGTTCCTGGAGCAGTAAGTTACATAGGCAATGGAATAGCCAGGCTCAGAGATGTGCTTTGGGAAGGCTGGTTGCATTAGCATTATCATTTCAAACAAAGTGGAAATCGGTAACAGGGAGACTAATGGGGACCCTTATACAGTAATCCAGGAGAAAGACAATGAAGACTGTATTAGTCAAAACTTATCTGATTGTAAGTGATCAAAACCTAAGTCAGGGGCTTCCCTGGTGGCGCAGTGGTTGAGTCTGCCTGCCGATGCAGGGGACATGGGTTCGTGACCCGGTCCGGGAAGATCCCACATGCCGCGGAGCGGCTGGGCCTGTGAGCCATGGCCGCTGGGCCTGCGTGTCCGGAGCCTGTGCTCCTCAACGGGAGAGGCCACAGCAGTGAGAGGCCCGTGTACCGCCAAAAAAAAAAAAAAAAAAACCCTAAGTCAACCAGATAAGCAAAAAGGAACATGAACCACACTGCTAGTTGCCTATCTAACATTCATTCCTCTGTCTTCCATACTAAGAGAATCGCAGTTTTGTATGAGGCAGCAGTGTACATAGAAGTAGCTAAAAGTTCTTACTTTTCTAGAGTACAAGTGGGGATAATATGTACTCAGGGTGGCCATATGACCCAGTTCTGGCCAATGAGAGAATAAAAGAAAGTTTTAGAGTTAGGCTTCCAGAGGTATGCTTATTCCTTCAATCCTTTGTCCTTTGTCCTTTCCTTCTCTTCATGATAAGAAAGCAGACTCTGCTTGACAGTCACTATCTTGCCTTACACTAAGGATAATGGAACAGAAAGACAGAAGAGCCTCGTCTTTTATGATATCTTGTAACCTGGAACAGCTACTCTTATCCTCGCATGCCTATCTCCAAGCACCCTTTTATTGGGGGAAAATTAATTTGTATATGGTTAAGCCATGTTAATTACTTGCAATTGCGTATATCTCTAACTGATAAAGAGGGTGTATTGGAAGAGTCCTAACGTAACTCAGATTATACAGACTGAACTAGAGTTCAACAAACTGTTCTTGAAAGAAACTGCAGTACTGTAGATCTTCCCTCTTTATCTCATTACTCTTCTCTGTATTGAATTAATATTCTTTTCTTGCTCTGATCTGGCTTTCTCTATTCCCCAATTCATCTGGCAGAAAATATGGCCAACAACAGCTTCCATGTTTTACATTGAATATCTACAGTCACTGAAGAGAGATTAACCTCACTCTCTTGGTTCTAAATATAAAAAGATAAGAAGAAACTCATTGGCCCAGTTTGGGCCAGGTGACTGCCCCTAGATAAATCAACCACAAACAGGTGGGCATGGTCAAATATAAACATGCAATCTCCAGCAGTAATCATGCATAGAATTGGAAGAGAGGCAATTCCCACAAGAAAGGAGATGTCTGACAGACAAAACAGTAAATGTTTACTACAAAGACTGAATTAGGCTGGTGGTACCAGAGTTAGATATAAGAGAGATTCAGGGAATAATCAGGGGGATGATTGTCTTGGGGCTGAGAATGACTTCAGGTTTCTTGTTTCTTGTCAAAAAGATTTATAAAAATAGGAAAGAAGAATTGGTGATTGACTCAAATTGAGTTATCATAAAGAGTAACTTTGGCCTGAATGCTGTTGATTTTTCTCTGCACACATTTTCACATGGTTTTAAACACCAGATTTTTACCTTAGTTTCATAAAGATTCCATACAAGTCTATATGAATATCGGCATTTCCAATGAATGACGGAGCAGAGGACAGGGAACACATAATTCACAAAGGATGAAATTAAAGTAGTTAACAAACATGAAAAATGTTCTAACTTATTAGCAGCCAAAGAACCATAAATTAAAACAAAGAGATGTGCTAGTATTTTTTTAACCCATTAGATTTGCAAGAAGGCTGGCTGTAGAGGCAATATGTTAGTTAGACCTGGGCATTCACCTGTGTTTCAGGTGGCAAGGAAGTAGGCACAGCCTTCAGAGTAAGAATCGTGACCAAAATTACTCATGAACCATAGAAATGTTCCACTCTAATGACTCTACTTCTGAAAAAAGATTCTAGGCAGGGACTTCCCTGGTGGCGCAGTGGTTAAGAATCTGCCTGCCAATGCAGGGGACACGGGTTCTAGCCCTGTTCCGGGAAGATCCCACATGCCACGGAGCAACTAAGCCCACGAGCCACAACTACTGAGCCCGTGCGCCTAGAGCCCGTGCTCTGCAACAAGAGAAGCCACTGCAATGAGAAGCCCGCCCACCGCAACAAAGAGTACCCCTGCTTGCCGCAACTAGAGAAAGCCCAAGCACAGCAACAAAGACCCAATGCAGCCAACCATAAATAAATAAATAAATAAATTTATTGAAAAAAGGATCCTAGGCAAATATCCAAAATATAGAAAAAAGAAACTTTATGCATTAAAGATGTTTGCCACAGCATTGCTTAAAATAGTAAAAATTATTGAAAACAATAGTGAGAAGTGATTTAATAAAGTATGATATCCTCTCAAAACACAATATTATACAACCATTAAAATAATAGCATTTACAAAGTATTTGTATAGCAGTATGGAAAATGCTTCTCATATAACCTTAGTTATATAAGCAATGCTCCAAGTATAAATTCAAATGAAACCAAAGTGTATGAAGTAAAAAATAAAAGTTTACTCCAGGGTACCCACTCTAGTGGGTAACCACTGCTAAAAGTTTTGTGTGTTTGCAAACTTTTTTCTATGCACAGAAAATTGTATATCCTGATAATTTTACTTATCATTGTCAGTTGAGCATTTTACGTGTCATTAAATAGTCCTCTAAAACATTTTTAATGGTAGTTTGATAATCTACTGTAGAAAAAATGTACGTTTACTCAACCATCCCCTTAACTGTAAAGCTACAGTAAGCTTTTGAATGCAAGTAATTGAAACCCACCTAGTTAACTTAAGGGAAATATATAAGCTGTCATAAGAATACCGTGTTTCTCAGAATAAAAAGGCAGGAATGCAGAAAGCAACTAGAATGTGCAATGTAATGGTCCAGGAATGTTTTGTCTATGTCTCTTATCTCTACTTCTCTCCACAGCTCTGCCTCATTCTCCTCTCTCTGTAGACTGGTGTTCTCTGTTTTTCAGTTCATCTGGAGAATAATAGCCTTGACACAGTTCCAGAATTTTTACACTACTTCCATTCAAGATATCAGCCTAAACCGGAATTCCTAAGTAAGAAAGACAATATAATTGACCTAGTTTGGTCAGGTGTCTACCCTGGTCCAGTGAACAGTGGCCAGTGGATCAAGGTCCCTCTTCTGAGGCTGAATTAAGGAGGGTGATAACGCAAATAGGTCCCTCTGTTCTCAGAGATGAGTGAATCACTGTGAGCTGAGAATACACCCCCAAGGATGTCTATTATGGCCTCCATATGTCAATTTCTCTTCTTAGAATGGACAGGTAAGTGAAATCATCAGGTCAAATGATATGAGCATTTTAAGGCCAATTGCTTTCCAGAAAAAGCATCAACCTACACTTTCACCTGCAGTGACTGGGAGTTCCTGCATGCCCTCATCCATCTAAGAAAAGGAAGACCAATTTGAAAGAGAAAACATGGTATCTCAGTGTTGCTTTATTTTGTGGGTTTTTTTTAAGCACTATTGAAGCTGAGTGTTTTCTCAGATGTTTACAGACTAGTCCTTCTTCTGGGCAGGGCAGAGCTGTACGCAGTTTCTTTCATACTCCTTAGTGAAGATAGTGAAGATTCTCCCCCACTGATAGGACAGATGAATGGATGGGGCCTCTGCAGCTGTTGCACAAATGTCTGCATTTCTTCCAGGCTGCCCACACTTGCTCTCCAGCCACTGTTGTCTCCTGCCTGGTTCTACTTTCAGCCCTGCCACCAGATCCCCCAGTCTTCCCCTTCTCCCTAGGAGCCATAGCTCTTTTAGGATAGAAGTCCTGGGATGTCCAGGTCTCCTAGTTCTGTCTTCTGGCAAATCAGTGTTTGTACAGAAAGTTCAGAAGTCCCCATTAGCAAGAGTCAACACTGCAGCAATCTTTACTGCAGCACAGAAGCTGGGCACTTACATGCGGTACCAGAACCAGCTACCTAGAGAACTTATCTGTGCTGACCCTGTAGATGAAGCAACAGCTCATGAAGACTGCAGTTTCATTCCGTTGCCCTGCATCTCTCCATGAGGTTTCACCCATCTTACCTACAGCCTCCAGTGCACAATTCTGTCATTGCATTTGCATATTGTGTTGTCATTATCTGTGCTAGAGACTTTTTCCCTCCCTAAAGTATCAACTCCTTGGCCCCTTGCCTTCCAAGATGGCCCACACTCTGTCTGTGGAGTGTGTATCTCCCTGAATAAACCTTCTTTCACTTTACTATGTCTTGCTCTTGAATTCTTGCCTGCACAAAGCCAAGAACCCACACTTGGCGTCCATCCCAGGGACTCAGACATGACTTGAGATGTGACCATCCTCTCGCACCCCACTCTCTTTCCTGCAACATCTTTTCTGGCACCCAATGTGGGGCCTCAAAGGTCATAATCTTGATCCGCCTACTGGTCTACAGCTCCCCTCTGAAGGACTTATCCTGAACCATGTAGATTCAAGTAGCCCGCTAAGTGGCAGCTGACATCGCCTGCAGGATCTGGCAGAGACCAGTTCTCTGGCCGTGAAGAAGCGCACTGAGGCCAAGGCTTTTCCCCCTCAGTCTTTCTCATTCTCCTATTGCTCTATCTCCGTGGACTTGAAAAGATCCACCCAGACGACCACCAAACATCCAAATTAAGACTGCGCGGCAAGTAATTGACAACTTGGTTGGGTCTAAAGAACTCCTGCCAGGGGACTTATCTGGTGGCGCAGTGGTTGAGAATCTGCCTGCCAATGCAGGGGACACGGGTTCGAGCCCACATGCCGTGGAGCAACAGGATCCCACATGCTGCGGAGCAACGAGGCCCATGAGCCACAACTACTGAGCCTGCGCGTCTGGAGCCTGTGCTTTGCAACAGGAGAGGCCACGATAGTGAGAGGCCCGCGCACCGCGATGAAGAGTGGCCCCCGCTTGCCGCAACTAGAGAAAGCCCTCGCAGAGAAACGAAGACCCAGCACAGCCAAATATAAAAAAATAAAATAAATTTTTTAAAAAAGTATCAACTCCTTGAGGACAGAGTCTATGTCTTCTTGTTTATTATTTCTGTGTCTTCAGTTGCATGAAACTTCCCTGCCAGACTTGCTCTGCCAACATTTCCTCTGAGCTCCCTGGTTGGGGAGAATAAAAAATAGAGACTATAGTTAGAGTGGAGGCCCAAGAGTGACCATTTGCTATTCAAAAAGCTAAAGGCCTAAAAGGTTTTTGACTGAGGACTGAATTTCCAAGGCTTATGGTGAAGGAAAACTAACATTTTTAAAGTACCTGTTAAGTGCTAGGTACTTGTATTATTCAGTACTCTTTCACTCACTTGGTTTCTCTCCTACAGCTGTCACGCTCTCTGCACTGTAGGAAACCTGGTAGCCGGCAGCCCCAAGCTTACGTTATCTCAGATAAGAACCTGCAACCAAAAAGAAGTTTTCTCTTCTATATATAAAGCCGAAAAAGGACACTGATTAGTTTTACTTGTGTCACCTGTCCCCTGTGGACCGATCACTGACCCAGAGAGATGGAATACTCTGACAGGCCATGGCCAAATTATATGTCTTATGGCAAGAGGAGCAAAGGGAATAGAAAAGCTTACCAGACAGCCGAGAGCATTAGTTACCAGGGCTAAAGTGTATTGGAGCCAATTGTCTGCCTTGAAAACCTCTCCTCTAACACTCTAACCATTATACTCTAAGGATGGCCTTCTTGTGCCCTGAAGACATAGATTCAAAGATCTTAAGGGGCCTTTACAGACTCTGGTTAAGAGAGAGCATGCACTTTTGCCAAGCCTTGAATGCTGGGCCTGTTCTGAAATAATGCAGAGAACTGGATAATCAGCACCTCTGGGTGGATCTGCTCCCACGACTAGGTCTTCAGGGCTTCCAAAACATTCTCACACCCCATTTGTTTGACCTCCCTCATTCCCAGTCCTCCTTCACCAAATAATGACTTGACTCTTCAAAATCCTCTGGGCATTTTCTTCACTTGCTTTTTGAAAGAGATTTACTTTTGAAATTCATTCACCCATTCCTTCAAAAATAATTTTATTGAACACCATGTATGTACCAGGACTATGCTAGGCACCTTAAAAAAACTTTAAGAATGGAAGGCCTGCAGAGGGTTGAATCTGCAAATGTCAGCCCGACCAGATAAAGCCTTCTATTAAGTCCTTCCAGACTTTTCCTGACTCCCAGGTCTTCAGAACACTGAACAAGGCAGGTGTGACTTACCAGCTGTGGTTTCCAGGTGTCCTGACCCATCCCTTTTCTGACTCAGTCACAAGAGAAATACAGGACATTTTTTTCAATCAAACAAATAAGTTAATAAAACTATATAAACAATTAGGGACTTAGAGAAGATATGGCTGGAGTTTTTTCCTGGGGGTGGAGTATAACTGACTTCACACATGTATACATATGTGTTCAACTTGCCAAGGCTGAATGGTTCTGACCTTACCAGCTAAACATTTTCTTTCTGGCAATTTTCTTTTTCTATAACTTAGCAACAGCAGCAATAGCAAGGTAGGCCCAATAGCAAGGTCAACTGTTCAAGGGTATCTCTGAGACCTATGACTTCTTAGTAAAGCTAAAGAAATAGTCTCCCTGGGCTTCCTCATCTCTGTTCTATTCTGTTGTCAGGGAAAGTTTCAAACTCAGTTTTCCCAATCCAGAGTAAGCCACTCCTCAGCCACAATATTTTCTGAGTAATAACAGCTGGTAAGAGTTAAGAGCTCTCAGGTGCTTTTTTTAAAATAAATTTATTTATTTTATTTATATTTATTTTTGGCTGCATTGGGTGTTGGTTGCTGTGCGCGGGCTTTCTCTAGTTGGGGCGAGTGGGGGCTACTCTTCAGTGCAGTGCGCGTGCTTCTCATTGCGGTGTCTTCTCTTGTGGCGGAGCACGGGCTCTAGGTGCACGGGCTTCAGTAATTGCGGCACTTAGGCTCAGTAGTTGTGGCTCACGGGCTCTAGAGTGCAGGCTCAGTAGTTGTGGCGCACAGGCTTAGTTGCTCCGCAGCATGTGGGATCTTCCTGGACGGGGCTCGAACCCATGTCCCCTGTACTGGCAGGTGGATTCTTAACCACTGCGCCACCAGGGAAGCCCCTCAGGTGCTTTTAAAGGGCATTCAGCGCTCTCTGATATCTCCCCAGAACTCAGTGTGGACTCTCAAGCCTGCCCTTGCTCTGAATGTGAAAAGAGTACAAATGGCACTGGTTGACCAGCCATGCAGTTATGTCTTCTAGGGTGAAATCTTTAACCTGTCAAAACCTTATACAGGTAGAAAAGATTACTCTGTCATCTTCATGTACTACAAAGTAAAATCTCCTCAAAGTCTCAGAGTGAATGAAAGATAGAATAGGCAGGAATGCTGAGCCAATTACAGCTTTGCTTAGAAAATCCAGGCATTTGGTCAATGACGGAGAGGAGAAACTGAGACAAACCTGCAGGCAAGACAAATGAAGAGCCAGAGTAGCCTCTTAGAGACCCCTGGCCATTGTATGCAGAGCTGACAAAGAAGCTGGATCAAGAAAGGCAAAGCAGACATCTGACTGAGGTCTCCTCTTATATAAGGAAGTCTCTAGTGAATTGTGATTATGTACTGTATTGTCAATATATATTTTGATAGAGACTGTAAGTCTGTGACCCCATTGGTAAGTCATAATCACTTCGGTATTCAGGAGATGGGAACTCTGTAGACCAGCCTCAGGCAGGTCAGGAAGGCACAGATTATGTTCAGAACACTGCATTGAGGGAGCTCAAAGTCTGAATGGGAATGGATATCTTTGGGTGAAGAAAACAGACCATTATTTGTGAGATAGATGGTCTAATATCATGTAACTACTCTCTGTTTATTTCCTGTGTCACCATCAAGCCTTTAGTAAAGTCTTTTTTTGTTTGTTTTTAATGTAGCGGTTTTTTTGTTTGTTTGTTTTTTTGTTTGTTTTCTTTGGTATGCGCGGCTTGCGGAATCTCAGTTCCCCAACCAGGGACTGAACCCAGGCCACGGCAGTGAAAGCCTGGAATCCTAACCACTAGGCCACCAAGGAGCTCTGAGCCTTTAGTAAGTATTGGAAAGCCCCAGCCTCACGTCACCATGCTGCTAGGATTAAGGGCAGCATTGCGAAACAGCAACCCATCTATGTTTCCACATTCAAAGTTTCCACCCAGGAGCAGCTATAAATAGCCCCTCAGCTCTCCATTAAGCCCATATATGCCAAACCTCAGCACAGATACAGCCAAAAGGACGCATGTCACTTTCCTTCTCTGACGCTCAGTTCCCTCCTCTTACAGGTACATCATGAGTCCCAGCTAAATGCAAACTGAATTCAGTCTGGATTGTGGTAGAATTAGTGGGCTAGTGTATGCATGAGTTAACACACATGAGGAGGTTCCTGGGGAGAAAGAGGAGATGAATGGAGGCACTGTCAGGGACTCAGTCCCTGTACATGCTAGAGGTACTGATCTCCTTGGAGTGGGTGCCTTAATTTGAATTCCCCTAGAAACAGACCCTGAGACAGGGATTCAAGAGCAAGTAGTTTATTAGGTGGTGCAGGACACTAGAAGGGAAGTGAGGAGGGAGAAAGGAAGGGAGGGAGGTCCATAATGAACAAATGATCAAACCAGCTATCACTGTAGGTGACTGGAGCTTAATGCCATGCAGAAACTGTGGGAAACTGTGTTGAATACAGGCCTCAGAGTTTGCATGTCAAGGGTGAGAGAATGGTGATATATACACCAATTCCCATCAGTCATTTGTTGAGGACTGCTCCAGGGAGTATTAATTCCCTCCACTGCCACCCCTGCCACTGTATTTCCAGCCTGCCAGATACAGGGGCTGTATGCCCTTCAGGCAGAGATGCAGATGCAGGCAGGTGGAAGTTTGTTAGTGAGCACTTAGTGATAAAGCCCTAAGATGAAGGGCAGAGCACCGAAAGCATCTGCCACAGAAGGGCTGGAGCATGGTATACATCATGTCTTTGTGAGACTTGGGGTATATTTGGGGAAGCTTTGGGGCCTCAGTGGCAAAGGTAGGGAGCTGATAATTCCCTTTTTTCCCCTCCTCTACTACAAACTACAGTGCCAAGGTCAGAGCTGGAGGATGCTTGCTGGAAAATTCTGGCAGAGGGTACCAGGCAATGGGAAGATTCCTTGAAGAGGTGTTTGGAGGATAAGAATATAAACAACTTCCCTCAATACCTGTGAGACACCTCTGAGTACTCCTTGGAATGTCTGAGGAGACTTTTGAGGGGGACTAAGGTCCTGTATGGCAAATGGTTGGCTAAGCACCACTGTGATTGGACATTAATATTAACACTGTGATTGGACATTAATATTAAGATGGCTTCTTTTGAACCCATAGTCTGGTGAGGCCTAGAATATTCAGGTTGCATAGAACAGGGGGGAGACTCCATGAGATGGCATATATCGATACAAAGGGGCTAAGGCACTACTGAACACAGAGGCACATTCAATAAAAGGCAACTTTTGTTACTTTGGTGATCTCAGTCAATAAAAGGGGTCATCAAAGACAGAAAAGGCACATTCCTCAGAATGCCAAGTCCTTCTTTGTGTAAAGTTCTACCTGTCTGTCTCAGACTTTGGGGAGTAAAAGGGAATCAGAGTCAATCACTTTCCCTACCCAACCTAGACTTTCTGATCTAAGGTATTTGTGTCAGTGTGTATTTATGTATATAGGTGATCACATCCATGTGCATGTCTCTGTATATGTAAATTATGTGTGTGCAATGTACATGTGTTATTGTGTGTATGTCTGTGGGCATGTGTGTCAGCCTGTGAGGTTTGAGGGGTGGTACCAATATTGCCATGTTCTCCTCTGCAACTTGAACCAAGCCCAGTGGTCTCTCCTTCAAAGCTGCCCTGTGATCCTGGATCCGGGAGAAATTAGAGGAGCAAGTTCTTGGGGCCAGCCTTATAGAGACTAAGTGGTGGGCTAAATAGATGACTGATGGTTCAGCCAGGCACAGCCCAGGGCAGAGCCTAAAGAACACATTTGTCAACATGAACAGGGGAAGCAGAGACAGGAAACAGAGAAAGCAGAGAGAGGTGAGGACAGGAGTGGGATGGGGCAGCTCAAAAGCTAGAGCCAAGAGCCAAGAACTGAGAAGCTCTTTTCTGTGATGTACGGGATCCAGATAATGATTTTCTAACCCCTTATCTCAGGAGGCCCAGATTGGCCAGGCAGAACTTCCTGGACAGTCTGTGTTCAATGCCAGCCCAAGCTGAAGCAGGGCCAAGTTACAAAACAAACTGGATGAAGGCGGAAACACAGCTTGGCTTCCCTGGGACCCAGCACAGCAGCCAGCGTCTGAGCAGACGCGTGTTTCAGGTGCAGGAAATCCACTAGCCACTTTGGCCATACAGGAAGCAATTGTCCTCACAATAACAGTGTCGTGTGTTTGCACAGGGACAAACAGCTTATGAGGCCCTTTAACGGTATTATCTCATTTGAGCCTCATTCGGGCCTTTTGGAAACAGTGTCATATCCGTTTTATAGATGAAGCGATGTAAGCTTAGAGGTTAACTGATTTTCCCGTGGTTATATAGTAACTGGTTAGTGACACAGCTAGGACTGGAATTCAGGTTTGTCTGTCTCCAAAGCCAGAAAATTCTGTCTCTTCTGTTTCCTTTCCAATTGGTTTCTCATTGCTCCCTTCCTGGAGACATACAGGGGCCCCTGGAAAAGCAAGGGTCCACTTTATCGGGCCCTAGAAAGCCCAAGAACCTGGTTGTTCTTAAGCAGATAGTGTCCTCAGCTCAGCCACATGATGCTCTTCCTGCCAATCCACCCAGGGAAACTTGTGTGAGCTGAGATAGAGGGGACCTGGGAGCAGAATGTCTTAGGATGTGTCCAGATGTGTTAGAAACCTTGCCCAGTATGCATCTGGGCCTGATTCAGCTCAGGCACAGAGAAGGAAGGCAGAAACACCTCCAGGGCTCCTCCACTGGAATCAAAGTACAAGCCCCTCAGCCTCAGAAGGAGACCTGGATGCCCTTAATTCCTGGCTATGAAAATAGCAATTTTCTCCAGGAAGATTCTTGGATTACTAAAAAGATTAATCCTCATTGGTGGAGGAATAAATGAATTGAGTCTGTTCCTCTGCATTTCTTTGTACTTTTTGTTCTTCTACCATTCAGCAGGCTTACTGCTTCACTTAGTTCTTCAGGGAAGGAATGACATAGCAGGCCAAAAAGTTGTTTCTTAGATTTTGAGAGTTAAAACCTTAAGCTGCAAGTGTATGTGATATAAATGCAAGCTTCCTGTGACTAAGACTAGCTTGGGGTATGTTGAAGTTGGGCAGAAGAGTTGAGGGGAAGAAAAGAGGATACAGGAGATGTTGTACCTGAAGTTGACTGATAAGGTGTGGTTAGGACAGAAACTTCAGTTTTAGAGAAAATCCAAGCACAAGGTAAACCTTGCAACCTTTGCTAGGTAGAGACCACAAAGGCAGCAAGCCCTAGAGTAGAGCTGGGCAAACAAATCTGAGCCCACCTCACAGAGCTCCTTGCTCCTCAGTGCAGCAAGGGGCAGTAGCAAGATTCCTGTGCTCCCAAGAGTGGCATATAAGTGATAAATGATTACAGAGAATCCCAAGTTTCTTGAGCTTCTAGCTAGTTAGATCTAGAGATCAATAGAATGTACCTGGGTCCCTGAGTGGAGTATGAGAGTGGTACGAAAGAGCTGAACCTAAAGGAATCAGGGTGATTGGAACGATGAACAACCCAACAGTGATCCACATGCCTCTAAAAATATAAAACTATATATGCACAGCGTGTGCACAAGGTTATTTTCATTGTGATAATATTCCTAATAGCAAAAAAAAAAAAAAAAAAGAATGAGGATGATCTACCAATTCCACTTCTGGATATATACGCAAAAGAATTGAAAGCAAGGACTTGAATGGATATGCATAGATCTGTCTTCATAGCAGCATTAATCACGACAAAATAAAGTGGAAGAAACCCAAGTGTCCACTGACAGATGAGTGGATAAACAAAGTATGGTATGTGCATACAGTAGAATTGTATTCAGCCTTTAAAAGGAAGGAAATTCTGACACATGCTACTACATGGATGCACCTTGATGACATCATGCTAAGTGAAATAAACCAGTCATAAAGGGACAAATATTGTATGATTCTGCTTAATAAGGTACCTAAAGTAGTCAAATTCATAGAGACAGAAAGTGGCATAGGCGTTGCAGGAGCTAGGGGGGAAAGGAGAATGGGGAGCTATTGTGGGGTTTTTTTGTGTTTTTTTTGTTTTGTTTTGTTTTGTTTCTCAGTAAACAGTATTTTATTCTTAGATGGGAAAAAGAAGTATATAATGTTTTAAGCCTAAGGACATTCATATATTTGTAAGAGATTTTTTTTAACATCTTTATTGGGGTATAATTGCTTTACAATGGTGTGTTAGTTTCTGCTTTATAACAAAGTGAATCAGTTATACATATACATATGTTCCCATATGTCTTCCCTCTTGCGTCTCCCTCCCTCCCACCCTCCCTATCCCACCCCTCCAGGCTGTCACAAAGCACCGAGCCAATATCCCTGTGCCATGCGGCTGCTTCCCACTAGCTATCTACCTTACGTTTGTTAGTGTGTATATGTCCATGACTTTCTCTCGCCCTGTCACAGCTCACCCTTCCCCCTCCCCATAACCTCAAGTCCGTTCTCCAGTAGGTCTGCGTCTTTATTCCTGTCTTACCCCTAGGTTCTTCATGACATTTTTTTTTCTTAAATTCCATATATATGTGTTAGCATATGGTATTTGTCTTTTTCTTTCTGACTTACTTCACTCTGTATGACAGACTCTAGGTCTATCCACCTCATTACAAATAGCTCAATTTCGTTTCTTTTTATGGCTGAGTAATATTCCATTGTATATATGTGCCACAACTTCTTTATCCATTCACCCGATGATGGGCACTTGGGAGCTATTGTTTAATGGGTACAAGGTTTCAGCTGGAAAAGATTAAAAAGTTCTGGAGGTGGATGCACAACAATGTGAATGTACTTAATGCCACTGAACTGTGCACATTAAAATGGTTTAAATTGTACATCTTATGTATATTTTACCACAATAAAAAAAAAAGAATATACTTTAGGGTGTGAGCGCCATGACATATTAAGTGAAAAAAAGCAAGGTACAGAATAAGCATAAAGCATGCTACTTTTTGGTTAGAAAGGGGGGTATAGTCTAAGGATGAAAAAATTGCAAAAAAAATCTTAAACATTATTCAACAATTTAATTGTTGGCAGTCGTATTGATAATGCAAGTTGAATCTAATAATGTATATTATAGAATAAAACAAGTAAATGTTAATATTATTAAGAACCAAGATTTTCAGTATAAGAGAAAGGGGATACAATATTAAATTCTAAGGTAAAGAAAAAATGCAATGTTCATTTTGAATTGGAAATATTAACATTAATTCAGTTTTTTAAAAAAATGTATTTTCCAGTTCTGTCTTTTGAAAGCACCTGCAAGCAATAACCTGTAGTAGATTCTATGAATGCCCTGTCCCACACATCCTCTTACACCTGCTCTGAGTTCACCTGAAGTGAATAGTTCTGGTACACACTTATTAACTCAAGCTCCTGATGAAAGTGCTGGGATTTAAAAATCTGGGGATAGTTCTAGAACAGTGAGGAGAGTTTGTGGGTAAATAACCCAGCATTTCTGTCCCTGGGTGGGACAGTTCTGGGGCACATTCTAGGTTGTTCCTCAGAGGGTTCTCAGCAGGATTGAGCCCCATTTGCTCACAGTAGTAATTTGTTCATTAATACACGCTTTATTGGCTTTTTTCCCTTCCCTGATTCATTTCCCCACTTCTTGATGTGTATTTCTGGGGATCATCTTCCAAAGAAACTACCTGACCTCAAACCCTTGTCTCAGGGTCTGCTTTCAGGGGAATCCAAATGAAGAAAAACCCTGATAGTAATCAGTGCAGCCCGTACTATGACCACTAATTATTATTTTTCACTAAAACTGGCCACAGTTCCTTAAAAAAATAGCTTATGAGAGGTATGAGGCAGGTAGAGTACAAGGTGAACCAAGGATATCTTATCATGCCAGAAAACAAGGAAGCTCTCAAAGACTAATGGAGACATCATAAACACAAGGAGCCAGTTTGAAGGAATTCTCATTGACAAACTTTGGGATTATTTGAGAGTCAAAAAGAATAATGACTGTGAAACAACAAGGTCCTACTGTATAGCATAGGGAACTATATTCAATATCCTGTAATAAACCATGATGGAAAAGAATATATATACGTATAACTGAATCACTTTGCTGTACTGCAAAAATTAACACAACATTGTAAATCAACTATACTTCAGTTATATATATGTGTGTATATATATATATATATATATATATATATTTTTTTTTTTTTTTACTGCACCACTCAGACACATAGGATCTTAGTTCCCCGACCAGGGATCGAACCTGTGCCCCCTGCAGTGGAAGCACGGAGTCTTAACCACTGGACTGCCAGGGAAGTCCCAATAAAATAAATTTTAAAAAAAGAATAATGACTGTGTTTTTTAAATATTTGAGTAAATAAAATTAAAAAGTCCATAGTGACTCTCAGAGAGAGACAGAAAAAGAGAGAGAGCTAATTGAAAATAAGCTTGTATATACAATATTCTGAAAACTGGCAACTAAATGAAATTAAGCATTTACCCTGCCTTTTTAAGAGGAGCTATGTTTAATCCCCAGTGGAAGAGGGGAAGCCTTTCTTTACAGGGAATGTAAAAAGGTAATATTGATAGGATTAACAAATTGCCATTTTTCTACTCCTTGTAAAATAATTGGTTAAGGCATGGAAAAAGAAATCAGTGGATGCTGAAATCCTTGAGTGAAAGGCTTTTGGGGAACAAGATATTTGCACTGTGCCAAAGTATCACCCACAAGTTATCTTGTTGCTAATTTCACAGAGAAAAACCAATCTTGACGATTTAGAGATCTGGAAGTCATTAACTTAACCAAGCCCGATTAATGGAATAAACTAGCATGATGAGCCTCATGATGTGATACAGTATGAAGTGCACAGCAAAACCTATGAAATATTCTTGCCTAAATGTTTAATTGAATTTAAGCAAATTTTCAGCCCTAACTTTCAGTTACAGGAAATATAAGAGCAAGATAGAGAATTCCCAGGCTGTCCAGTGGTTAGAACTCTGTGCTTTCACTGTCCAGGGCGCAGGTTCAATCCCTGGTCGGGGAACTAAGATCTTGCAAGCCACACAAGGTGGCCAAAACAAACAAACAAACAAACAAGATACATTACACCATTAAGACACATATAGACAATCCAGAACATAGGACATTTATGAGGTAACTAATGAGTCTCTTCAAAGAATTGATGTCATGAGAGAGAAAAAAAAGGGTAGAAGAATTTTTCTAGATATGAATACACTAAAGAGGCATAACCAAGTCCAATGCATGAACTTTGATGCAATATTGGTTTGGTAAAACAAACAGAGCTATAGGAGACATAATGAATGTCTAGTCTGGGCATCGGTGTGATAATGCTGGTCTCATAGACTGAGTTGGGAAGAATTTTCTTGAAGACTTTGTGTACTGTTAGTATTATTTCTTCTTTAAATGTTTGGTAGAATTTATAAGTTAAGCCATTTGGGACTGGAGTTCCTTTTGTGGGAAATGTTTTTAACTAAAAGTTGAGTTTCTTTAATAGATACACAACTATTCAGGTTGTTTCTCTTTTTTTGGCAGTGCCGAGCAGCATGCAGGATCTTAGTTCCACGACCAGGGGTCCAATCTGTGGCCCCTGCAGTGGAAGCCCGGAGTCTTAAACACTGGACCACCAGGGAAGTCCCGTTATGTTTCTTTTTGAGTGAGGTTTGGTAGTTTATGTGTTTCAGAGAATTTATACATCTCATCTAAGTTGTCAAAAATTTTGCATAAAGTTGTTCATACTATCTCCATACAGCATTATGATTATAATGTCTATAAGAACTGTAATGATGTCTTCTCTCTCATTCCTGATATTGGTAATTTATACCTTATTTTTTCCTGATCACTTTGGCTAAAGTCATATCAATTTTATTGATCTTAAATAATCAGTTCTAGTTTCATCAGTTTTCTATGGTTTTTCTGTTTTTATTTCATTGATTTATGCTCTTTTTTAAGATTTATTTATTTATTTTATTATTTATTTTTGGCTGCGTCGGGTCTTAGTTGCAGCGTGCGGGATCTTCGTTGAGGCATGTGGGATCTTTCACTGCGGTGCACAGGCTCTTCGTTTCAGCACGTGGGCTTCTCTCTAGTTGTGGTGTGCGGGTTTGCTCTTCTCTAGTTGTGGCGCACAGGCTCCAGGGTGTGTGGGCTCTGTAGTTTGCAGCACACAGGCTCTGTAGTTGAGGCACGTGAGCTTAGTAGTTGTGGCACACGGGCTTAGTTGCCCTGCAGCATGTGGGATCTTAGTTCCCTGACCAGGGATCGAACCCGTGTCCCCTGCATTGTAAGATGGATTCTTTATCACGGGACCACCCGGGAAGTCCCACATGCTCTTATTTTACTTATTTCCTTTTTTCTGCTTACTTTGGGTTTCATTTGGTTTTTTTTTTTTCTACTTTCTTAAGGTGGAAGCCTGGGTCATTGAGAGCTTTTCTCTTTCTAATACACACATTTATGCTATAAACTTCCCCATATGGAATGCTTTACCTGTATCTCACACGTATTGATATCATGTTGATATGTTCTGTTTTCATTTTCATTAAGTCCAAATTGTTTTCTAATTTCCCTTTTGAGTTCTTTTTTTTTTATAGATTTATGTATTGATTTATTTTTGGCTGCGTTGGGTCTTTGTTGCTGTGCGCACGAGCTGGGAGCTGCTCTTGGTTGTGGTGCGCGGGCTTCTCATTGCGGTGGCTTCTCTTGTTGCAGAGCATGGGCTCTCAGCACATGGGCTTCAGTAGTTATGGCATGTGGGCTCAGTAGTTGTGGCTTGCGGGCTCTAGAGCACAGGCTCAGTAGTTGTGGCGCATGGGCTTAGTTGTTCCGCAGCATGTGGGATCTTCCCGGACCAGGAATCGAACCCATGTCCCCTGCATTGGCAGGCAGATTCTTAACCACTGCGCCACCAAGGAAGTCCCCTTTTGAGTTCTTTGGACAATGTGTTACTTAGAAATGTGTTAATTAACAAATAGAGAATTTTCTACATTCCTTCTATTGATTTCTAATTTAATTTTATTTATGGTCAGAGAACATATTTCATATGATAAGAATCATTTTACATTTATTGAGACTTGTTTTAAAGCCCAGAATATAGTCTACTTTGGTAAATATTCTATGTGCACTTGAAAACAATATCTATTCTGCTGATCTATAGTCTGTTGAGTTTAGAGTTCTATAAATGTCAATTAGGTCAAATGAGTTGACAGTGTTGTTCAAGGTTTCTGCAGGATACACATGCCATCGAGGTCAGAGACAATGAGAATTGGCACGGGTTTCAAGGCATTCTTGTGATCTCCAGCTTGTGCTTGTGGCCATTATTTCTCCAGCCTTTTTTCTCTCTGTGTTTCCTTTTGGCTATTTTCTATCGCTATGTCTTCAGGTCAACTGACTTGCAATATCTGCTGTTAATCTCATCTAATGTATTTTTTTTCATTTCATTCTTTTTTTTGCCTCTAGAAGTTTATTGGGACTTTTTTATATCTTCTGTGTTTTTCTTTAACATGCTCATGCTTCCTTCTACTTTTTTGAACATACAAAATGTATTTATAATAATTTTAATGTCCTTGTCTATTAATTCTATCATTTGTGTCATTTCTGGATCTGTTGCTTACTGATTGATTTTCCTCCTCATTATAGGTTATATTCTTTGCTTCTTTACATGACTGGTAATTTTTGGTTGGATGCCTTAACTTTGTCAATTATTGGGTGCTGGATATTTTTTCCATTCCTATAAATATTCTTGAGCTTTTTTCCAAGAAATAGTTTGATCCTTTCAAGGCTTGCTTTTAAGCTTTGTTACTTGTGACCAGAGCAACTTTTAGTCTAGGGCTAATTTTGCCACACAAGTGAGCAATACTCTTCTGGGTACACTACCTGATGATGTATTCTGGCTTTGGGGGACATGAAACGTTTCTAGGCTAAGTGAGGCCAGAATTTTTCCACTTATTTTCCCAAGACTTGGATAGTTTTCTTATGCACATGTACTGATCAGTACCCAGACGAAGACATGAGGAGAACCTTCTGAAGATCTCCAAATTGCTTACCCTTTTCAGCTCCTTCTTCTTTGTGCTGCTCTCTCCTCTCTGGTACTTTACCCTGAAAATTCTGTCCAACTTGGCCTCCTCAAATTCTCAACTTTGTCTCCTCAACTCAGGGAGAATGCTGAACTCTGGGTTCTCCCTCCTTGAACTGTGGCAGGGAATGCACTCCATGAAGTAAGCTGGGGCAATTATAGAACTCACCACATTTGTTTCCTTTCTCTCAAGGATAACTCTCCTGTTCTGCCTGTTTTCTAACATCTGAAAGTTGTTTCAAATATTTTCTTCAGATTTTTAGAATTTTTTTTATGCCAGAGGCTAAATTATGGTTGGAAGCAAAAGTCTATGAGGAGATACTTTGAGACTATGTAAATGTCCTGTTCTCCAACATATTTTTATATGCTTATTCCAGTGATTATTCTTATTTATATCATTTATTGCTAAGGTGGTTGGAAAATAATGATTTCCTGTCTACTATTCTTTCTACGTTGATAAGTTGGCCTGTGTGAATGAGAAATGTTGCCCGCCCTGTCAGTCAACAAAGGGTGCTGCAGCCGTCACAGCAGCCACCCCCAAAGGTGAGCCCTGTGGGAGCTCAGGATGGAGACAGACGGGCTCCCTGCTGCCTGGCCCTCAGCCACTGCAGCCACCCCAGGGGTGCACTCTGAGTGGACTCAGGATGGGAAAGAACAGGATACCGGCTCTAGATAGCTAAGATGAATATCAGAGGAATGATTTCAGTGAGCCCAGACTCTTGCATCTTCCCATACATAGAAAAGCGCTAAATTCATTTACTTGAGATATCTGGTTTTCTTCAATTAACAGTGATCTTTGATGTTTTCACTACCTGGTCGTTGTTGCAAAAACTCCTATATATCCCGGCTCCTCCCTTACCTCTTTGGAGTAGTCCCTCAGAGCTATCTGAGAGGCTGCCTCCCAGGGTTGAGGTCCTTAGAAAAACCACCAAATAAAACATAATTCTCAACTTTTAGGTTGTGCATTTTTTTTCAGTCGACACCTGTTACCATGAAAAATAGCTTTCCCTTTTCCCTCTTTCACTTGTGTATTTAGGTATTTAGTTACTGTGGTGGACAGACTCTGAGATGGGCTCCATGATCCTTGCCTCTTATATGATCCCTTCCCTTTGAATGTGCGTGTAGACCTGTAACTTGCTACTAACCAACAGAATACGGCAAAGGTTATCTGTATGTGATTGCATTACCTAAGATTGTAACTGTCTTACTTGGAGAGTATCTTTCCTTTGCTGACTTGAAAGAAACAAGCTGCCATGTTGTGAGCTGCCATATGGAGAGGAACACCTGGCAAAGAGCTGAGGTGGCCTCCTGTTGACAGCCAGCCAGAAACAGAGGCCCTCAGTCTAGCAGCCTGCAAGGAACTGAATGCTGCCAACAATCACACGAGCTTGGAAGTGAGTCCCTATCCAGTCAAGCCTCAGATGAGATGGCAGCCCTGGTAAACAAGCTAATTATAACTTTGTGAGCCCCTGAAACAGAGGATCCAACTAAACCATGCGCTGATTCCTGATTCTCTGGGACTATGAGATAATAAATGCGTGCTGTTTTAAGTTACTAAATTCATGACACTATTGTGACTGTATTCTCTGTCTGTTGCTATGGGTTACATAGCAACAGATAGAGAATACAGTCACTTAGTTATTCACATCTTTTAGTGTCAGGACTGAAAGGACTCATGGATCTTTTTCCTAATTAATTTTTTAAACTAGAATATACATTAAAATTAAGTATATAAATGAATTACACTTAGAACTAGATCTTCAAATTACTGCTGCACAAGGTAATCAGTCAAGATTTTTAGGAAGAATTAAGCCTACTCTCTTTCATTACTCTCTATAGAAAGAAATTAAAGAGTTTTTTATACCATTCATAATGAAGTGAAAACTTTTTTTAAAAATTGTCATATTTATATCTTTTAACTTTATAGCTTGTGCTATATATAATTTACACAAAAATAAATATACCTATATTTGGAATACACTTAAAATATCTTTCTGATGGAGTATATAATCAAACAGTTTGGAATATACTGTCCTCTGTGTATAACTTTTTTGCCCTATTATCAAAGGTACCTTTTTTTTTTTAACCCAAAATCCTTCAGGTTTTTTACTCTGTTTAGGACAGTAGTTCTCATCCCTAGCTGCACATTAGAATCACCTGGGACTTTTTAGAACTTAAGAAGCCGGTGCCCTACCCCAAAACAATTTAATCAGCGTCTCTGGGGGTTAGGCATAGTATTGTTTTATTTATTTTGAATTATTATTTTTAAAGACCCAAACTCCCCAGTGGCTTTCGGGGGAAGGGTTTTTATTTTTTATTTTATTTACTTATTTATTAAATTTATTTATTTTTTGGCTGCATTGGGTCTTTGTTGCTGCGAGCGGGCTTTCTCTAGTTGTGGTGAGCGGGGGCTACTCTGTTGTGGTGTGTGGGCTTCTCATTGTGGTGGCTTCTCTTGTTGCAGAGCACAGGCTCTAGAGCGCAGGCTCAGTAGCTGTGGCGCGCAAGCTTAGTTGCTCCGCGGCATGTGGGATCTTCCCGGACCAGGAATCGAACCCATGTTCCCTGCATTGGCAGGTGGATTCTTAACCACTGTGCCACCAGGGAAGTCCCAGGCATGGTATCATTTTAAAAACTCCTCAGGTTATTCTAATGAGCAGCCAAGGTTGCGAACTACTGCTTTTGAGATAAGCAACTGTCTTTGAAAAGTGCTTTGTGAAAAAAGACCCAGTTGGAAAAACATCCTGTTTGAGGTGTGATTCTCTGGCTAAACCCAACTCCCTGGAAGCCCTGAAACTGACCCCTAGAGGAAATGTAATCCAGATCACAAAATGTTCAGCCAGCATTCATCTCTTTTCTTAACCAAAATAAATCCATGAGTATTAGATAAAGGTCAGAACCAATGCATGTTTTAGATGGAGAGTAGTCCTCAACCAAGATTCAAGAAGATTTAAGTTTTGAGGGAAGTAAAGACACTGGTGGACTGTGAATTTTGAGTTCAGTTCTATTCTCATGTGTAAATAGGCTATTCACCTGTTCTTTTATTCTCTATTAATTTGCTTGCCAAATTAGTATATGCAATGACTGCAGAATAATTGAGCACTTCTGGACTGGGCACCAAAATGAAGTAGTAGGTACTTCCTATAACTTGCTGACACACCTTTTCTTCCATATCCCTCTTCCTGAAGGAACCACTGAGATGTCTTCTATCTCCTCTGCATTTCAAGGTTATATATTTCTTTGGCTAATATGAGAAATTCCATCTTGTCTCTGTCTCTGGTAATTCTACAATAAATTTTCTGTTGAAACCTAAAAGTAAGCTTTTTTATCAAAACACTTTTCTTCGCTACTCCTCATTTCCAGCTCAAATTTTTATTTCTCAGGAGAAATGAAAAAGAGAAAAACAAACAATAGTGAGCTTCTGGTTAATAAATTCAGGCTATGTGAAATAGATTGCTTAATTGGAAAGTCTCCATTCTCTAGTCTTTAACATAGCCATGTGAGGAGAACAGTGATATTATCCAAACCATGTACTAACAACTCAGGATCTTCTTTAAAAATGAGGTATGTTCTAACAGTAGCAGTTAGTTCCCTCTGATACCAAGATTGTGGTGTCTAAATACCATTTCTCATTAAAATGGATCTAGAGGGAATTCCCTGGTGGTCCAGTGGTTAGGACTCTGCTCTTTCACTACTGAGGGCGTGGGTTAGATCCCTGGTCAGGGAACTAAGATCCTGCAAGCTCTGCAGCATGGCCAAAATAAATAAATAAATAAAAATAAAGGATCTAGAGGTCCTTGGATAAGTGGCTGATTCTCAGGCCTGGGACAAGAAATGTCAAGATGAGCCTGAAATATCTTGTTGTGCCCAAAAGCGAGAAAGTTATCAAAGACTACTGGTGGTACATCAAAATGATACAGGAGCCAACTAGAAAGTGATTCCCACTAGCCAAAAACAGGATAATTTGAGTATTGAAAAGAATAATGACTTCAATGAGTTGAACCAAATCAAATATATAATCTATGATTTCATCATGATACTAAAATGTACTGTGAAATAAAAGTCATATTTTTATGGCATGACAAGAGAAATTTAAACAAAAAAATCTCTGCACTTCGGCCTCCTCTCTCCCCACCCTGTGCATTGTGTACCTGCATTATGCATCACCAAATCTCCCCCAATGACAGAAAGACTTATTCAACCTAAAGAGCAAAATTCTCCTACCATAAACAAGACAACTCCTTAAAAGATAGCATTCCTTCTTGATCTCGTAAGGGGCCACATGACCCACCACCATGATGCATAGATCTGGATTATGTAAACTGTCAATAATACATCATCTGCATACAGTGGCCAAAAGGCACATGAAAAGCTCATCATTGCTAATTATTTTCACTTTCTTAACTGTGTCACTTGAAGCACAAAAGTTTTAAATTTTGATGAAGTCCAATTTATCTATTTTTTATTTTGCCACTTGTGCTTTTGGTGTTGTATCTAAGAAGCCATTACCTAACCCAAAGTCATGAAAATTTGTGCCTATTTTTTCTTTCTTTCTTTCTTTTTTTTTGGCTGCATGGCTTGCAGGATCTTAGTTCTGTCACCAGCAATTGAACCTGGGCCCCAGCACTGAAAGCACTAAGTCCTAACCACTGGACCGCCAAGGAATTCCCTATGTTTTCTTTTAAAATGTTATAGTTTTGGCTCTCATATTTATGCCTTTGGTCCATTTTGAGCTGACTTTTGTATATGGTGTGAGGGAGAGGTCCACCTTCATTCTTTTGCGTGCAGTAAAGAGTTGTCCTGCACCATTTGTTGAAAAGACTCTGCTTTTCCCTTTGAATTGTCCTGGCATCTCTGTTGAAAATCAATTGACCATACAACATACTTCAATTAAAAATAAAATGCATGGACACTGAGAGGATATACATCAAAATGCTAAAGGTGGTGGGACTTTCCTGGTGGTCCAGTGGGTAGGACTCCGCACTCCCAGTGCAGGGGGCCCGGGTTCAATCCCTGGTCGGGGAACTAGATCCTGCATGTGTGCTGCAACTAAGAGTCTGCATGCTGCAACTAAAGATCCCACATGCCACAACTAAGACCCCGTGCAGCCAAAATAAATAAATAATTTTTTTTAAGTGCTTGGTGGTTATCTCTGGGGGGTGAGGATTATGGGTGATTGTTATTTTTTACTTTATGCTTTTATGTATTTCTAGTTGTCTGCAGTGAACATATATTGCTTGTAAAATTAGAAAGAAAACAATAGGGACTTCCCTGGTGGCGCAGTGGTTAAGAATCCACCTGCCAATTCAGGGGACACGGGTTCGATCCCTGGTCCGGAAAGATCCCACATGCCACGGAGCAATGAAACTCGTGCATCACAACTACCGAGCCTGTGCTCTAGAGCCCGTGAGCCACAACTACTGAGCCTGCGTGCTGCAACTACTGAAGCCCATGTGCCTAGAGCCTGTGCTCTGCAACAAGAGAAGCTACCACAATGAGAAGCCCACGCACCACAACAAAGAGTAGCCCCTGCTCCCCGCAACTAGAGAAAGCCTGCTCACGTCAATGAAGACCCAACGCAGCCAAAAAAAAAAGAATTGTCATTAAAAAATGAAAAAAAAGGGCTTCCCTGGTGGCGCAGTTGTTGAGAGTCCACCTGCTGATGCGGGGGACACGGGTCCAGGAAGATCCCACATGCCGCGGAGCGGCTGGGCCTGTGAGCCATGGCCGTTGAGCCTGAGCACCCGGAGCCTGTGCTCCACAACGGGAGAGGCCACAACAGTGAGAGGCCCGCATAACGCAAAAAAAAAAAAAAAAGAAAAAGAAAAAGAAAGAAAATCAATTGACCATAGACGTGAGGGTTTATCGCTGAACTCTCAATTCTATTCATTTATCTATATGTCTATCCTTATGCCAGCTCCACACTGTCTTAGTTACTGTAGCTTTGTAGCAGGTTTTGAAATTGGTAAATGTAAGTCCTCCAACATTGTTTTCTTTTTAAAAATTGGTTTGGCTATTCTGAGTCCCCTGAATTCCATATGAATTTTAGGATCAACTTGTCAGTTTCTACAAAGAAACCAGCTGGGCTTTTTTTAATAGAGATTTCATTTAATCTGAGATCAATTTGGGGAGCATTGCTATCTTAACAGATTGTTTTATGATCCATGAACACACGATGTCTTTCCATTTACTTGGTTCTCCTTCAATTTCTTTCAACCATGTTTTGTAGTTTCAGTTACACTCATTTCTTTTGTTAAATTTACTCCTAAGTATTTTATCATTCTTGATGCTATTATAAATGAAATTGTTTTTTTAATTTTGTTCATTTCTAGTGCATGGAAATACAACTGATTTTTGTACATTGATCTTGTATTCAGCAACCTTACCAAATTCAATTATTAGTTCTAATAGTTTTTGTGTATGTGTGTGGATTCTGTAGGATTTTCTATACAAGATCATGTCATCTGCAAATAGAAACTGTTTACTTCTTCCTTTCCAACTTGGATGCCTTTTATTTCTTTTTCTTTCTTAACTTCCCTGGTTAAACCTCCCACACAATGTCGAATAGAAAGGATGAGAGCAGTCATCCTTGTCTTATTCCTGATCTTAAGAGGAAAGTATTTAGTCTTTCACTATCAATGCTGTAAGCTGTGGGGGTTTTTATACATGCCCTTTATCAGATAGGCAGAGTTCCCTTCTATTCCTAGTTTATTGTGTGTTTTTATCATGAAAAGGTACCTTATGTTTTAAATGGATCATTTTACTTGCTCTGTAGAGAATGGATTGGAATTGAACAAGATCTAAAAGAGGGAGACTGGTTAGGATGCTATTGTGATAATCCAGGTGAGAGATGATGATGGCTTGCAGTTTTCCAGACAAGAAATGATGAAAGAGGGTGGGATAACCCAATGGTAATCAGAATATAACAAGAGATATTGAGAGAATAGGATTGATAGAACCTTGTGACAATTGAATGTGATACTAGGCACAGCAGATAATGTTGCAGATCTTCTTTACTAGGCTGGTACAACCATCCCCCAACTGCTGTGGCTGTTGGCTGATAATGGCTCACATCTGCGCTTCTCTTTTTTTTTATTTATTTATTTTTGGCTACATTGGGTCTTCGTTGCTGCGTGCGGGCTTTCTCTAGTTGCAGCAAGCGGGAGCTACTCTTCAATGCGGTGCGCTAGCTTCTCATTGTGGTGGCTTCTCTTGTTGCACAGCACAGGCTCTAGGGTGCACGGTCTTCAGTAGTTGCAGCACACAGGCTCAGTAGTTGTGTCAGGTGGGCTCTAGAGTGCAGGCTCAGTAGTTGTGGTGCATGGGCTTAGTTGCTCTGTGGCATGTGGGATCTTCCCGGACCAGGGCTCGAACCCGTGTCCCCTGCATTGGCAGGCGGATTCTTAACCACTGTAGCACCAGGGAAGTCCACATCTGCACTTCTCTTGACAATTGACATTAGCTGTCTCATCCAGGGATGTCTGGAAGGTTAAATGACTTTCATCCCTGTGGAAGCCAATGACTAACTGGTGTGAGAGTTCACCATACCAAAAGGGATTGTATATTATATATTATTATATATATTATATTATAATTATATATTACTAAGATTCTGATCCTTGAACTGCCCAGTGGGAGTGAAAAGCTGCCGCTTTGGCATGATGAATTCAGTTATTAATGGAAACCATATATTAAGCTGTTGAGATCCACTATGATAACTGGTCCCAGAAATTTACCAAGCAATTTGCTGAAGGACTTTGGAGATAATGAAAATACTTGTGGTTAGAAAATAAAGGAAAACAGGACTTCAAAAGTTATGTCAGTTTATGGGGTGTTGGAAATAGTTTATATTTTGATTGTGGCAGGTACATGACTTTATACTTGTGATGGACACATGAGTGTGCCTTGCACACTTTCAACAACAGGGAACATAATTGACCAAAGCCCTAGCTATTGGACCCAGAAATCCATCACCATATTTGAACCAATGCTACATTTCAATGGGCTATTGTCAGACAACAACTGGGCACAGCAAGGGTACTAAGGCAGGTCTATTGGGGAAAGGTCCTTAGAAGGTCAACTTTAGCTCAAAGATTCCCAAAGGCCTTGCTTACTGATCTTTCCTTAGATTTCCTAGCATTCAAGGACACTCCCAACCTCTTTTCCTTCTCTTTTCACTCAGGATCAGGCTTGCATTGTTATCAGAGAGCTCTCCCACCCTTGCCTGGCTCCCTTCTCATTACTATCACAAGCGTTGTCCTAAAAAAAAAAAAAAAACTCCTTGGACTTCCCTGGTGGTCCAGTGGTTAAGATTCTGCACTTCCAACACAGGGGGCATGGGTTTGATCCCTGACTGGGGAAATTCCACATGTTGCGCACTGCAGAAAAAACAACAAAAAACCTTGTATGTTTAATCTCACATTGGCATCGGCTTTAAGGATAACCTGGACTAGTACAATACATTTGTGAAAACTTAGAACTGTACAGTCAAAAAGAGTGAATTTTATTGTATATAAATTATACCTCAATAAACTTGACTTTTTAAAAAATTGTTGGGCTTCCCTGGTGGCGCAGTAGTTGAGAGTCCACCTGCCGATGCAGGGGACACGGGTTCGTGCCCCGGTCCAGGAGGATCCCACATGCCGCGGAGCGGCTGGGCTGTGAGCCATGGCCGCTGAGCCTGCGCGAACGGAGCGTGTGCTCCGCAACAGGAGAGGCCACACAGTGAGAGGGGCCCGCGTACCACAAAAATAAATAAATAAATAAATAAATAAAAATTAAAAAGTGTTGTTAGTTTTAAACATTTATCAAGAGTAGGTGAGTTATGCCTGTTTCTTCTCCACTCCACTTCAACCGTCTGTTTCCAAGATCTCATCCTGGCTCAGGTCGCCACCTAGAACTGCTGAAATTCCACATCTCACAATGACCGCATCCACCTAGCCTTGCAATCTGCTTCCTCAGTTACTCCCCAAATCTGTATGTCCTGGTCTCTCAGGGCTAGTTGGAGACAAAAGTGACATAATGACTAAAGTTTACAACCAATGAGAACAGAAAAGGTGAGAGATCTGGACATAGGGGAGAAGAGTACCTAGGCTAGACAGAGAAACTGGCCTTATTGTCCCCTCCACTGACTGCCAACAGTCAGATCTCTGGGCACACCTAGTTCTTTAAGGACTCAAAAGACTGATGTCAAACAACTTGACTGGGGTTTTATATACAGAAATGTGTGAGAGCCATTTGTCATTCAAAAAACAAAACAAAACAAATAACAACAAAACTAAACAAATAGAATAATTATTTCACTCAGAAGAAAAGCCAAAGGTCTTCTACTGGCATACAGAGCACTACATGATACTGTTCCTAGCTACCCATCTGCCTTCATATCCTATGAGCCTCTTCCCCCTTGCTAATGTTTCTCTAGTAACAATGGCTTCCTTGTTCCTTAAACATTCTAAGCATATTCTCACCATAGGACCTTTGTGTTTACTTTTCTATCTGCCTAGAATTCTCCTCTACATGGTCTCTCTCTCCAAGCAGGCCTCTGATCAAATGTTATCTTCTTAGAAGGCTGTCCCTGATCACATTGTCTAGAACAGCACTCCCTTCCTCAATATGTCACTCTCTATTCTCTTATCCTTCTTTATTCTTCTTCATAACACTTATCATCCCCTGACATATAATATTTATTCATTTATTTGTTTATTTTCTGCCTCCCCAACTAGCATGTAATCCCACAAAAGCAAGAACTTTGTTTTGTTCACTGCTATATCGCCACGACCTGAAGTGCCAGGCACATTGTGGACCCTCATTAAGCACTGGTTGAATAAGTGAGTAAGTGAAGCTCACTATCATGACTCCTTTCTCTTCCTTCCTCAGTTCAGTAAAAATAGAAAATTACCAAGAGGAGAATCTCCGCAAATGGTAGACCTAGGACTTAATCTGGGGGCCTCGAGTATGTTGTCATGCTATACTGAACAAGTTTCTTGTGGCTTCTGAGAAGGACTCTTCTAGTCCATTCAACCACTATCTTATTAACATTCTCAAGGTCCTTGACCGATTTTCTTTTCATAGTACCTACCTAGCAAAACCTTAACCCTAGATCAATTCAAATGGTTGATTTTCTGCACCCAGGCAGGTTGTGGAGCACTGCTGAAGAAAAATCATTCAGCTGGGTAGACTGATGCCACTCTAAATTCATGGTCATTCATTCCAACCAACAAAGACATGTAAGAAAAGTAAGAGGTAATGTTTATTCCTGAAAATGGCATAAATACTTTACATGCATTAACTCATTTCATACTTATAACACCACCATAAGTAGATAGATATTCATTCCATTTTACTAATGAAGAAACTGAAACATAGAGAAGTTAAGTAACTAGCCAAAAGTCACACAGCTAGTAAGAGTCAGAGTCTAAGTTTTCAACTCAGACATTCTGATTTCAGAACCTGAGTTTTTAAGCACTACTGCCAGGAAATTTAACAATGTTTCAGTAGTCAGTTCTACCTCTTTTCTATCTATAACCAACAGGGCTACTTTGTTACCTAACTCCCAGGGGTACTATTCATGCTTACATTATAAGCGATATTTAGACAGAAATTTATAGCCTTAAACCTATATTTTAAAATAAGAAAGACTGAAAAGTCAGGAACTAAGCAAATGAAAAACTTAAACTGATAAAGAAGAAAAGAATAAATTCAATGAAAGCTAAAATAAGGAAATAATAAACATAAAAACAGAAAATAATGAGGTAGGAAACAAAGATAAAGTGGAGAGAATCAACAAAGTCAAAAGTCAGTTCTTTGAAAAGAATAATGAGATTGAGAAACCTGTGGCAGGATTTATCAAGAAAAAAGGTTCGTAAATAAATATGAAAAAGGAGCCATGACTATAGATAATAGCAGAGATTAAAATTTGATAATATTGTTAACAATGTTGTTGTTTCATTGTCTGTGAATGAATTTGAAATTTAATTAAATAGAACAAATTTATAGAAAAATATAAATTAGCAAAATTGCTCAAGAATAAAGAGAAAATGCGATAGAGATTGAAAAAAATCTTTGCACAAAGAAAAAAGCAGATCCATATATTTTTACAGGCAAGTTCAACAGCTTCTATCTTACTCAATTCCAATCTTACTCAGACTCATGTAGAGAAAAAAAAAAAAAGAAAAAGGAAAAACACTCCTAAAACCATGTCAGGGGTTAGTTAGTATAATATTGATACTTAAATCAGAAAAGAGTAGTATAACAAAGGAAAATTAAAGGTTAGGCTCACTCATGAATATTGATGCACATATTCTAAGCAAAGTCTCAGCAGGATTTCCCTGGTGGTTCAATGGTTAAGATTCTGTGCTCCCAATGCAGGGGGCCTGGGTTTGATCCTTGGTCAGGGAACTAGATCTCACATGCATGCCGCAACTAAGAGTCCACATGCCACAACAAAGATCCCAGATGCTGCAACTAAGACCTGGTGCAGCCAAATAAATAAATAAATATATTTTTAAAAAGCGTTAGCAAAGTAAATCCAGCAATGTTAAGTTAATGATAAACACACGAGGACCAAGTGAAATTTGCATCAGAAATGAAGATTATTTTAGCATTAAAAAACCTATTAATGCAATTTAGCACATTAACGGGCTAAAGAAGAAAAATCATATGATCATCTAAACAGGTACAGAATTCATAGCACCACTATTTACAATAGCCAAGACATGCGAGCAACCTAAGTGTCCATCAACAGATGAATGGATAAAGAAGATGTAATATATATATCTATATATTTCAATGGAGTATATATATATTCCATTATATGTATATAAAATATTACTCAGCCATAAAAAAGAATGAAATAATGTCATTTGCAGCAATGTGGATGGACCTAGAAATTATCATACTAAAGTGAAGTCAGTCAGAGAAAGACATATATCACATGATATTACTTATATGTGGAATCTAAAAAAAAGTGATACAAATGAACTTATTTACAAAAAAGAAACAGACTCATAGACATAGAAAGTAAACTTGTGGTTACCAAAAGGGAAAGGCAGGGGGAGGGATAAATTAGGAGTTTGGAACTAACAGATACACACTACTATATATCAAACAGATAAATAACAAGGACCTACTGTATAGCACAGGGAACTATATTCAATATCTCATAATAACCTATAATGGAAAAGAATCTGAAAAAGAATATACATAGAAAGAATCACTTTGCCGTATACCTGAAACTAACACAACATTGTAAATCAACTATACTTCAGTTTTTAAAAAAAGATACAAAAAAGGTGTTTGCTAAAAGGCAATTCATGAAATACTCAGGAGATGCAATAAATTTAGGGATTAAAAGCATAACAAATACCATATGTGTTCAGTATTATCATCGCTATCAGTTGTAGTAGTACTAATTGTAGTAGTTGTAGATGGATTTGAAGGGAACTACCTGATAAAAATAAGCCTACCAAAAAATAACCCACAGCAAACATTATATTTAATAGTAAAATATTATTTAAAATCAGGACCTGTGTAAGGATACTTGATTTATTATTACTTTTTTAAAAAATTAAAACGAATGTTTTTAATTTTTTGGCCACGCCACATGGCATGAGGGATCTTAGTTCCCTGAACAGGGATTGAACCTGAGTCCCCTGCAATGGAAGCGTGCACTTTTAACCACTGGACCACCAGGGAAGTCCCTATTATTACTATTTTTGTTTTATTAATAATTTTAAAGTGCTAACAGTTGCCAGATACTAACTGCTGTATATATGTTAAATTAATCCTTACAACAATGATATGAAGTACAATAATTAGGCATAGCTTAACTTGAGAAATCTGAGTTTCAAGAAAAGTTAAATAGATTGCTTAAGGACTCAGTGGCAGGGCTAGATTTTGTACTTAGGCATTTGGCTCCAAAGTCTATGCATTAATTCCTACACTACTCTGCATCTGCAGTCAACCTCACACTAGAGATCTTAGCTAGCTGAGTAAGACAAGAAAAATAAACATAAAGTATAAGGTTTGGAAAAAAAGAAGCAAAACTGTCATATGTGCAGATGATATGATTATTTACACAGAAAAATCCCAAAGCCCCTATGGATAATTTTTTAATTAATAAGTGAATTAAGTAATGTTGTTGTCCATAAAATCAACACACAGAAGTACCCCAACAAACAAAATGTAATTCTTAAAAAGATATTATTTATAATAGTACAAAGAGAAAGTACTCAGGAATAAAGTTAATAAAAGATATATAAGACCCTTATGAATAAAAATATAAAACTTTAAACTTTTCTAAAATTTAATTTTATTAATGGATAAAAGTATTCAATATTATGAAGGTGTTAATTCTCTCCAAATTGTCCTATAGGTTTATTGAAATATTAATAGAACCTCTCCTTCCCCCCTTGTAGGTATTTGTGTGTGAAACTTGACAGGTTGGTTCTAAAATCTATGTGGAAGAACCAGGTGTTCCAAGAATAGCCAAGACACCACTGAAGAAGAACAAGACAGGGAAACTTATTCTACCAGATATCAAGACCCATTACAAAAGTATAGTAATTAAAGCAGCAGGGCATGTACAAATAGACCAATGTAACTGAATAGAGAACTGATTCCAGCCCAAAAGGAAACATAAAATGGGAAAGAGCTAGCATTGAAGATTAGTGAGGAAGTATGAAATATTCAGTAAATAATGTTGTGACAATTAGTTATTCATATGGGGAAAAAAACTGGATCCCTATCCCAATCCACACTCAAAAATTAATTCCTAGTGACTTAAAGAAGTAAATGTGAAAAGAGACATTATAACACTTTTAGAAGAAAATATAATATAATATCTTTATAACATTGGGGAGGAGAAGAATTTCTTAGGCAATATACCAAAAGTGCAAAACATAAATAAATAGACTAATACACTGGTAAAATTATAAATTTTTGTTCATTAAAAGAGACAATGAAGGAAATTCCCTGGTGGTCCAGTGGTTAGGACTCTGTGCTTCCATCGCAGGGGGCACAGGTTCAATCCCTGGTCAGGGAACTAAGATCCCACAAGCCGCACAGTGCGGCCAAAAAAAAAAGAGAGAGATAATGAATAAAAAATTGGCAACATATATAATCAAAAAACATCCTAAATAAGAAACTAAAAATTCAATGGAAAACTGGGCAAAACACATGTATAGCCATTCTACACAAAAGGAAACTTAACTGGCCTATGTATTAGTTTGCTTTGACTGCCATAACAAAATTCCACAGACTGGGTCATTTAAATCAGTGGTCTCTAACCTTTTTGGCACCAGGGACTGGTTTTGTGGAAGACAACTTTTCCACGGGGGTGGGAGGGAAGATGGTTCAGGCAGTAATGCGAGCGATGGGGAGCAGCAGATGAAGCTTTGCTCCTCAGTGCCCACCTCCTGCTGTGCAGCCAGGTTCCTAACAAGCTGTGGACCGGTACCACTCCACGGACCAGGGGTTGCAGACCCTTGGCTTAAACAACAGAAGTTTATTTCTCACAGTTCTGGAGACTGGAAAATCCAAGATCAAGTTGCCAGCCAGGTAGGTTTCATTCTGCGGCTTCTCTCTCTCGGCTTGGTGATAGGCAGCCATCATCTCCCTATGAGCTCTTATGACTGCTTCTTTATGCAAATGGGGGCTAGTTGGCCACCTTTTCACTAGACACTTACATGGCCTTCTATCATGCATGTGTGGGTGGAGTGAGGGAGAGCAAGCATGCTCTGGTGTCTCTTCTTATAAGGGCACTAATCCCATCATGAGGGCCCCATCCTCATGATCTCATCTAATCCTAATTAACTCCCTCAAGCCCCACCTCCAAATATCATCACATTGGGAATTAGGGCTTCAACATACAAGTTGTGGGGGGACAAAATTCAGTCCATAGCAGCTTATAAACATCTTTTTACTGCCTGATTTCATTAATAATCAGGGAATGTAAATTATAATAAAAATAAAATACCATTTTACACTCATCAGATTATACAAAATTGAAACATCTGATGATACTAGGTGTTGGCAAGGATGTGAAGCCAGGCAACTCTCATTTGCTGCTGGTGGAAATGTAAACTGGAAAAATGAGTTTGGAAAAGAAGTATTTTCTAATGAAATTGAAGATGCACATATCCTATGTTCCAGCAGTTCTGCTCCTAGGTATATGCTCTAAGCACCGGTTTTCATATTGCTAGGTGCAATACAATAGTAAATTGTGAAATTAATTTTAGTGGTGCTGAGGTATAATTTTCTGAAAGGTAAACCAAATATAAAATGAATATAAACCTATATTCATAGGAATATAAAATAAACACGTCAAAATGTTATTTATCTCGTTAATTAATGAGTGAGCCAGTAAAATGTTACAGGAAAGTTGTACGAATTTGCTAAGAAACAAGAATATTGAAATGAATTCGCTAACAGAGGCAAAGTGGTTTAATACCCTATAGGTCAATAAAATGTAATGTTTGGGGGTATCTTTTCTTCGACGTGGACAAGAATTATTCTAAATACTACCAGTTTTCTTGTAAAGGATCTTAGTCAACAGAAAGACATCCCTATGCATTCAAATCCTTCCAGTGTCTGCTAGACAATGCCCAGGCTTACACTGAAAAGTAATTTCTTTTGCTCATTTCCAAGTCTTTGACAATTTTTCCTTACAACAGTTCCCTTTCAGCATTTTTTTGGTAATGAAATCAAAAAGAAGCAATAGAAATTTACTGCATTGCTGGTAGTAAATATAAATAAGTGTTGGGGCCCAGGGTAGGTTGCCCCAAAATGTACCTCAATGGCATATTGATCTTTTTTTTTAAATTTATTTTATTTATTTATTTTTGGCCACGTTGGGTCTTCGTTGCTGTAGGTGGGCTTTCTCTAGTTGAGGTGAGCTGGGGCTACTCTTCGCTGCAGTGCGTGGGCTTCTCATCGCAGTGGCTTCTCTTGCTGTGGAGCACCGGCTCTAGGCGCACAGGCTTCAGTAGTTTTGGCATGCAGGCTCAGTAGTTGTGGCTCACGTGCTCTAGAGCACAGGCTCAGTAGTTGTGGTGCATGGGCTTAGCTGCTCTGTGGCATGTGGGATCTTCCCGGACCAGGGCTCAAACCCGTGTCCCCTGCATTGGCAGGCGGATTCTTAACCACTGCACCACCAGGGAAGTCCCAATTTTTTTGAATTAAAGTAACTTAAGAGATGGCCAACGCAAGAGAGACACTCTAACCCTCCTTTCTATCTCCCTGAAAGCAGGAAATAAATCTCTCACGTGAAAGGTGCACTCCCTGCATTTGGAGGTAGAAGGACACTCTTATCTCCAGAGATAGGGAATTCAGGTCAACAAGCCTGTATAAACAAACCTTGTTACTTCCTCCCATTTACTACCCCAAGCCCAAACTGTTTAGATTCTTCGCTAATTGAACTCCCAAAACCTAGTTTCTTTGTCCTGTCAATTCTTCATAAATTGATTGTTTCTCTGTTTAAATATATAAAACCTGTCTGCTTTGGCCACTTCTTAAGCCCCTTTCTATGAGTCCTCCTTGTGAACAACTAAATTTTCTTTTTTTTCCTGTTAAACTGTCTTGTGTCAATTTTATTATTAGTCCAGACACAAGAAATCAAGATGAGTAGAGGGGGAAATTTCTCCCTCCCCAACAAGAGTTTTGTGAAATTTTTGTTTCAGATGTGTATATCTATCTGTGTGGTAGGTATGTGGTATCCGGTTTGATGTAGAATGTTTTTGCTCACTGTGAGCTGGGGTCCGAAAGTTTGAAAGCCATTTTTAAATGTGCCATATTATGAGGTTCAACAGTTTAAATAACTGGACGTTTTGAGTTGTCCCTTCACTCAAAGTAGACATCCACTCATAGCGCGGGGCTCAGTCAGGCAGAGACTCAAAGTGATCTGAGTGAATGGTAAGGAACAGAGAAGCGCCCAGCCCTGCGTGAGGGTTGCGGTGATGTGGGAGTGTTTTTTTGTGTGTGTCTGTGTGTGCGCTACTCACCATCTTTATTGTTTTGAAAAAATCCCATAGTTCTCCTCCTCAGTGACCCACATGCAAATGAGAAGTATGCTGCTTTGTAAACCGACCTAGGAAAATGATTTGTTGTAAACTTAAATAACAGTGTTATAGAATTTGTAAGAAAGATTCTTACAAATTAATACACACGAAAAAGAGGAAAATATATTGTACCTAGCAGAAAAAGAAGTGACATATACACCTGCAATTCCTTTCACTGCAGAAATGACTTTGTCCAGATCTTGGGTGTGGGTAACATTGAATTCTACTCTGTGTGTTCCCTCCGTGGGGCAGTCAGGAGCTTGGAAGGATGGATGGGCCTGGAGGTGCAAACTGCAAGCCGTTTAGCCAGCCAGTTGTTGACTTCCTGGGGAGCAGCGTCATAGGCTGCGTGAGGAGAGGAGATCCCGACTCTTTCATTAGCACTGAGGCTCGCTGGCTGCCTGAGACGCCACAAGAATCGAGAGAGGGTAGGCGGCGTGGAAACGGCAAGCCGGCCAGCCCCAGAAGGCGGGAGCTTAAACTGGCCAAAGGCCATTGCCCGCCGGGAATCAAGCACGAGCCCAGCGCCGCAGCAGCCCGGCACCGAGAGCCGCCGCTCTCCGTGAACGAAAGAGCAGAGCGCACGCGCAAACCCGCCCTGCCAGCGGAGCGGAGAGGCCCCCTCAGCCGGCCGGGCCTCGCCTCAAGCCCTCAACGATCCGCACTGCCCAGTCACCCGCGCCTTGTCACCCCGCCGGGCTTTCCCCGCCCCGTCTGTGCGCTAGCTTATCGCGGCTGCGCACGCAGAGCCTGAGCGGGCGCCAGCGGGAAGGGGAAGCGGCGGGTAAGAAGGGCCTGCGTCCCGGGGGCGCCTATGACGGGATTGGGAATTTTCTCCTCGGCTCTCTCCGGCTCTCGGGATCCTTGAGGAGAGTGCGAGGAGCCTCAGGAACCGGCTTCCTCCTGCCGTTCAGGCGTGCCTCTAATAATCGAAGTGTTTTCGCCCAGAACGTCGTCTAGTCCGGTCCCTTCCTGCCTCTCTTCTCCCCGCCCCCACTGGGGAATCCGAGGCCGAGTTCCGGCCCGTCTGTTGTCACCAGAAGTATTTGAGATGTCTTCCCTGCCGTTTAGGTAGCACCGGAATGTTTATCTGCCTTTAGTGTCGCAGCAGCTTAGGGGTAGCTCTCCAGGTCCAGCCCCCAAGTCAAGCACAAAGAGCCTCATTTTTTTTGACGCTTGCTAGTCCTGGGATTCTTTCTGACACGCTTTGCTGAATGAAGCAGCTTCCAGATCCTCGCAGCAGTGACTTCGAGGCCACTAAACATAGGTCCTCTTTACTTCCTCTGGGCGTCTCCACCGTTTCCTAAATAATCTGCCTTTCAAGTTTGTGTCTCTTGGGGCACGTCCCTTACATCCGTATGCGATGTCCCTGAATTATGCTCTTTCCTTTTGGAAATAGGGTCATACCACGTGCCGCCTTTTGGAATGAAGTACTCCAGTGGCAGTGGGATAGTATCAGCAGTTACTAAGAAGCGTAGTAGTAATAGAGTAGGATTTCTGCTGTCGGCTGCCAGAGTGGATGGATAATTCAGTAACTTTTTTGTAGCAGGAGGCAGCATTTTAGTTCAGTAGCTGTGCTTGATGCCCTGAAGTTGGGGGCAGAGGAGGTACCTTGTAATTAAACAAACCAGTTGGGTCCAAAATCTGCTGATAGGAAGAAATCTAAAACAGAAGAAAGCCTGACAGCCATGCCATGTTTAATAATATCTGCAGGTCAAATTTCTATGTAGAGACAAATACACTGTTTGCTTTTATATGCCAGTTAAATGTAATATGTTGACATTTATGTTGATGCTGATGTGAAGTTTTAGCAGCTACCTCGGAACTTTTCAATAAAATTTCTCAATAAGTTAATTCCTAGATAATCGTGATAATCAGCTTAGTTATTTTTACTTTAATAAGTTTGACTGAATGCTATAAATTTAGCCCCCCCTTTTCTTTAACATCAGGTCACACCATTTCTGTCAGTCTTATTACTAATTTTCCTTGATGCCTAAATACCTTAGTCATCTTAGATTTCCCCTGTGCTTCATCTCCATATCTCTTATATTACTGGATCTCATGGTTTCTTTATTCAAAAAGTAACTTAGATTTATCCCTTTGATTCTCATTGTTAAAGCTGGAAGGCTGTTTTCTAAGACTTTGCTACCTCTTAGCTCATCCTCTGAAAGCTCAAATAACAGTTCTGAAACATGACTATTGTCATGTTTATTCTCCATAACCCTGTAAAGGTTCATGTTGCTATGCTTGGGTTTCAAAGCTCCTTCTCTATATGCACATGATATGATGGGGAAAACCCAGGATTTAGAGTGAGAAGACCTGGGTTTAAATACCAGGACTGTCATTATACTAACTCTGTGACCTTGGGAAACTGAGCTTCAGTTTCCTTCTCTTATTTCAAATAACAATATCTTTTTCTTCCAGCCTCTTAATTATTGTGAGAATTACAATTGGCATAATGTGTGGAAAAGTTATCAGAATTAAACAAAAACAGCCTAAGCTATTATTGTTATTTCTTTGTGCTCATTTATTTCACAAACATTTGAAAACAAGATATGTTAGATACTGGTGCTACAGCTATGAAAGATAGTCCCTAAGGAGTTGTCTTTCAGAGAACTTTCAGAGTGTGTGTGTGTTTGTTGTGTCTGTGTGTCCGTGTAGGGAGTAGGGTGGTAAAATGTCTGACAAGGTAGAATGTGATAATATACTGTAAAATAGGTAAGGTTAGGGTGAGCACCAAACCCAGAGGAAAGAGGAACAGGGAAGATTTCCTGGAGGAAAGTAAGTTTGAACAGTCTTGATTTATAACAAAGATCCAGAAAGAAAAGGAGGGGGAAGGGTGCCATGAAAGAGATGTGTTTAGAGAACTGCAAATTGTTAGGTTTTGTTGGAGTATTAAGTTCAAAGGATTATAGGAGGTAGGACTGGATAGGTAGAGGTGAAATTTGAAGGGCTTTGTGTGCTAAGGGAAGTGTACAAATTGAAGGATCTTAAGCAGACAGTTGGCCTGATCACAGTTGTTTTTTGAAAGTTCATTTTGGCTGCCATGTGTGCTTCCTTACTGCAGTGTACAAAAATATCTTTATATCTTTGTGCCTTTCCTCATTTTCTTTACTCCACCCAAAAGGGTTTATGCCCTCTCCTCATATCTTAATACACTGTCACTCAGTGTCCAGTTCAGGTTCCATTTCTGCTGTGAAGCGCCATCTAATTATTTTAGGCCCCATTATTTATTCCCTTCTTTGAAACCCTGTTAGAAATAGTACCACACAATTTAGCCCTTATTTGTTTCATATGTGTTTTTATGTCCCTAAATAGATTGTAAGCTCCTTGAGGATAGAGAATGTTTCATACGTGTATGAATAGAAGACATGTTAAACACAAAAATACATTGTTTGGTCTCTTTGGTTTTTTTTTTTCAGGGACCAGATTATGGGCAACAGTCCTTTTAATTAATCTGTCATCATCATGGCTAATGAGGGCTGTGCCAAGGCTGGTGATAGTCCTTTTTCATCAGATAAACATGCTCAACTCATCTTGGCCCAGATCAATAAAATGAGAAATGGACAGCATTTCTGTGATGTGCAGCTGCAAGTTGGAAAGGAAACTTTCAAAGTTCATCGGCTGGTTTTGGCTGCCAGTAGTCCTTACTTTGCAGCTTTGTTCGCTGGAGGAATGAAAGAGTCCTCAAAAGATGTTGTACAGATTCTAGGAATTGAAGCTGGAATCTTTCAAATACTTCTAGATTTCATTTACACAGGTATGTTAAGTGAACTTGTAGCTTTGAGTGAAGAATGATGCAATCACTCACGTTCTGCTATGGGAATATAACTTGATCTAACATATAGAAAGTGATTTAACAATATGTTATTATGAGCCTTCAAAAACTTCATATCGGGACTTGCCTGGTGGTCCAGTTGTTGTTAAGACTTCGCCTTCCACTGCAGGGGGCTCGGGTTCAGTCCCTGGTCGGGGAACTAAGATCCCTGAATGCTGCATGGCATGGCCAAAAAAATCAAAACAAAACAAAAAGTTCATATCTTTTGACCCAGTATTCCTTTTCTGGGAATCCTAAGGAATTAATTAGTGATACAGGCAAATATTTACATTTATTGTAACATTATTTATAATAGTATATAATGGAATACAGTTTGATTGTCCCGCAGTAGGTTATATGGTTAAATAAATTATGGTACATGTATATATAATGGAATAATTTTTAGTTCTCACAAATTATATTTGTATATATGTACACACACATATACATTCTCATGGAAGAATGTTTGCAATATATTAAGTGAAAAAAATCTGGATATAAGTATCACCACAATTTTGTAAAAAAAAAAATTCATTTGTGTATTTGTGCACAGAAAGAGACTAGAATATTTATAAGCGTTTATCTCTAAATGATGGAATACGGAAGATTCTTATTTTTCCCTTTTTTTTGTTTTTTCCTCAATATGTCTATAATCAGCATGTATTAATTTAAACAAACTTTTATTTTTAAAATGTTTTTGAAGAGTTTTAATACATTATAAAATGTACACAAAAACCATAGTGTAAAATATGTCTTATATGTAACATAAATATACATGGAAAAAAGATTTGAAAGAGATACACTAAAGTATTAATGTTAATATAGGGATTTCCTGGTGGTCCTGTCTTTAGGACTCCACACTTCCCACAAGTCGTGCAGTGCGGCCAAAAAAAAAAAGTGTATGTGTATGGGAAAATGTGATTTTCATTTTTGTGCTTTTCTGCCTTAAAGTTATTTTGTTTTAGTTTTTTTAAAAGATTTAATTTTTTATTTTATTTTTAGCTGCATTCGGTCTTCGTTGCTGTGCGCTGGCTTTCTCTAGTTGTGGGGAGCAGGAGCTACTCTTCGTTGTGGTGCGCGGGCTTCTCATTGTGGTGGCTTCTCTTGTTGCGGAGCACGGGCTCTAGGCACGTGGGCTTCAGTAGTCGTGGCTCGCGGGCTCTAGAGAGCAGGCTCAGTAGCTGTGGCGCACAGGCTTAGTTGCTCCGCGTCATGTGGGATCTTCCCGGACCAGGGATCGAACCCATGTCCCCTGCATTGTTGACAGGTGGTTTCTTAATCACTGCGCCACCAGGGAAGTCCCTAAAGTTTTTTTCTGTAGTGAATATATATTACTCTTATAATCAGGAAAAAATGTTTGAAAACAAAGACTGTGTTTGTTTACACTCTAGTTTTGAGAATATACCTTGCTCTCCTTAAAGGACTACTTGGTGGGATATGGCCTGATAAAGTATTGTTTACTTAAAGCATGTTATTTAAACCTGGAAAATGACGAAACCAGGGCTCTAACCCGTGTCCCCTGTATTGGCAAGCGGATTCTCAACCACTACGCCACCACTGAAGTCCCAAGGTGATTTCTTTTCTTTGTGTAGTTTCATATTCCTTTTTGGAAATTTTCAGAAAATAGCTTTTAATTTACGATTGTAAAAATGATTATCACGTTAAAAAAATAAATTAAAAAAATAAAAATGATTATCTTTTATCTGCTGAAAGCAGTGCAGCTCTGCCTATTGACTAGTGTACAGATTAACATTGAGGGGTTCTTGACCTCACTTTTCTAAGTGACTTATGTGAGCTGATTAAACTATTTCATAAATGCCCCTGCTTCTCTTATTTGCAAAGTATAAATTAATACAGATTAATCCAATGCAATTAGTGTCAAACAACATAAAAACAGAAGAAGTTCCACAAGTTGCTTATTCTGCCTCTGCTGTCTGACGGTAGCAACAAGAGATATCTAGTGAAAGAGAATGTTCATGGCATCATCTCCATATAGCTGATGATTAGCACTTCCATCAAAGGAATAAAAATAGTAAAACCTAGAGAAATAAAAGCTACTGAGCATATCTGGGGGATAATAACGTTGTAGAATATTGACATTTAAGGTAAAATTGGTTAACAGTAAAGAACAGCATTTGGCCCCTAGTAAAAGATATAAAATAACAAGACAGGAGTTTATTTTTCCAACAAAAATGAATCCATAGAAGCCATCCCAAGGCTGGTATGGTGGCTTCTTTATGTCATTAGTAGCCCGTTATTCTTCCAACATTTTGCTCCACCATCTATAGCTTGTAGCTTCTAATCTCATGATCAGTGAACTTTAGCCAGTGGAAGGCAGAAGAGGAAAAGGTAAAAGGACCTGCCGGCTGAGTCTATCCCTTTTTAAGCTTTTCTGGTAGCCCTCCCCAATAACTATCTGTATCAAGTTGGCCAAACTCAGTCAAAAATTCACCCCCAGGGCTTCCCTGGTGGCGCAGTGGTTGGGAGTCCGCCTGCTGATGCAGGGGACACGGGTTCGTGCCCCGGTCCGGGAAGGTCCCACATGCCACAGAGCGGCTGGGCCCGTGAGCCATGGCCGCTGAGCCTGCGCGTACGGAGCCTGTGCTCTGCAATGGGAGAGGCCCCAACAGTGAGAGGCCCACGTACCGCAAAAAAAAAAAAAATTCACCCCCATCTGCAAGGGAGGATGAGAAATTTAATTTTCAGCAGGACACAATTGCCACTCACAACAAAATCAAGGTTCTGTTAGTAGGGATTAAATGAAAATGAATATTGGGTATTTATTGGACAGGGAACTTTGTAATCTTTGATACAATTAGTTCTTTAAAAACATGATCTTTGATTTTCATTGTAATAGCATTTCCTTTTTTGGGATGGGGCAGCAAAACCTGTTATTCTATTAATCTCTCCTCTGGACATTTTTTTAAATTAATTAATTAATTATGGCTGTGTTGGGTCTTTGCTGGCACAGGCTGTTCTCTAGTTGCGGTGAGCGGGGGCCACTCTTCACCACGGTACGCAGGCTTCTCACTGCGGTGGCTTCTCTTGTTGCGGAGCACGGGCTCTAGGCATGCGGGCTTCAGTAGCTGTGGCACGTGGGCTCAGTAGTTGTGGCTTGTGGGCTCTAGACCACAGGCTCAGTAGTTGTGGCGCATGGGTTTAGTTGCTCCATGGCATGTGGGATCTTCCCGGACCAGGGCTCGAGCCTGTGTCCCCTGCATTGGCAGGCAGATTCCCAACCACTGCGCCACCAGGGAAGTCCTCCTCTGGACATTCTTTATTAACCGATAACAATTCTAATAGGTCTTAACAGATTCTTCTCACCATAGATTTTTACGCACTTCACTTAAAATCAAATGACCTGGGTTTGTGATCTAGCTCTGCCACTAACTAGCTGTGTGATACAAAGCATTTCATTTAACTTTAGTCAATTATTCATTCATTCTTTCAATATATATGTGAATATATTTTTTGAGCTAGGCACTGGGGATATGATAGTAAACAAGACAGGTGTGGCCTGTGCCTTTACAGAGTTTTATAGGTAATGTAAAGTAGGTACTTAAAAAATAGAAATGAGCTTGTGAGAGCCTCATTCTCCTTATTCATAAACTGGGGATAATAGCACTTTTTAATTCATGTGAAGGTTAGATGAGATAAATTTTAATAAATGTAAAAATACTTTTGTTTTTAAACCCTCAGAAAGTATATTTAGATTTCATAAGGTGAAGTTCATACTGCTGGGGTAGAGCTAGAATTTTATTTTATTTATTTATTTTTAACATCTTTTTTGGAGTATAATTGCTTTACAGTGTTGTGTTAGTTTCTGCTGTATAACAAAGTGAATCAACTATATGTATACATATATCCCCATATCCCCTCCGTCTTGCGTCTCCCTCCCACCCTCCCTATCCCACCCCTCTAGGTGGTCACAAAGCCCTGAGCTTATCTCCCCGTGAGATGCAGTTGCTTCCCACCAGCTATCTATTTTACATTTGGTAGTGTATATATGTCAATGCTACTCTCTCACTTTGTCCCAGTTTACCCTTCCCCCTCCCCGTGTCCTCAAGAGTCCATTCTCTACATCTGCATCTTTATTCCTGTCCTGCCCCTAGGTTCATCAGAACCTTTTTTTTTTTTTTAGATTCCATATATATGTATTAGCATATGGTATTTGTTGTTCTCTTTCTGACTTACTTCACTCTGTATGACAGACTCTAGGTCCATCCACCTCACTACAAATAACTCAATTTCGTTTCTTTTTATGGCTGAGTAATATTCCATTGTATATATGTGCCACATCTTCTTTATCCATTCATCTGTCAACGGACACTTAGGTTGCTTCCATGTCCTGGCTATTGTAACTAGTGCTGCAATGAACATTGTGGTACATATCTCTTTTTGAATTATGGTTTTCTCAGGGTATATGCCCAGTAGTGGGATTGCTGGGTCATATGGTAGTTCTGTTTTTAGTTTTATAAGGAACCTCCATACTGTTCTCCATAGTGGCTGTATCAATTTACATTCCCACCAACAGTGCAAGAGGGTTCCCTTTTCTCCACACCCTCTCCAGCATTTATTGTTTGTAGATTTTTGATGATGGCCATTCTGACCAGTGTGAGGTGATACCTCACTGTGGTTTTGATTTGCATTTCTCTAATGATTAGTGATGTTGAGCATCCTTTCATGTGTTTGTTGGCAATCTGTATAACTTCTCTGGAGAAATGTCTGTTTAGGTCTTCCGCCCATTTTTGGATTGGGTTGTTTTTTTTTTTTGATATTGAGCTCCATGAGCTGCTTGTATATTTTGGAGATTAATCCTTTGTCAATTGCTTCACTTGCAAATATTTTCTCCCATTCTGAGGGTTGCCTTTTTGTCTTGTGTCGGGTTTCCTTTGCTGTGCAAAAGCTTTTAAGATTCATTAGGTCCCATTTGTTTATTTTTGTTTTTATTTCCATTTCTTTAGGAGGTGGATCAAAAAGGATCTTGGCTGTGATTTATGTCATAGAGTGTTCTGCCTATGTTTTCCTCTAAGAGTTATATAGTGTCTGGCCTTACATTTAAGTCTTTAATCCATTTTGAGTTTATTTTTGGGTATGGTGTTAGGAAATGTTCTAATTTCATTCTTACATGTAGCTTACTGTTTTATTTTTATTTTTTAATTTTATTGAAGTATAGTTGATTTACAATGTTGTATTAATTTCTGCCATACAGCAGATATTGATAGTTCCCTGTGCTGTACAGTAGGACCTTGTTTTTCCATTCTGTATATAATAGTTTGCATCTGCTAATCCCGAACTCCCAACCCATCCCTCCCCTACCCCCCACCCCCTTGGCAACCACAAATCTGTTCTCTATGTCTGTGAATCTGTTTCTGTTTTGTAGGTAAGTTCATTTGTGTCATATTTTAGATTTCACACATAAGTGATATCATATGGTATGTCTTTCTCTTTCTGACTGAGTATGATAATCTGTAGGTCCATTCATGTTGCTGCAAATGAAATTTTTAAATTCTTTTTTATTTTTATTTATTTATCTATTTATTTTTGGCCTCAAGGCATGAGGGATATTAGTTCCACGACCAGGGATCAAACCCGTGCTCCTTGCAGTGGAAGCACAGAGTCTTAACCACTGGACTGCCAGGGAAGTCACTGTTTCTTTTTTTTTTTTTTATGATGAATAGTATTCCATTGTATATCTATCCATTCATCTGTCAGTGGACATTTAGGTTGTTTTCAGGTCTTGGCTATTGTGAATAGTGCTGCCATGAACAAAGGGGTACTTGTATCTTTTTGAATTATAGGTTTGTCCCAATATATGCCCAGGAGTGGAATTGCTGGATCATATGGCAGCTCTATTTTTAGTTTTTTGAGGAACCTGCATACTGTTTTCCATAGTGGCTGCACCAACTTATGTTCCCATCAACAGCGTAGGAAGGTTCCTTTTCCTCCACACTCTCTCCAACCTTTGTTATTTGTAGAATTTTTTATGATGGCCATTCAGACTGGTATGAGGTGGTACCTCATTGTAGTTTTGATTTGCATTTCTCTAATAATTAGCAATGTTGAGCATCTTTTTATGTGCCTGATGGCTATCTGTATGTCTTCTTTGGAGAAATGTCTATTTAGGTCTTCTGCCAATTTTTCAATTGGGTTATTAGTTTTTTTGTTGCTGTAAAAGTGCTTTTAATAATCTGTAAAGCCTTATTAAGCTGTAGGGCATTCTTTTTAGTACTTTCAAGTAACTCTTGGTTTCATCCAGTAGCAGTCATTCAGTTACCTTCCATCACAACCCATGATCTGATCTTCTCCAAATTTGTAGTGAATTCTCATTTCATTCAATTAAGTCTTATCGCAGTTTTCTCTGCAGCCACTACCATTTATTCCCATGGTGGATTCCATTTCCTATACTTTTCAAAAAACCCCTGTTTGCATTCATCAAGCCATAGTCTTCCTCTCACCATAATGTCTTTGGCCATTCATTCATATATAATAATTTTTTTGAGCACCTAGTGTGTACTAGGCATTGGGAATACAGAAAGAACAAGCCTTGCCCCAACAGAGTTTATAAATCTATTTGGGAATACAAACTTTAGACACATAGTTTAGTTGAATGTTTTAAAGGGATAAAGGGAAAGTATAAGATTGAATGGAGAGTTTATCCTTATTAGGTAGAATTACAGTGGTTTTTTTCCCTTCTAAATATAATTGAGTATTTGATATCTTCCCAAAGTCATTATAAACATATATGAAAGTGGGGACTTCCCTGGTGGCATAGTGGTTAAGAATCTGCCTGCCAATGCAGGGGACACAGGTTCGAGCCCTGGTCCGGGAAGATTCCACATGCCGCGGAGCAACTAAGCCAGTGCACCACAACTACTGAGCCTGTGCTCTAGAGCCTGCGAGCCACAACTACTGAGCCCACGTGCTGCAACTACTAAAGCTTGTGCGCCTAGATCCCATGCTCCACAGCAAGAGAAGCCACCACAATGAGAAGCCTGCGCACTGCAACAGAGAGTAGCCCCTGCTCAGTACAACTAGAAAGCCCGCGCACAGCATCGAAGACCCAGTGCAGCCAAAAATAAATAATTAATTAATTAAAAAAAATAATAATAAGGGGGAAAACCCTATTATATGGGGTTGTAGCGAGGGTTAAGTGAATGTATAAAGCAATTAATGCTGTGCCTGGTTCATTGTTAAGTGTTACATGAATGTGGGGTACCATTATCATTTAAGTTCTGCACCTTTCTACAAGTTCTTTGTTGCCTTTATACTTAGTATCTACCCGGCAAAGCCTAAGCTATCAGTGGAATCAAGTATTGAATATAATGGTCTTTGAATATAAGTCAAATGTTTATTTTATTTTATTGGTTATTTTGTCTCCTTACTTCCCTAGGTATAGTGAACATAGGAGTGAATAATGTCCAAGAGCTGATTGTTGCAGCAGACATGCTACAGTTGACTGAAGTTGTTAATCTTTGCTGTGAATTTCTGAAAGGACAAATTGATCCACTGAACTGCATTGGGATCTTTCAGTTCTCTGAGCAGATTGCCTGCCATGATCTTTTGGAATTTACAGAAAACTACATTCATGTCCATTTCTTGGAGGTTCATAGTGGGGAAGAGTTCCTGGCACTTACAAAAGATCAGCTGATCAAAATTTTGCGAAGTGAAGAGCTTAGCATCGAGGATGAATACCAGGTCTTCTTAGCTGCAATGCAGTGGATTCTGAAAGATCTCGGAAAGAGAAGAAAACATGTGGTGGAAGTGCTAGACCCAATTCGATTCCCTTTATTACCTCCTCAGAGGCTTTTAAAGTATATAGAAGGTAATTTTTTTGTTTCATGTTAAGTTAGTCAGTTAATTATCCAGTGACCTTTCCTCTGTTTGAAACGTGATAGTGTTTTAATTTTTCAGTTCAATAAGCAGACATTTATTGAATGATTATTATATGCAAGATACAACTTCTGTGTTTTGTGGGTAGATAGTAGTATTTCAGTATTTCTTTTTTTTCTTTCTTTCTTTCTTTTTTTTTTTTAAGTTTTTGGCCACGCCACGCATCATGTGGGATCTTAGTTCCCCAACCAGGGATCAAACCTGCCCTCCCTGCATTGAGCGTGGACTCTTAACCACTGCACCTTCAGGGAAGTCCCAGTACTTCAGTATTTCTACCCATTATTTTAATCAAATCTTTAAATACTTTCTTGAGATTAAGTACCAAGGGAGATAAAATTACTGACAGAGTTAAAATACTAGTGCTATTTTTGGCAGTACTAATTATTTTAGTGTAAGATTTCTTCTTGCCACTGAAAAATTCACCAAAACCCAGCATTTGAGGAAAACATATATGCTAAACACAAAACCAAAACTCAATAAATATTGTAACTCCTCTCATTATAAAATGAATTGTATATTGATATAATATAGCTTCTGTGTAGCCTTTGAATATATTTAGGTTCTAAACTTTGAAAATACTTTTCACCATAGTATAAAATAAATTTTATCTTTATATTGGAAAAATTATAACTAAATTTACTTTTAAAAACTACTTTGGACCTGGTTTCAAGATTTGAAGGTTTTACTCTTGTCATGCACTGAAGATTTAGGATGTGATTGAATTACAAATATTTTATTATGAATTAAATACAGTATTAGCATTAAAGTTGTAATTCTGTGAAGGAATTATATTTAATGTGGATTTTTAGTTTTTTCCCATTCTTAACAGTGTTAACAGAATTTTGTAGGTTTTTCTGAGTGATATCTTGTATTAATGTATATGCAGTTAATTCTCATTATTCATATATATTCAGTTCTCATTATTCACGGTAGTTATCCTCTATAAATTTGCCAAGAACACTGAATTGGCAAATATAGAGCCATTGTTCCTAGGGAAATACAGGGTAAGTTCTTACAAGCCTTTGGTTACAACATTTTTGTCAGCTGATCAATACATAACTTTGTTTTATGTGTGTGTCTGTCAGAACTACCTCATTTAATATTATATGTTGTTGATCCATTATCTCTGTAAGGCACATCACAGCCTTCTTGCACTTACAAACACTAGACAGCACTTTAGCAGTATGCTTGGGGGCTATTTTAAACAGTGAAAAAACCAGCAAAAAACACACAAATGTGAAAACCATGACACTAACTAGAGTGTGAAGAGGACACTTGTTTATAGTGAGAGCTGAAGCAAGAAGGCAGAATGTCACCTCTTTCAGTCTCACCTGGGAACATGCATATTAGATGATTCAAATTTTTTGCCACTCTGTGGCATGTCTGTGAACTACGAGGAAAGTGCTGTGAATGTTGATTTGGATTACAAATCCATTTTAGTGAGTAGATGTAGTCACAAGTAAGGAATCCACAAAAAATGAAGACTGACTGTATTTAAATGGTAAAACAAGAAGAGAGAAATTATCCAGACACATTTTTGCATGTATCATGTGAGAATTTAGGAGTGGAACAAAGGCTTTCATGGTTGAGTTGGCTTTTCCGAAGTGCTGCAGATACAGAGTGCTAAAGGAAAGTTCCTCTGCTAGGAGCAATGGAAAGTTCCCTAGAATTGGGACATGTCTTCCTACAGCTTTTTAGTGTTGTAATACAGTGTTTAAGACTTGCACTGCCCAATAGTTATCACCTAAAGATATATTACTGGAGTAAAACTGCAGGGAGGCAAGGGAGAAATAAATGGAGGATTTTTTTTAAAGTTAACCTTAATATGTTTCACTATTTTTGAAGCTTTATCTCTTTGATCATATTGGAGAAAAGATGGACAATTTATACAGAAAAATAATGAGAGTCTACCACAAAATTCAGTGAAGGAGCAAGAGACTTAATTGAAATGGTTAAATTATGTTATGTGAAATGTGTAGATTTTCCCCCTGGTGTATATTTTTTGTATTTACCACAGGAATAATTCAGGCAATTTAATATTATTAGTATATGATAACATATATTTTTCTTGCATTTTAGAGAATGATTTTACTTTTCAAAAATGGTACATACTCTTATAAAAAGTTTAGGTAATAAAAAAACAACAAATCACCCAAGTCCATCACCCAGAAATAGCCAGTTATAATTAACATTCATTAAACATCATTCTAGATGTCTCTGTATAGGAGGATGGATGATAGGTGGGTGTATGGTTGCATGGATGGATAGAAAAAAAAATTTATAAGAATAAGAATCATTCTATCATACTATTTATACTACAAAAATGTATTTAAATCTCACTAAAAATCAACAAAGAAGAAACTAAAGTAATAACTAATTTCAGATAAATGTTTCTTTATCCCAAAAATATTCATTCTAAAAAGTTTTTGTAGAGTTAAAAACAAAAGATGAAAATCATTAAAAGGTGAAACCATAGTTTCATTTTGTGTTTCAATTTTAAAGTTTAGACTCTCTGCTAAGAAAAATGAGGTAATTAGCATTGTTATTTTTCTCCCTACCCCCCTCAAGGTTTACACAGCCTTTACATAGAATTTTTTCAATCATGATTCCCCTAGCTCTGTGCTTTTGCTCTGTATTTAAGTGGATTTAATGCTCTCTACCAGTTTCTTAACGATAGTCTTTTTAGTCCTGACCTTTTTTTTTTTTTTTTTTTGGCAGCGCAGCAGGGCTTGTGGGATCTTAGTTCCTCGACCAGGGATTGAACCCAGGCCACAGCAGTGAAAGCACCGAGTCCTAACCACTGGACCGCCAAGGAATTCCCTGAGCTTTCTTTTTTTTTTTTTTTTTTTTTGCAGTACGCGGGCCTCTCACTGTTGTGGCCTCTCCCAATAGGCTCCGGACGCGCAGGCTCAGCGGCCATGGCTCACGGGCCCAGCCGCTCCGCGGCATGTGGGATCTTCCCGGACCAGGGCACGAACCCGTGTCCCCTGCATCGGCAGGTGGACTGCCAACCACTGCGCCACCAGGGAAGCCCTGAGCTTTCTTTTTCGATTCATCATTTGGTCGGTTGGATTTCATCACTAAGTTTTTTTTTCAAGGAAGGCTCATGATAACTTATTTCCTGATTTTTTTTTCCTCACATCTGAGAAGTTCTGCCTGTTGCTTTTTAATTTAACAGAAATTTGGGTGGGCATAATATTCTTAATTTATGATGATTCCCCCAGCCCACCCCAAGTTTGTAAGGCATGGTTTTCTTTTTTTTTTTTTTTATGACTTGCTGTTTCTGCTTGGATGCCTAAAGAATTATCTTTTTTTGCGTTACGCGGGCCTCTCACTGATGTGGCCTTTCCCGTTGCGGAACACAGGCTCCGGACGCGCAGGCTCAGCGGCCATGGCTAACGGGCCCAGCCGCTCCGCAGCATGTGGGATCTTCCCAGACCGGGGCACGAACCCGTGTCCCCTACATCGACAAGCGGACTCTCAACTACTGCGCCACCAGGGAATCCCCATCATTCTTGATTTGTGTTGAAGTTTGACATTTTTCCTTAGACTATATCAAATACCCTTTCCTTTTTTTTTTTTGGCTGAGCCTTGTGGCTTACGGGATCCTAGCTCCCCAACCAGGGATCAAAGCCACGCCCCCACACAGTGGAGTCCCAACCACTGGACTGACAGGGACGTCCCCGCCCTTTCCTTTTAAAGGTTCAATTTTAATTTCATTTTGGGAAATTTTTCCTGTATGAAATTCCTGAACACTTTTAATGTTTCATTTGGTAGTCTTCATCCTTTCACTGGAACTTTTTTGTCTTTCATATTTATCATCTTCTAATGTTAAAATATTTTGTCTTTTGCTCTATATTCACAGTTTTGTCAAGTCTTTACTCCAAATCGCTAATTTGATTTTTTTCTGATGAGTTTCTTGTTTCCAATTTATTAACTCTGCACTACTGTCATTTCAGTTCTCACTTTGTTTCCTCAGCAATGCGTCTCATTTTATTTTATTATTTTTAAATTTTTGGCTGCATTGGGTCTTTGTTGCTGCACATGGGCTTTCTCTAGTTGTGGCGAGCGGGGGCTGCTCTTTGTTGTGGTGCATGGACTTCTCATTGCGGTGGCTTCTCTTGTTGTGGAGCACGGGCTCTAGGCACTCGGGCTTCAGTAGTTGTGGCACGGGGGCTCAGTAGTTGTAGCTTGCAGGCTCTAGAGTGCAGGCTCAGTAGTTGTGGTGCACGGGCTTTGTTGCTCTGCGGCATGTGGGATATTCCCGAACCAGGCCTCGAACCCGTGTCCCCTACATTGGCAAGCGATTCTTAACCACTGCGCCACCAGGGAAGCTCACGATGCGTCTCATTTTGCCTTTGAGTTCTTTTTTTTATATAGGATCTGTATTCTTAAATAATTCTATCCTGTGTATGGGGAGTCTGTTTCTGTGTGTGGCTAATGTTTTCTTCCAGACTGAATTCTTCAGTCTCTTTCTCTTCTTTTTCCTGGGGTATATTTACATAGCTGTATTGCTTTTTCATGATATATTGCTCATTCTTAACTTGGGCAACTCTGTTCAAACCTGCTTGCTCTGATAATTCTCTTTGACACCCTTTCTACCTTAGTGTAACTACTTTGTTTCTCCCATGTAAAATTTGAGGGCTCTGTGTTGTGTTCTCACCACTTCTTTCTAGCCTGAGGCATAAGGTAGTGAAAGAATAGAGATCTGCTAAGGCTGAGGTCCTTGCTTGGGGGCCTGGGCTCTGAGGTCTCTCTTGTAAGATCCTACTACTGTATTGATCTGTTTTCAAGACCGACTTATCCCAGCCAAGGATGTGTCTCACTACTGTGGATTTTGGCTACCACTGAGCTCTGTTAAATGGCAAACCCTGGTGATCCTCCCTGTCTTTACCGATGGGCCTGTAAAGGATTTTTCTTTTAATGGTTTTGTTCTTTGACTTCTCAGTTCTGCTTTTTATCTGCTATTTGCCCTTTCTCCAAATTCTTACGTTACTAGTGAGACTTCTCAATATTTTGTTAGTTGACCTTTTCTCCTCAATATTGTTTTTTGGACATACAGACAAGGCTTAGAGACAGTTCCTTACTGGCATATGTGGTGCTTTTGTGCAAATTAGAAGATAGTGCCCTTTCACGGAGGCCAGTTCTTATAGCTTGCCAAGTGGGACACAGGTTGGCTTTCATTCCCAATTCATCTTTTCAGCTAAGCACCCTTGAGCAGAATAACCTACCCAATCATGCTCAAAGTCTTTTTAGGAAATGGACCTCATCCGACCAGAATCTTCTGTTTCTTGCTTTGACTATCATCTTCAAAGTGTATGACATAATTTCATATCCTTTTGTTAGCAGGTTGTTAAATATAGAATTTTGGGCAATTTTATTTTTTCATTTTGTTAGATAATTGGGCTCCTGTTTTACTTGGCATCTTTGTTTAGAGATCCTCATACATGTGTTTTCAAATTGGATCTAATGAAGCATGTTTTTTAAAACAACCTTTGATTTAAGGAAAGTATATATTCTTTAGTAGCAGTGAGAAAAATGATACTTGGTATTGTTGGAAACATACTCCATTGTTTGATGATGAGTTTTCATTTTTTGATTGTTAAATGTATTTTATTTTCATGGAAACATGTCTTTTCAATATTATTTAGAAATTGATTAAAACATTATCTTTTTCAACATTGCTTTAGGAATATCCGATTTTAATCTTCGTGTTGCATTGCAAACACTTTTGAAAGAGTACTGTGAGGTGTGCAAATCTCCCAAAGAGAACAAATTTTCTAGTTTTCTGCAGACATCTAAGGTTCGACCTCGGAAGAAAGCAAGAAAGTACCTGTATGCAGTAGGTGAGAACCTTTTAAAAAGTAATAGAAATTATTTTCAGGATAAAAACCTTTTAAGTTTTTGTTGTTATCATACATGTCAGAGTGTGCAGGTATGTCAGATAGGCATACTTAATTTCACATACAGGCTACAGATTTAGAAATTGTATTTATATAGTACAGTGGACACATCTAAGAATAAATAGCTATTTATTTGACATCTGTTATTCTGTGATTTAAATCTTTGGGTTCTTATATACCCAATTATTATCAAATAACTGCCTAAGATATACTGCTTTAAAAATTAAATATTTGAATTCTTGTGAGAAATAGGAAAATAAATCTCACACATTTTAACTATTCACAGCGTCTTAGATGGTCATTAGGGATGATAGGAACTAGTGGTCTCCAAAGTGTGGATATGCAGGATAACCCATAGGAATATCGTATGAACCTTTCCATTTTTATTTTATTTTATTGTAGTGTAGTGTAGTGTAGTGTTGTGTAGTTTATTGGCCACCCTGCGCAGCTTGCGAGATCTTAGTTCCCCAACCAGGGTTTGAACCCAGGCCACAGCAGTGAAAGTGCCGAGTCGGAACCACTGGTCGCCAGAGAATTCCCTCCATTTTTTTTTTTAAATAGCATTAAACCTTATCAATATTTGATATATATGTCAACAGATTGTCCAGATTTATATACATAATATAATTTATTATATATAAAAACTTTATGTATAGTATAATTTTTAGTATGTATGTCATCGTATAATTTTATATATACTATAATATATAAATGTGTAATTTTTGAGTGCTGGCTAAACTTTTTTAATGATGGGATGTGCAGTCAAAGAAGGATTTCAACTCACTATTTTTTTATTATTAATTAATTAATTTACTTTTTGGCTGTGTTGGGTCTTCGTTGCTGTGCGTGGGCTTTCTTTAGTTGCGGTGAGTGGGAGCTACTCTTCGTTGCAGTGCGCAGGCTTCTCATTGTCATGGCTTCTCCTATTGCAGAGCCCGGTCTCTAGGCGCATGGGCTTCAGTAGTTGTGGCATGTAGGCTCAGTAGTTGTGGCTTGTGGGCTCTAGAGCTCAGGCTCAGTAGTTGTGGTGCACGGGCTTAGTTGCTCTGTGGCACGTGGGATCTTCCCGGGACAGGGCTCGAACCCGTGTCCCCTGCATTGGCAGGTGGATTCTGAACCACTGCACCACCAGGGAAGCCCCAACTCACTATATTTAACTGAAAAAGACATTAATAGAAGTCACAATGAAACTTCCTAACTAGATAACCAGTTCCTAGATTTATGTTTCATCTAACATTTGATTATAACCAAGACCAGGTGGTAGAACATTGTGGTTGACCTCATTGCATTTTAAGCCATAATCTTTCAGGACCTGGCACATTTAAGAATAATAGATGTATATATGGCAGACTCTAAAGCACTTATTACTTACTATGCAGTAGTTATATTGAATGTCTAGACATAGAGGGCTAGATTTTTCTTGTTACTACCATTTCCATATTTAGCAGTAAGGGATTTGCTGTGTACCTCCTTTCCTTTCTTTATTCAGGTGGATATACTCGGTTGCAGGGGGGTCGTTGGAGTGATAGTAGAGCCCTCAGCTGTGTAGAACGTTTTGACACCTTTAGCCAGTACTGGACCACTGTGTCTTCACTTCATCAGGCTCGATGTGGACTGGGAGTAGCAGTTCTGGGAGGGATGGTCTACGCAATTGGAGGTAATAATGAAAATGTCTTATTTCCCTTATTAGTCTCTAGCTCTAAGTTGACTGCATTCTTATATGCCTTATATATATTGCTAGATACTATGGGGTGTATGCAGATACAGTTGTGCTTAATAAATATTTATTGAATAAATGAATGAAAGAAAAAGGAAACATAAGATATTGAATATTTTATACCAGAGGGACACGGTAATTTATTACAAGGCAAATACTTAGGTTTGGTTTTAATGAAAAGTTGTTTATGAAAATGTGGTGCCAAAATTTAGATCAACATTTGTGATAAAAATTTTTTTAATTCTGAGAGCTGCATTATGAATCATTTTAAATTAACCAAGTATCTGGGCAGTGGGATGTATAAAAACCATGTCAGCTAGACATTGGGATATATTTCTTGATTAAAATCACTGTGTTTTCTGAAACTATTACTATAAATTCTAAAATGATTAATGAATAAAATTAAAAGGGGATTTGAATTTGGGAGAGAAATAATTATTAGAGAGGGATCTAAAGAGAAATAAATACTAACAGCTTTGATATAAATATTTACTTCTGAATAATTTGTCTTTATAGCAACCAGCCTAGGTAGATCATCTCTAACCTTTACAGCCAGTTTTTTTGCTTTATTTCTATGGGTCATTCTAAAATACTGAAAGCTGTAAATCTAAAATCATATTATTGCTTTCCAACTATGATACCGTCAGTTTAAAATGAGAGAGATGTAGGGAATATTTGATTTTTATCTTTTGGAGGGAACATAATCATCACTCAAAAACTGTTTATTAAATCAATAAATGTCATGGTGCATCTGAAAATCCTAACAAAGAAATTAGAGTTTTGAGCAATAACCATCTGTCAGTATAAAGACTATAACTCTATATAATCTTTGGCTAGAAGTCTAATAGTTCTTTTTATATACATTTCGGCAGTTGCATTGCGTGAACTCTCTCCAATTTAACCTAGGGTCACAGTGTCCTTTGCGACACTTGCATATATATGTATCCCCTTTCCTGATACCACAGAAGTACAAATGGGAGCCCGTCAAAACTGCTATGACTGGGCTTCCCTGGTGGCGCAGTGGTTGAGAGTCCGCCTGCCGATGCAGGGGACGCGGGTTCGTGCCCTGGTCCGGGAAGATCCCACATGCCGCGGAGTGGCTGGGCCCGGGAGCCATGGCCGCTGAGCCTGCGCGTCCGGAGCCTGTGCTCCGCAACGGGAGAGGCCCGCGTACAGCAAAAAACAAACAAAAAAAAACTGCTATGACTTTACTAGCCATTATTAATACTATAAACATTACTATCTTAACATATTACTTAATATATAATTTTTAAATAAATGTTTTTTACCTAAGTAATTCAGATTTGCTGTAGAAAATTTGGTAAACCTGAAGCATATGAAAAAGAAAATAAAAATCACCCATACTATAATCATACCACCCAGAGATAATCACAGTCAATAGTTTATTTCCTTTTAGATACATTCATATCTGGGTTAATATTCTAAGTATTATATGTAAAAATTAAGATATAATTCACATATCATAAAATTCACCGTTGAAGTGTACAGTTCAGTGGTTTTTAGTATATTCACAAAATTGTGCAACCATCACCACTAATTCCAGAACATTTTCACCACTGCAAAAAGCCACTGTTATCATTTAGGGAAAAGTTTATGTGAGTGTAGGGAACTTTTTACTAGCCATGTTCCCAGACTCCAGGTAAGGGTCAACCTTGTGAGCAAGCCTTTCTAACCATAGGCAGTTTTAGGCCTTATGGTGACTCTTTTCTGCACAGTAAGAGTTTTGTATACATCAGGATTCTAGGCCCTCATAAGATTATATGTGCTGCAAATATATTTTCCTACTCCTCTGCTTCATCTTTTACTCTTTTTATGGTATCTTTTGATAAATGAATGTTTTTAATTTTAATGTAGCCAACTCTATTATTTTTTTCTCTTTATGGTTAGTGTTTCTTATATCATTTTAAAGAAATCCTTTGTCTACTGGAAAGTCATGAGGATATATACCTTTATTGTTTTCTAAAATTTTATAGTTTTTCCATTTACATTTATGTCTGTAATTCACCTGTAATTGAATTTTTACGGATAGTATTAGTAAGGAACCAGTTTCATTTTTCTCCATATATATATAACCAATTCCCAGTGTTTTTGTTTCCCCACTGCTCTGTCATGCAAACTATGTCATATACCAAGTAATCATATATGTGTGGATCTGTTTCTAGAATTTCCTTTCTTTCCTACTGGTCTCTCTGTTTATTCCTATCTTAATTATTAAAGCTCTATTTTAAGTCTGATAGGCTTATTTAATAGGGCATTTTCTCTTTCCTTATTATTCTTTTTGGGAGTGCTTGGCTATTCTAGGTCTTTCATACTTCCATATAAAAGTTAGAATTAGTTTATCAAATCTGTTTTTAAAAATAATAATGTATGATTCCACTTATATGAGATACTTGGAGTAGTCAAAACCAAAAAGACAGAAAGTATAATGGTCGTTGCCAGGGGCTGGCAAAGGAGAGAATGGGGAATTATTGTTTAATGGGTATAGAGTTTCAGTTTTACAAGATGAAAAGGATTATGGGAATGGATGGTTGTGATGGCTGTACAACAATATGAATGTGTTTAACATCACTGAACTGTATTTTTTTTTTCTGAACTGCATTCTTAAAAATGGTTTACATGGTACATTTTATGTTATGTGTATTTAAATACAATAAAAAAGAAAGAAAGTGTTTTTTAAAAACTGGGATTTCATTAAATCTATAAATCATTTTGGGAATAATCATCTTTACATTGACACTTGTAACTCATCAACATGATACATCTCTTCATTTATTTAGATATTCCTTAATTTAAAACTTTATCTAAATAAAATTTATAAATTATATCTATAAAGTTCTTATAAATCTTTGATTAGATTTACTCCTAGGTATAGTATATTTTTAAATTCTATTTTAAGTGGTATTTAAAAATGTTTTTTTCATTTTCTATTTGTTGCTAGATAAGCATTGCATTAAAACTCAAATTGTAGCAGAGCCAGCTATCTAAACTATGAAAATATAGAAGTGTTAAAATGCAAATTGTATCCTCAAAAATTACATAGATTGTTTGGGTGGTAGAATTAGAAATAGATAATAGCCCACTTTGCTTTCATTAAGTGGGCTTTAATAAATGACAGTGCTATGGATTCAAAATAACACTTGGTGGGCAAATAAATTTTAAAGAATAGTATAAAATCAGACATAATAATTGAATTTCTGACAACACAGAATGCTGCTGAATATTGTATTGTGGTTCTAGGCTATTAGTATTACTAAATCTTCTCATATGTGTCTCTTTTATTTAACTCAGGTGAAAAGGATTCAATGATTTTTGACTGTACTGAATGCTATGATCCAGTTACTAAACAGTGGACAACTGTAGCTTCAATGAATCACCCCCGCTGTGGCTTGGGAGTGTGTGTGTGTTATGGGGCTATCTATGCTTTGGGTAATTATACTCTCCAATTTAAGGATATCTAATATTATTTAAATTCTTAGTCAAATTCTGCTTACTTTAGAAATTTTCCTTCCTTCCCATAACAAACTTGTGTCTTTTTAGCTTTAAAAGTTCTTATTCTCAAAATTATATTACTTGGGAGATATTGTCAAGTATGGAATTCTTAGAAGGAGATGGACATAAAATATAGATGAGATGTCTAGGGGAGCATTTTAGCTGACTAGTTAAATGTCATGGTTAGGATAACCATTCTGAATACACAGACGTTGTTTCAAAAAGTTGTTTTGCAAAGTACCATATTTCCTATGCAATAGATTGAAGTTTTTGGTTTTGTTTTGTTTTATTTTTAAAAAATCTCTTGTGAGGGCTTTCCTGGTGGCGCAGTGGTTAAGAACCCTCCTGCCAATGCAGGGGACACAGGTTCAAGCCCTGGTCCGGGAAGATCCCACATGCCGCAGAGCAACTAAGCCTGTGCTCCACAACTACTGAGCCCATGTGCCACAACTACTGAAGCCTGTGCACCTAGAGGCCATGCTCCACAACAAGAGAAACCACTGCAATGAGAAGCCCGTGCACCGCAATGAAGAGTAGACCCTGCTCACTGCAACTAGAGAAAGCCAGCGCACAGCAACAAAGACCCAACACAGCCAAATATTAAAAAAAAAAAAAAAAAAGATCTCTTTTGAAACCTAGGCAGAGAGTTAAAAGACCCAAGTTCTACTTACAATCAAATTCTAACTTTTCATGTGATCTTGGACAGATAACCTCTCTGGTCCATAGGATAATCATCCATAATATAAAGTTGTCAGATTAGATGTTTTCTAAGGTGTTTTTCTTTTTAAATATTTATTTATTTATTTGGCTACATCGGGTCTTAGTTGCGGCACGCAGGACCTTCACTGTGGCATGCGGGATCTTTTCATCGCGGTGCATGGGCTCTTCCGTTACTCCAGCAGGCTTCTCTCTAGCTATAGCGCGTGGGCTCTAGAGCACGCGAGCTTAGTTGCCCTGCAGTATGTGGGATCTTAGTTCCCCGACCAGGGATCAAACCAGCATCCCCTGCATTAGAAGGCAGATTCTTAACCACTGGACCGCCAGGGAGGTCCCTCCAAGGTGTCTTTCATAAATAAAATTCCTTTATTCCAAAAATAATATTTTTCTGTTTGGTTTCAGGTGGTTGGGTTGGAGCTGAGATAGGGAACACCATTGAACGATTTGATCCCGATGAAAATAAATGGGAAGTAGTTGGCAACATGGCTATGTCACGCTACTACTTTGGGTGTTGTGAAATGCAAGGTAATTGCTTTATAAAATATTTTTCCTGAATATATATTTCTTAAAAAAACTGTTTGAGCTTGAGGCTTTATTTTCACAAAAGTATATTTTATGTCTGTTAGTTTTGAATAATTGACACTAACAGTGTGGAAATTCTGCTTCTAATCTCCTATATTTTTAAACCTCTTATATCTTTATTTCTGTATTGCCAAAATAATCATTTTTTCCCCAAAATAAACAAAGCTAGAATTAACAATTCCAGATGGGCAAAAATACCTAATTAGCAAAATAAGCATTTGAACTGTCATCCATTATTGTTATTTTCTCTCCCTTGTAGGCCTTAGTATATATTTCTAAGTAGGGAGAGATTATCAAAAACAATCTTCATAGTGTCATAGGCTTCTTCAGTGTTTTTTTATAGAATACATTGTGATTCAGTACACACACAATGCTATCACAGATTTGAAAAATGTTGTACTACATATTAAAGTGGTATACAGATGTTATTTTAATTGTAATTGTCTATTATACACTGAGAGGTAATTAATAAGCACTCTCAAATAGAACCTTATTCTCTGTCCAGAAATGGAGAACAGATTTACATGTACCTGTAGAGTAGGAAGCAGTCTGCCCATTGTTATGTGACAATTCAGCCTGCTCTGTTCCCAGCTGAAATTCTTTCTGCCTTCTGAGCACCTTCTCAGATTTCTGCTAGCAGCTAAATACTCAAATTACATGGTGCAGACTATGTTCTATTGTTTAATATTATAGTGTTCTCTAATTGTTTTTTATTTATTATTTTTATCTTCCCATCTAAAATCATAGAGCTAGAGAGGCATCTTGGAGATTCTCTATTTCAACCCCTTTATTTTTAGATGAGGAAGCTGAAGATCAGGAGGCTGTGAGTTGTCTTTTCTCATAGTTGGTTACTAGCAAAGCTGGAGCTAGAACCCAAGTTTACTAACATTTAGCTCATGTTTCTTAAAATGCCATTCCTTGGTACTTCCCTTGTGGTCCGGTGTTAAGACTCTGCACTCCCAATGCAGGGGGCATGGGATCGATCCCTGGTCAGGGAACTAGATTCCGCATGCTGAAACTAAAGATCCCGCATGCCGCAACAAAGATCCCATACACGGCAAAAAAGATCCTGTGTGCCGCAACTAAGACCCTGTGCAGCCAAATAAATAAATTTTTTAAAAATGCCATTTCTTATAACTTCTCACTTTAGACCTCTAGGAACAACAGTAGATACTCAAAAAAAATAATTGTTGATTGTCAGAACCATTATTTTCAGTTAAATTTAATAAGGAACTCTGTGAATTACAGTCTACTGTACAGTATCTGATACCTTAATCTAGCCATAAACTATTCTAATTTAAATTCATTTTGTCCATCTGAGCAACCGTTAGGTTGTCACCAACAGGATCATGTCATTCCCAGTTTAAGTGCATGACAGTTTTTAAGGGGGAACAAATCCTTCTCCCCATCCTTTTTTACCTATATGTGGTAGCAGTGGATCTGGAACTTGAGATCATTAAGCAAACAATAAGATCAGAAATCCTTGTCTGACAAATTGTTTTGTTATAGCATCATTAAGTTCTTTGAAAATTCAATGCCACTTTATTGTACGTGGGCCTCTCACTGTTGTGGCCTCTCCCGTTGCGGAGCACAGGCTCCGGACATGCAGGCTCAGCGGCCATGGCTCACGGGCCCAGCCGCTCCGTGGCATGTGGGATCTTCCCGGACCGGGGCACGAACCCGTGTCCCCTGCATCGGCAGGAGGACTCTCAACCACTGCACCACCAGGGAAGCCTTTCAATGCCACTTTAAATTCATACCCCTAATTCTTTGTAACATGCTTAAATGAGAGCTGTGATAAACTAGACAGAAGTCAATTTTCTCTCTTAAAAGAATATTGTAAGCCCTACATTAAGTATAATATCAGATAGCAAACTTAAATCACAATTATTACTTTTTATAATTATTTGTATCCTATTTTCTATAGCATCTGAGCAAAAATATTCCATTTCCAGGTTTAATTTATGTGATTGGGGGCATCAGCAATGAAGGAATAGAGCTTCGTTCTTTTGAAGTTTATGATCCACTTTCCAAGCGTTGGTCTCCACTTCCTCCAATGGGAACCAGAAGAGCATATCTTGGGGTGGCTGCACTCAATGACTGCATCTATTCTATTGGAGGGTGGAATGAGACACAAGATGCTCTTCACACTGTAGAAAAATATTCCTTTGAAGAGGTAGGTTGGATGATTTCAATTGTTTAGTGTCCTGTTATTCTTTTAATGTCTGTAATGATCTGTAGTGCTGTGTATTCTTTCATTCATGATATTATTTATAGGTTTTTTTCCCTCTTTTTTTTTTTCTTTTCAAAGAATCAACTTTTGGTTTCATTGATTTTTTTCTATTGATTGTCCATTTTCTATTTCATTGATTTCTGTTACTATTACTGTTTCTTTCCTTTCTTCTATTTGTTTCGGGTTCAATTTGCTCTTCTTTTTCTAGATTCTTAAAGTAGAAACTCAGATGATTGATTTTTAGACCTTTCTTTTTCTAGAATATAAATCTTTAAAGCTCTAAATTGTTTTCAGGCACTGCTTTAACTGCATCCCACACATTCTGATATATTGTATTTTAGTTAGCATTTACTTCAAAATAGCTTTTAATTTCCCTGGTAATTTCTTCTTTGACCAATGAGTCGTTACAAGTATTTTATTTAATTTCCAAATATTTGGGGATTCTCTAGATATCTTTATGTTATTGGTTTAATATAATTCTACTGTGATCACAGAGCATATTTTATGTGATTTCTGTCTTGGTAAATGTTTCACGTGCACCTGAAAAGAATTTGTATTCTGCTGTTGTTGAGAATAGTGTTCTATAAATGTCAGTCAGGTCAAGTTGGTTAGCATTCAGGTCTTTTCTAGTCTTTCTCTTTTTTTTTGGCCACACGGTGAGGCTTGTGGGATCTTAGTTCCCTGACCAGGGATTGAAACCATGCACCCTGCAATGGAAGTGCAGAGTCCTAACCACTGGACTGCCAGGGAATTCTCTTCCCTAGTTTTTCTAATTTGTTCAATTGTTTTGTCAATTACTAAGGAAGAAGTGTTGAAATCTCTATCTGTAATTATGGATTTGCCTGTTTCTCCTTTCATCCCCGTCAGGTTTTGCTTCACATATTTTGAATCTCTGTTATTAAATGTGTATACATTGATTATTATATCTTCTTGATGAATTGATCTTTTTATAGCCATGAAATGTTTTTCTTTATCTCTGGCAGTATTCTTTGCTCTGAAGTCTATTTTATCTGATATTAAGGTAGCCAAGCTATCTTTTGATTAGTATTTGCATTGTATACCTTTTTCTTTCCTTCTACTTTAAATTTACGTCTTTAAAAACTACATCTCTTGTAAGATAATACATAGTTGTGGTCTGTTTTTTCCTACAATTTGACAATCTCTGACTTTCAAATGGGCTCCTTAGAATTTTTACTATTTATATATAATGTAATTATAGATACAGTTGGGTTTTAGACTCTTATTTTGCTGTTTTTCTATTTACACAATCCATCCTTGTTTTTTCCTCTTTTCTGTCTTTATTTTTTGGCTACACCACACGGCATGTTGGGATCTTAGTTCCCCAAACAGGGATCGAAACCACACCCCCTGCAGTGGAAGCACAGAGTCTTAACCACTGGACAACCAGAGAAGTCCCCTTTTCTGTCTTTATATTGTTATTGTTTTAGTATTCCATTTTATTTCTTTTGTCCAATTAACTATATCTCTTCACTCTTTTTCTTAGTGGTTGCTTTTGGGTTTGCATTATATATAATAGGTATTTTAATGCATTACATCTACATTCAAATAATATCATACCAGTTCACTTTTTTTTTTTACATCTTTATTGGATTATAATTGCTTTACAGTGTTGTGTTAGCTTCTGCTGTACAACAAAGTGAATCAGCTATGTGTATACATATATCCCCTCCCTCTTGAGCCTTCCTCCCACCCTCCCCATCCCACCCCTCTAGGTCATCACATAGCACCAAGCTGATCTCCTTGTGCTATACAGCAGCTTCCCACTATCTATTTTACAGTTGGTAGTGTATATGTGTCAGTGCTACTCTCTCAATTCGGCCCAGCTTCCCCTTCCCACCCTGTGTCCACAAGTCCGTTCTCTACAACTGCGTCTCTTTTCCTGCCCTGCCACTAGGTTCATCAGTACCATTTTTCTAGGTTCCATATATATGTGTTAGCATACGGTATTTTTCTCTTTCTGAGTTACTTCACTCTGTATGACAGACTCTAGGTCCATCCACCTCACTACAAATGACTCCGTTTTGTTCCTTTTTATGGCTGAGTAATATTCCATTGTATATATGTACCACATCTTCTTTATCCATTCATCTGTCAATGGATATTTAGGTTGCTTTCATGTCATGGCCATTGTAAATAGTGCTGCAGTGAACACTGTGGTACATGTATCTTTTTGAATTATGGTTTTCTCAGGGTATATGCCCAGTAGTGGGATTGCTGGGTCGTATGGTAGTTCTATTTTTAGTTTTTTAATGAACGTCCATACTGTTCTCCATAGTGGCTGTATCAATTTACCTTCACACCAACAGTGCAAGAGGGTTCCCTTTTCCCCACACCCTCTCCAGCATTTATTGTTTGTAGATTTTTTGATGATGGCCATTCTGACTGGTGTGAGTGATACCTCATTGTGGTTTTGATTTGCATTTCTCTAATGATTTACCACTTCACTTTTTTTTTTAAAGAATTTTTATTTGTGTATGTATGTATTTATTATTATTATTTCTTTGGCTGCATTGGGTCTTCATTACTGTGCATGGGCTTTCTCTAGTTGCAGCGAGCAGGGGCTACTCTTTGTTGCGGTGCATGGGCTTCTCATTGTGGTGGCTTCTCTTGTTGCGGAGCACGGGCTCGAGGTGCGCAGGCTTCGGTAGTTGTGGCACGCGGGCTCAGTAGTTGTGGCTCGTGGGCTCTAGAGCTCAGGCTCAGTAGTTGTGGCACACAGGCTTAGTTGCTCTGCGGCATGTGGGATCTTCCCAGACCAGGGCTTGAACCCGTGTCCCCTGAATTGGCAGGTGGATTCTTAACCACTGCACCACCAGGAAGTCCTACACTTCACTTTTAATGTAAGAAACTTACAAAAACATACTTACATTTCTCCCTTCCATCCTTTGTGCTATTGTTGTACATTTTACTACTATATATATAGTAGACCCCACAATATGTTGTTGTTATATTTGCTTACGCAGTCAATTATATATAAGTAAATTTTACTGAGAAAATATTTCATAATTATGCATATATTTACCATTTCTAGTTCTAGTCATTGTGTACAACTAAGTTTCTATCTCATATCATTTTCTTTTAGCCTGCCTTTAATATTTCTTTTTGTGCTGGTCTGCTGGCAATGATTCTCTAAGCTTTCATTTTCTGAAACTATTTTTCTACCATCATTTTTGAGAGATATTTTGCTGAGTATAGAATTTTAGGTTGTTCTTTTTTTCCCCCATCACTTAACATTGTTGTTTACTTATCTTCTTGCATTGTTTCTTTTTCTTTATAATTTTTAAGGGAATATAGTTGATTTACAATGTTGTGTTAGTTCTTGCATTGTTTCTGATGAGAAGTCAGTAGTCATTCTTATCCTTGTTTCCCCATGTATGTAATGTCTTTTTTTTTTTTCCTTTGACAGTTTTTTTAAAAAAATATTTATTGGGCTTCCCTGGTGGTGCAGTGGTTAAGAATCTGCCTGCCAATGCAGGGGACACGGGTTCGAGCCCTGGTCCGGGAAGATCCCACATGCCACGGAGCAGCTAGGCCCGTGCACCACAACTACTGAACCTGTGCTCTAGAGCCCGCAAGCCACTACTGAGCCCACGCACAACTACTAAAGCCCGTGTGCCTAGAGCCCATGCTCCACAACGAGAAGCCACCACAATGAGAAGCCCGTGTACCACAACGAAGAGTAGCCCTGCTCGCGGCAACTAGAGAAAGCCCGCACGCAGCAACAAAGACCCAATGCAGCCAAAAATAAAATAAATAAATTTATTTAAAAAAAAAAATTATTTATTTTTTGGCTGCATCGGGTCTTAGTTGTGGCATGTGGGCTTTTCATTGTAGTGCGCAGGCTTCTGTCTAGTTGTGGTGCCTGGGCTCAGTAGTTGCTATGTGCGGGCTTTGTTGCCCCGTGGCATGTGGGCTCTTAGTTCCACAGGGATCGAACTGGCGTCCCCGGCATTGCAAGATGGATTCTTAACCACTGGGCCATCAGGGAAGTCCCTCTTTGACCGTTTTTAAGATTTTTCTCTTTATCATGGGCTTCCAGTAATTTGAATATGGTATGTCTTGTTGGATTTTGGTGTTTAACCTGCTTGGAATTCATTGAACTTCTTGAATCTGTGGAATTATAGCTTCCATCAGATTGGAATGTTTTCAGCCTTATTCCTTCAAATATTCTCCTGCTGTCTTTCTGGGACTTAAGTAACATGCATGTAAGGCCACTTGATATTGCCCCATAGGTCACTGAGGCTCTGTTAATTTCTTCCCATCCTTTTTCTCTCTGTACTTCAGTTTGTTTTTGTTGGTTTTGTTTTACAGCTTTACTGAGGTATAATTGACCAAAAAAAATTGTATAATTTTAAGGTGTACAGTGTGATGTTTTGCTCTATGTATACATTGTGAAATGATTATCACAATCAAGCTAATTAACATACCCATCAACTCACATAGCTCCCTTTTCCTTTTTTTATGTGAGTGGTGAGAGCACTTAAGGTCAGCCTTCTTAGTAAATTTCAAGTATACAGTGTAGGGGCTTCCCTGGTGGCGCAGTGGTTGAGTGTCCACCTGCCGATGCAGGGGACACGGGTTTGTGCCCTGGTCCGGGAAGATCCCACATGCCACGGAGCGGCTAGGCCCATGAGCCATGGCCGCTGAGCCTGCGTGTCCGGAGCCTGTACTCCACAACAGGAGAGACCACAACAGTGAGAGGCCCGCGTACCGCAAAAAAAAACACAAAAAAACAATATAGTATTCTTAACTATAGTCACCATGCTGTACGTTAGATTGCTAGAACTTACTCATCCTGCATAACTGAAACTTTGTTCCCTGTGCTTCACTTTGGATAGTTTCTCTTACTGTGTCTTCAAGTTCATTAATCAATGTCTAAACTTTTAATTTGCAGTGTCTAATTCCATTTAGGAAAATTTTCTTTTCAGGTATTATATTTTCTAGCTCTAGAAGATCTTTTTGGTTGTTGCTTTCTAAATGTCTTCCATTTCTCTCCTCATCATTTTCATGTTTTCTTTTAGATCCTTGAATATATTTATGATGTCTGTTTTAAAGTTCTTGTCTGCTAATTCTATTATCTTGTCATTTTTGGATCTGTATCTGTTGAAATTTTTCTTCCTGGTTTAAGTCAGAGTGGTTTTGCTTTTCCACATTTCTAGTAACTGATTGGATGTTGGACATTGTGAATGTTATGTTGTTGAGTATTTGGATTTTGTCTTCTTCCTATAAGAAGTGTTGAGTTTAGTTTTGATAGGCAGTTAAATTATTTGCAAATAAGATTGATTTATTTGAGACTTGTTTTTAAGCATTGTAGGGAAGGTCTAGAAGATCTAGGTCTTTTAGGTATAGTTTAGCCCTACCACTGAAGTATGGCCCTTCTTGACTCTCTACTGTATGCCCTAGCTGTTCAACAAGGTCTCTTCATTTTGGCTTGTCAAAACTAGAATATCATAAAGACGCAGACGTAGAGAATGGACTTGAGGACCCTGGGGGCGAAGGGGAAGCGGGGACAAAGTGAGAGAGTAGCATTAACATATATACACTACCAAATGTAAAATGGATGGCTGGTAGGAAGCTGCGGCATAGCACAGGGAGATCAGCTCTATGCTTTGTGATGACCTAGAGGGTTGGGATAGAGAGGGTGGGAGGGAGGCGCAAGAGGGAGGGGATATGGAGATATATGTATATATATGGCTGATTCACTTTGTTGTACAGCAGAAAATAACACAACATTGTAAAGCAATTATACTCCAATAAAGATATAAAAAAACAACTAGAATATCATCCAGTCTTGTGTGAGTTCTGAGAATTCTTAAGCTTACAACTCCTCTAAAGGAAAACTGTTTCTTTGCTCACAATATTTTGACACCAAATGTGTGGGTTTTCCACACCAAGCTCTTCTCCAGTTCTCTGTGGACACCACCAACTGGGTGTCCTACAAGTCAGTTCAGTTCTGACACTAGCTATCCCACAGGTTAAGGGCTCAGTCCCACAAGACTGCCCCTCACTTTAGACGCCAGTCCTCAGGTTAACCACTGACTTGTTTACAAATTAAGGGTTCCCGTGATCCCTTCCTCAGGTTCAATAATTCACCATAATGGCTCACAGAACTCAGGGAAACACTTTACTTAACTATTACCAGTTTAGTATAAAGGATATTATATATTATTATAAATATAGAATAATAGAATATAATATAGAATAGAATAGAATATATCATTTTTATATTCTATATTATTATAAAGGATACAAATGAATAGCCAGATGAAGAGGTACATACAGCAAGATCCAGAAGTGTCTTGATTACAGGTTTCTGCCCCAGTGAAGTTTGCGGTATCACTTTCCTGGCATGTGGATGTGGTCATCAAACCAGAAGTTCTCCAAACCCCATAGTTTAGGGATTTTTATGGAGGCTTCATCACATAGGCATGATCAATTATTATTTCAACCTCCAGCCCCTCTCTCCTCCCTGGATGATAGGGTATGGACTGAACATTCCAAGCTTCTAATCTGGGCTTGATCTTTCTGGTAAAAGGCTCCCATCCTGAGGTTATACAGGATCCTGCCAAGAGTTGCCTTATTAAGGAGGAGACATTCCTATCACCCAGGAAATTCCAAGGGATTTAGGAGCTCTGTGTCAAGAACTGGGGTCAGAGACCAAATATATGTCTAACTATGTCACATCCTCCTATTAGTTGTTTCTTGACTGTTCTCATAGGGGCTCATTATTTTTTCTTTTTTTTCCACTTAAAAAAATTTTTTTTAACTTTCTCTTTGTTGTTTTTATTTTTTATTATTTTTATTTCTTTCATAGAGTCTCATTTTATGCATGCATAGTTTAGGGGTATTCAGCCAGACTGAGGGGAACCTCTGTCCTCTAGCACTCTTCCTTGGATGTCTCAACTGCATAATCCTCTCTAAACTCTGATTTCTGTCTCCTGGATCAGCTGACTGTCATACTCTGCTTGGGATTCCCTTCCCTGTACTGCTATTCACAAAGCCCTCCAGGCAGAAAGCCTGGACAACCATGGAGCTCACATTGTTTGTTTCTTTTTCTGAATCACAGTTTTTCATTGCCTGTTGTCCATTGTCTGAGGACTTTATTTCATATAGTTTGTTGAGTTTTCTAGGTCTTTATGGTAGGAGGGCAAGTTTGGTAACAATTACTCTATCATGACTGAAAGTAGAAATCCATTCTGTTTCCGTCCTTTTAACATGATTCCATCATTCACTGAGCATTTCTTTACTATCTGGCATAATAAAATATTTCAAGTACAAGAAAGCTTATACTTCTCTGATCTGGCCCTGGAATCAGTCATTTCTCCAAGAAGCATTAGTTCCTCTTAGTGAAGGACAGTATTTAGAAACCAAGATTAGGCACTCGGAGTACTCATTGCTACTGGGGTATTGCTGATTCTAGGTATTTTCAGTAAACAGCTAAACATAAACAGTAAACAGCAAATGTATTTATGTGTATATATGTATTCACACACATATTCATTTATAAGTATTTCTATATCTGTGCATATATGTTATAAAACCATGAGTTCACAATGATAGCACCAATTCCAGTATACCTCAGATTCTTTCAGGCCTTCGCCATTCCCATGTTTGTAAATACCTTCTCTATCAGTTAAAAACTTGGCTCCTGGTATTCTCTATTTACTTATTTGTTCAATGAAACAAATCTACCTACCATACTAGCTGTCTTCTCCACCTGCCACCTCTGCATATTACCCATCTTATCATTGCCCATATGAGCGCCCCATTATTCTCTCATGCCCTCATGCAATTATGCTAGGAAAAGAAGAGAAAGTAGGTTGTATCTTCATTGAGTCACTGTTCTGCCATGCATTTGTTTTTTAGTCCATTTATTCATTCACAAATACTTACAGACCTGGGGAAACAAAGGCAAACTAAATATATAAGGCCCCAGCTCTCAAGAAGCCTACATTCTAGTGGGGAATATAAAGAAATAAATAGACAAACAATTGCATTACAGTTTATTAAGTGCTGGGATAATGGAAGTACAAGGTGTGTTATGCCATAGACTTATAGGTTAGACAAATTTTTTCCAAATTAATTGCCATGGAATACTATTTTTTTGCATTGTTAATAGGAATTTGGTAACATGAGTTGCCCTGGTCAATTATACTTAGGGAAAGTTGGATTAAACAAAGTTGAATACGTTTCTTACAGGACTTCTTTACACAATTTATTAAATAATATACTTCATGAATCTTTATGCTAAGTCTCTCAAATTTAATTGACCACACAACCCTTACTTTTGTTTGTGAAACATCTTGCGGGAGAAAAGTGTTTCAGGGAACATATTTTATGAAATATGGATTAGTGTTATTTGAATTTTATGGTTCTTAAACTAGTTTTGGTTATTAAAACGTTCAAAACCTAAAGATTTTTAAATTTACTTTTTTCTCTTTATAAGTAGAAAGGATTTTTATTTTTATTTTTTTTTTATTGAAATATAATTCACAAACCAAACACTTGAGTTGTTTCAGTGTTTTGGCTATTATGAACAGTGCTGCTATGGACATTTGTGTACATGTTTTTTTTGTGGACTGAATGTTTTCATTTCTCTTGGGAATATACCTAGGAGTGGAATTGCTAGGTCATATGGTAACTCTATGTTTAACCTTTTGGGGCACTGCCAGGTTGTTTTCTAAAGGGGCTATACCATTTTACATAACCACAAGCAGTATATGAGGGTTCTCATTTCTCTACATTGAATGCTTATTATTTATCTTTTTTTATTATAGCTGACCTAGTAGGTGTGGACTGGTATCTCATTGTGGTTTTGACTGGTACTTTCCTGATGGTTAATTAGGTTGAGCATCTTTTTTTTTTTTTTGCGGTACACGGGCCTCTCACTGTTGTGGCCTGTCCCGCTGCGGAGCACAGGCTCCGGACGCGCAGGCTCAGCGGCCATGGCTCACGGGCCCAGCCGCTCCACGGCATGTGGGATCTTCCCGGACCGGGGCACGAACCCGTGTCCCCTGCATCGGCAGGCGGACTCTCAACCACTGCGCTACCAGGGAAGCCCAGGTTGAGCACCTTTTATGTGCTTATTGGTCATTTATCCTTCTTTGAAGAAAAATCTGTTCTAATTTTGTCCATTGTAAAATGGATTATTTGTCTTTTTATTACTGGATATGAGTTCTTTATATATTCTAGATGCAAGTCCTTTGTCAGATATATGACTTGCAAAATTGTTTTCCCATCCTATGGTTTTCTTCATTTTCTTGATGGTATTCTTAGAAGCACAAAAGTTTTTAATTTTAATGTCCAATTTATTTTTTTCGCTTGTTGCTTGTGCCTTTGGTGTTATAACTAAGAAACCATTGCTTAATTCAAGATCATGAAGATTTATGCCTACTCTTTTTTTAAAGTTTTACAGTTATATTTAGGTCTTTCGTTAATTTTTGTATATGGTGTGAGGAAGAGGTCCACCTTCATTCTTTTGCATGTGGTAACCAGTTGTCCCAGCACCATTTGTTGAAAAGACTCTTTTCCATTTGATTGTCTTGGTATCTTTGTTGAAAATCAGTTGACCATAAATGTGAGGGTTTATTTCTGGACTCTTAATTCTATTCATTTATCTCTATATTTATCCTTATGCCATTACCACACTGTCTTAGTTACTGTAGCTCTGTGGTTTGAAATCAGAAATTGTGAGTCCTCCAACTTGGAATTTCTTTTTAAAAGTTGGTTTGGCTGTTCTGGGTCCCTTGAATTCCATATGAATTTTAGGATCAGCTTGTCAGTTTCTACCAAGAAGCCAGCAGGGTATTGATAGGGATTACACTGAATCTGAGATCAATCTGGGGAGTATTGCCATCTTAACAATATTAGGTCTTTTCATCTTGAACATGGGATGTCTTTCCATTTATTTAGGTCTTCTTCAGTTTGTTTCAACAGTGTTTTATAGTTTTCGGTATCTTGCATTTTGTTGGTTAAACTTATTCCTAAATATTTTATTATGTTTGATGCTATTGTAAATTGAATTTTCTTAATTTCATGTTCAGCTTTTTTCATTCCTAGTGTATAATAATTTGATCAATTTTTGTATATTCATCTTATATCCTGAAACCTTGCAGCACTTGTACTCTGTTTTTGTGGATTCCTTAGGATTTTCTATGTACAAGATCATGTCATCTATAATTAGAGATCATTTTATTTTTTCCTTTCCAATCTGGATGGCTTTTATTTCATTTTCTTTACTAATTGCCCTCGCTAGACCCTCCAGTATAATCTTGAATAGAGATGGCAAAAGTAGAATTTTTGTTTTGTTGTAAAGCATAATTTTGATTCTCATGTGTGACAAGTTTCAAACTTTGGTGATATTTCAGGTTCCTTTCACTTTCTAAGTGGTCTCTATTATATGTGGGGAATAGAGAAAGTGAACTTTCTGAGGGCGCTTTCTCTTGCTAATGTTTCTCTATGGCTAAAAATGAATAGATTTTCATTTCAAAGTTAAGTGCTTATCAGTAATGTTACCTTGGTTTTTCATGCATAAATCTGAAATGTTATTGTTATTTACTGTCTACTAAAGTCCTACATTATAGATTCAAACCCTAAAGATAATGTAAAATATGTTTCTGGTTTTACAGAGTTTATTTTGAGGGGACTCAAAATAAAAAGCAAATTGTAGTTAATACACTGATAGAAATGAAAGATAAACATTACTGAATGAGCCCCATGATTCCCTTACTCTTCTTGTCCAGAGCCATTTTTGTAGGGGAGCAAAGGTTAGCTCTCCCTAATGATAAACATAAACCCAACATCCTGATTTACCTTAACCAGCTATAGGTATTTTTGTGAATATATCTATCTTTTAAAATGAGTATTTTTTCAGCTGTGAAAACTTTGTGATGTATTCTGTAACTTCATATAATCAAATAGCCTTCAAGTTTAATATGGTCCTTCAATTTCAAAGGATTGTCCCTGGTGTTAGTATTTCAGAATTTCATTTAAGTTCAGATCAGCATCTATAATGTGCTGGTTCTATACTGGGTACCGGGATGTGAAGCTCATTAAGTTGCTCTCCTCAAAAAGTTCACTCTCTAGCACTGATGAATAATCTTTTTTCATCTTTTATGACTTTATAAACTTTGTGCATCATATGCTTTATTTTCAGATTCTTTTTTTTTAATCTGGAAACTTTTTCTTTTCTCTCTTGATTATTTCTCAGGAACTTTATTAGCTTTCCTGTTTTCTGGGTATAGACATATTCCCTGGAGTAAGACTTTACAGTCATTTTGGATATAGCAGCTTATTGAAATTTCTTCAGTGAATAATGTATACCAGGAGTTAGCAAACTTTCTATTAAAAGGCCGGATAGTAAACATTTTAGGCCTTGGGGGCCACATACAATCTCTTCTTTTTCCATATATATTTTTTTAAATAAACGTTTTTTAAAATATTTATTTATTTATTTATTTGGCTGCGTTGGGTCTTAGTTGCGGCATGTGGGATCTTCGTTGCTACATGCAAGATCTTTAGTTGCAGCATGCGGGATCTTTAGTTGCGGCATGCAGGTTCTTTAGTTGTGGCACACGGGATTTTACTTGCAGCATGTGAACTCTTAGTTGCGGCATGCAGGATCTAGTTCCCTGACCAGGGATCAAACCCGGGCCCCCTGCATTGGGAGCATGGAGTCTTAGCCACTGGACCACCAGGGAAGTCCCTTAAATAACCTTTTAATATGGAAAGATCATTCTTAGTTTGTAGGCTTACAAAAATAGGCCCTAGTTTCCAATCCCTGATCTGTACTACCTTTCTGAAAATATGTTTTGCAAATTACTAACTGCACCAGATGGTCCTTGAAAAAAGGAATCCATGTTCGAATAAATTTGGCCAGTGTTGTTTACTGTATTGTTCTCTTGGAGATTTATAAGACCTATTATATTAAAGATTTTAAAAAGTCCTTCCAGACTTCCCTGGTAAATTTCTAGATTATCTCTTGGTGACCATAACTTATAATTAATCACAGATATATTTTTCATTACTTTCCTCTAAATTCACTATTTTAAACTTCAATTTAAAATGTTCTATATACTTATATGACTGGATTGTGAGTTTGAAATTTAAACATGTAAAAAGAACCAGAGGGACTTCCGTGGTGGTCCAGTGGGTAAGACTCAGTACTCCCAATGCAGGGGGCCCAGGTTCCATCCCTGGTCAGGGAACTAGACCCCACATGCATGCCGCAACTAAGAGTTCGCATGCCGCAACTAAAAGATCTCAAGTGCTGCAACAAAGATCCCCGCATGCCGAAATTAAGACCCAGCACAGCCTAAATAAATAAATAAATAAAAATAAATATTAAAAGAATAAAAATTTTAAAAAAGAACCAGAGTACCTAATTTCTCAGCACTTTTCCCTGTTACCATGTTATGGCACTGCTAACTTCTTTTTTTCCCTTATCCAGGAAAAGTGGGTTGAAGTTGCTTCAATGAAAGTGCCTAGAGCAGGCATGTGTGCTGTGGCAGTCAACGGGCTTCTGTATGTTTCTGGAGGTCGATCTTCCAGTCACGATTTCTTGGCCCCAGGTACCTTGGACTCAGTTGAAGTTTATAACCCTCATTCAGATACATGGACAGAAATTGGTAACATGATCACCAGTCGTTGTGAAGGAGGTGTTGCTGTACTATGAAATAGTAAGCGTAAGAGAGCACAGGCAACATTTTGAAAATACGGGATCTCACCTTTTGCAAATCACACTTGTGTTTGGTGATAGGACCCTTTCATCTGTTGAGTTTTCTGTGAATTTGGTAGATAAATGAGTAAAAAATGATTTTTTTAAAGAATTTGAGTGAGAAGCGATATGGAATATATCCTAAATCAATAAAGAGTTCACACAAATTTGCCAAGCTTACCAGTACATATGCTGTTTATGCTCTAGAATTGTCCAATTAGGAGTAGAGTCCTATTTGTAAAAATGATTTGCTAGAAGCTTCTTGGCAAATAGTCCCTTTAGCTGCTTCTCCAGTGCAGTTAAGCTGTAACATGACCATTGTGTCATTTAAGAATATCAATGAGACAGTTTAAAGATATCTATACATTCATGATTCAATCCAGAGTGCAATTTTCCATGGTCATAGTTTACCCTACAAAGAAAAGCCAATGAAGCAACTTCCTACTTTTATTTTATTCCAGGAGTTTTCACTAGTCCAAAACTTTTTATTAACAGCAGGAAAACTGGGAGGGACATGTGGGAAATATATAGCTATTTATATATATAAGTTTTCACCTGTTGATAACAGCATAAAAAAGCTTTTGCTCACTTATGGTTTTGTCTTGATGCTGGAATGCAGATGAGGAATTAATAGGAGGTTCTTAGTGACAGTCCTTTATTGCAATAGGATGATGTAATGGGTGATAGAGCCCAGCAGGTTGAATGCACCTTTTTCTAAATAGTTACCAAAAATACGTTTAGCTTTGGGAAGAGGGAATTTATTAGATTATCAAGCTTGGTAAAGCATACTCACACTTGGGCAAGCCTAAATATGAGTTTAGTACAAAGCTGCTGCCTGGCTTGGAGAAGATGGAATTGTAGGTACCTGTAAAACTTTTTACAGATACTAACTCATAAGTGTACGCTGAAAGGCCTCTGACCCAAAACTGCTTCTCAAAACTTCTCATTTTCCCTGAGAAGCAGTCTAAAGAATTGTTTTCTGTCCATTTCTGAGACGAAGATTCTTTGTGTACATGATCATCACTTTTAAATTATTTCTACTAGTCAGTTGGAGCCATATATATTAAAGGTCTTATACATTTAGGTTTACCTGGCTGTTCCAGGATTTGATTTGTATATCCCTGATTTCCCCTTTTCTGTACAATCCTCCAGTATATTATAGGCATCAGTGGCTTATTTAGATAGAAAACCTTTGGTAAGCATTAAAGACTCAGGCAGCACTCATATCCAAAATATTTGGATAGACTCACAAAGATACTTTCCTTCATAACTTAACCATATGCATATATTAAGAAAAGCTTACGTAGTGCAGACAGAAAGCTCTGTATCCCATTCTTTGGGGTACCCTGAAAGTCTGAAGGGTCACAGATGCCTGGCTGGGATCTGTAAAATGTCAAGGAATGAAGTATCAAGATAATTTGTAAACTATTTGAGTTGTAACTCATGTGCCTTTAATATTTCTAGTTAAAGAGAATCTGCATTCTGGTTCAAGAGATTTACAAATTTTCCTATCATTTAATTTTCATTATTGCCTGATGCCAACCTAAAATGGCACTATGAAGGGAGGCATTTTGTACTGCTGTGGCAGAAATGTAGTCAACACAATCAGTGTTTGGGCCTAATAGGTCCAGACAATGCCTGAAAATAAGTAATTATAAATATGATTATTTCCTAGGTAATGACAGATTGTTTTAAAAAGAATGTACTAATAAAGTATCTTGATTTCTTTGCTTTTTCTTGTATTACTAATTAATTTAGCTTATTAGCAGCATTCCTGGATTATCAAAGTGTAGTAGGACTGCCCATGATTTTTAGTGTTTCAACTTTAAGGACTTGCACATTTAGTTTTACATTTAATTCTGTTTTCTGAGCAACTGTTAACGTGATCTTCCTCCAAAATATTTAACAATTCAATATACTTCTAAATATCCTGTCCAATGTACTTAAAAATTGCACACTGTAGAGAATTCCCTGGTGGTCCAGTGGTTAGGACTCAGAGCTTCCACTGCAGGGGGAACGGGTTCAATCCCTGGTCGGGGAACTAAGATCCTGCATGCTTTGTGGCGCGGGCAAAAAAAAAAAAAAAGTGGGCAGTTAGCCTAAAAATATGACTTGGCCGTATTCTGAAAGATTGAGATCAGAGAAAAGTTTTAAGTTTGTGCAGTCCTCATGCAATTTAAGAGAAGCAAAGAAGTAATTTTCCTCACTGAAACAATCTGAGTAGGCTCTGAGAAGGATCTTCTGAAGAGTATGAGCTTTCTTTCCTTCAGTATCAAGCTGTAGTAAACTTTTCTCTACATTAATAAAGAAGGATCGTGTGGTGATTTCAGCCACAGGCTTTTAACTGGTAAGCTTCTTAATGATCAGAACAAGCTCTAGCTCTATAGTGTTATATTTGTTAATATATAATTGAAACAACATAATTGAAACAACAGAATTTATCGTCTCACGGTTTTGGAGGCCTGAAGTCAAGGTGTTGGTGGAGTTGGTTCCTTCTGAGGGCTAAGAAGGAGGGATCTGTTCAAGGCTTCTCTCCTTGGCATGTAGATCTTCATGTTCACATGGTATTCTCTCTGTATATGTGTTTATCTCTACATTTTCCATTATAAGAACACCAGTAATATTACATTACAACCTACCCTTATAACCTCACTTTAACCTTATTAATAACTCTGTAAAGACCCTGTCTGCAAGTAAGGTCACATTCTGAGATGCTGTGGATTAGGACTTGAACACACAATTCATAAAAAAATCTTGTAACAGCTGTGTAACAAAGTAAACAAGTTACCACTCTAGATTATGATCTTTCCACAGCAAGAACCATTAAAGTGAAAATTATATGTATATAATTTACTTACGAAATTTAAGTTACCTAATATTCGAATACTTATACAAAGGTAACGTATACCAGATGATACCATTTCCTGATTTAAATCCTTATAACATTGAAAATGTTTCTTCTTTTTTATGAGACTAAGCATCTCAAAAGACTAAGTTTTAAAGTTAGAATTCAAGGTGTTGCTTTTACTGTTTTAAAAAAGCTTTTGTGTGAGTTGACATGCAAAACTAGATAGAACATTAAGATGTCTCCAGCTTGACTTTTCCTAGTTTGTATATCCTAGAGCCTTTATTCTTTTAACTATTTAACTATTTTTGACCAGCTGGTGTTATGTTTGGAGATGTTGCATCTATACTCTGCCAAATATCCTGGTAAAACCTGGAAAATGTGTCTAGCTTTTCTTTGAACATAGTTTTTCCCTCGTGACACTGCTCCCTACTGACTTCAGAGCCACAGATCCTTTCAGTTCAAATAACTAGGTTGTGCCAGGTAAAAAGAGCTTGGAAATGCAATTCCCAGGGGCAACTGCAATGAAAACTCCACACTGGAGCCACCTATTGTTTTCAGACACTCATGGATACCAAGTTTTCCTGTTGAGTGAGTGAGTGAGTGAGTGAGTGAGTGAGTGAGTGAGTGTGTGTGTGTGTGTGTGTGTGTGTGTGTGTGTGTGTGTGTTTTCAATGATCCTAAAGCTCTAGCACAAAGGTTTTTCATCTTTTAATTTACATTTTTCAGAACAATCAAAACATTGAAATTTTTAAGTGGATGACTATAAAGTTCATAAAAAGACTGAATGAGAACTATAACCTAATATAACATGAAAAGGACTTGTTAAGGGTTTTCAAGCTGTTTCTCAGTGATTCCTTATAAAATAAAGATTTCTAGAAATGAAGAATAATTTGGGAAGAATAAATCACCACTGGTGGGAAAAAAGAGCTAAACTGGAGAGGTAGAAAAAGGTGATGCCAAAACACAACCTTACAAGGCTCCTAGCCAACATGCTAACGTCATCTACAGAGTAGTTTTATATTTATTCTACTTGCCTAAGTCTCTTGGGTCCCTTCTCTGGATAAAAACCTTTAACTAGTAAAGTGATTACAAATGAAATAAAGGCCACTAAAGTGACTACTATCCTCAGGGCTTTGAACCAATTGGGATAATGTGGCAAGAGAAAAAGTTCAGTGTGTAATGCTATCCCCAAACCTATTATTACTGTGACTATAGCTTCACTGAGTCTTTCAGAAATAAAGAACGCAAGCCATGAAAACACAACAGGAGCTGTACTATTAGCTAAATTGAGGAAGTCTGGTTTGGCTGGACTACCTTGTGGCAGAGTAAAACCCCATCTGATCCCTCCCAAGAAAGATAGGAAACTGGCTCCATAAGCCATCTGAGTAAAAGCTAATATGGGAATATAAGTCTTTGTCATCACCATGACCAGTGGTGGAGCAATGAAGGGGATTAGTCCTGCCAGAGTTATGTATAATGCTGGCTTTGGGCTGTCAGGCAGGTAACTGATGGTTTGTGGTGGCCTGGCTGGAAGTACTGCTTGCTCTTGCTTCTTCTTAAAGCTGCATGGGGAAGTGTGATAATATTGTGTCTTGCTCATACACACTGGAAATGATGAGACAAGCCAAGGCCTTGGAAACAAAGGGGAAAAGTTCTGCTGGAGGCCTGTTTTGAGAGAAAATGTTTCTATTCTCCTTCTGACTCCTAGTCTGATTGTGGAAGGGTACTTCAGCATCTATAGGGAAAACAGAACGAGAAGACAAAAAACAGATTTAAAAAAAGGAAATCATCAAATGTTTTAGTCCCAATCTGAGACAATATAAAAACAAACCGCCTGCTTTCTGTTAGCACATCGAACTTAAAGAAAGGTTGGACTACAGGATGATGTTATTATTGCTGGCAAAGACTATTAAACAGCTATACAACATGCAAAAGAAACTACTGAATAGAAACCAGTGATATATTTTGGCCTACCACTAAACTTATCCCATGAAAGAAATATCTGAAGGAGGAACAGCTAAAGACTAGGTCTTCAGTTTTTGGCATTCTAAACTGCCTCTTCTATTTATAAATTGCAAAAGAAGCAGCACTAATTACTGTGGAAATGCTATTTTATGTAGAGAAAATTAAGCTTTAGACACTGCATAATTTTCATAGCTTCATGCCTTTCTACATATGTCTGCCTAGAATTCTAGATTACCATTTTTCTATCTAGGGAACTTATCTTTAAAAATTCGGCTTGAAGCTTTCTCCAATCTGATGTAATCCTCCTATAAGTACCATATACACACTTCCATCGTAATTCTCACAGTGAATTAAAATCATGTGTTTACTTGTCTGTCTCAGTAGACTTGAGAGCCAGGACCATATATTTTTCTTTGCCTTAAAAAAAAAAATCCCCAGTGCCTTTCATGGTACATGGCCAAAGCAATAACCTCTCTTGCTGATTCTGTGCTTTAGTGAGTAGATTCCATACTTCAACAGTTAAGCAGATCAACATTAACTCAAAAAATGTTGGATTAAAGATTTAAGAATCTTGGTGGTTACTCAAAATGCTAGGAATGATTCCATCTTGAGGCTTTTTTTTTCCTTTTTGTCTAGAATGTTCTTCCCTGAGGTACCTGCATGGCTCATTGCCTCACTTCTGACCACCCTATTTATAAATGCAATCCTTAAGTCTACTGTCCCTATTCCCCTTCCCTGCTCTATAGTTCTCCACAGCACTTACCACTTGACATATTAGATGTCACTTATTTATATTTTACTCTTCCCCCGATCAACCAGAATATAAGAGGGTAAGGATTTTTGTCTTCTTTTTCACTATTGCCTAGCCAAGCAATGCCTGGAAAGTAATGCTCAAATATTTGCTGAATAAACCAACCTTTGAAGATGCTCGAGAAAACTTCTGGATGAAGTGAACCACAGTGGGCCCCATTGAAAGTCTTGCTTAGGAAGATGCCACACAGTTCTGATTAACGTATTTTTATAGCTCAGTGGAACATCTGAATCAGAAGCATGTTGCTGTGTACAAAACAAGATGTCATTTAATTTTCTTCACTTTATACATAAGTTTTAAAAAGTAGTAATTCGGGATAATTTCTTCCATATAACAGTTCCTTTGAAAACAATAATTAATGTTTTCAAAATATCAGTAACATTAAGTAAATAGATCCTTTTCTTCTCTGAACCATTCTTTTAGCTTTTGCTGTTTGGTGTAACAGAAAGAGTAATGCACAGAGACAACAGATCTGAATTTTTACGAATGCCTCCATCATTTCCCAGCTGTGTGACCTTGGGTAAATTGCTTCCTTGAAGTGCCAGCTTTCTTATCTTTAACACTGAAAGTCATAGCTTGTCTGGTCTATTAGTTATCTATTTTGGGACTTAGCTTAAAGTAATGATAGTAGCAATCAATACAATTAGCTGTGAATCAGGCACTGTAACTATGTAATTACTGTAACTATTGAATAACCTCATCAACTTGGTGTTGAAAGGCAGTAATAGCCTGTTAAGTTAGAGTGCAGACTTTGGAGTCAAACAATCTGGGTTGGAATCCTGGCTCCACCACGTATTAGCTATGTGACTTTGGACAAATTATTTAACCTGGCTATGGTGCAGTTCACTCACCTATAAGGCTTATGATAACTACATAGGGTCGTTGTAAAAATTAAGTAAGTTAATACATGTAAAAAGCTGAGAACTGTCCCTAACACAAAGTAGGCACTCAAAAAATACTAGCTATTATTCCCACCTTACACAATGTAAGCAACCAGTAAGTGGCTGAGTGAGAGAGAATATTATTAATCCAGATCTGTCATATTTACATAAGTCCCATTCTTAACCAAAAGAATAAGGTGTCTAAAAATCTAAAACCCACAGTTGCTGCTTAATTTAAAAACGTAGTGAACTAATTTCTTGATTACAGATCTTAGGGCTGGTTCAAGAAATCCTGTACACCAGCCCGTCAATGTCTTCATTCTGTATATATGTATAAGGAAGCAAGTAGGGAGTTAAGTTATCCCGGGTCTCTGAATAGATGTTAGATGACACCCACATCCACCTACTGACTCCCAGACACACATACCTGCAGGGCCCACACACTCACCTTTGTTCAAAATCACCTTCGTAAGGGATTTCAAAAAGCTCAACGCTCCCTCAACCTTCCAAACTCCCTAGGCACTGTGACATGTGCTTTCCAGCTCAAGAGTATTAAAGAGAAAAGTGACAGCCTAAAGGCCGGGGACGGCAACTGGTGAGGGGGTTAAGGACAAAGACCCAAGGGTTAATCCGCTCAATTTGGGTGAGAACGCTCAATATTTCCACTGCGCCAAATAAGAGTTGCAAACTGCAAGCCTTAGAGCAGACATCAGAGAAAAGGGGACGCAAAGATCCCCGGGAAACTTTGCCCAATAGTACCCGCGGCCTCAGTTTACTCCGAAGCCTTGGTGCCCCCCTTTCCCAACCTGCACATGTGACAACAGCCCTACTACTCACCTGCCAGCGTCGCGCGGGGAGGCTGAAAGCTGAATTGCAAGAACAGCTTGGTACTGCGGAAAGCAGTTCCGGCAAGTGGGGTTAGATAGCCCTCCCCACTTCCTGAGAGCCGAAAAAAATGAGTCCGGGTGCAGACTTGACCAGTGCTAACTAGTTCCTACAGGGGAAAATCTTAGTTCTAGTGGAAGCCAGCTTTTGAAGTCTGTAGGGTATCTGAACGGTCCTTGCCTTTGTATTCCCGGTTTCCCAGCCAGCAGAATCTGCCTCGCAGAGTTCGGGAAGGTAGAGTGCAGCTACTGAAACCATCTCAGAGTGATGGTGGTGGAGGAAGGTAGGAGAGATTTGGAGTCTAGGCCAAGTATGACTTGGCCAAATTGCTTGCCGTCTCAGGAACTCATTTTTTACTTTGCATAACAACAGGGTTTCTAGGAGCGACGGGGCGTATCTCACGCCTCATTAAGGTCCTGAACTAATACTATTTAAGAAAAAACAAAAAACTGTTTTCACTTCATTTTCTCTGCTGGTAACTAGAAACTTCGTTAAGAAATAAACAGCACAAGGGGCAGGACTTTCATTTCCATGAAGGGTGTGAGGGTAAGAGCCTTTAGGGTGACCCGGAAGTTAGATTCCTTCTGTCACCCTCCGCTTTGTTTGTGGGCTTTGTGACCTTGAGCAAGTCCCTTCCCTTCTCTGGGACTCCATTTCACAGTCTATCAAAGGAAACACCATCAGGCAATTTGCGCGTTTATCTGAAAACAACAGAAACGCTAGCCAGTTCCTCCATTCCTCAGGATTCTATGTAGTCTAGCTTCCTGGTTGCCGACCGTCATATGGCTTAGCCTCCCGTGCAGAATGGGCTCAGAGAATTCTTCCTAGTAGTAACACCTTCTAGTCGTGACAGGCTTTCACTTTTGTTTCCTTCTCTGCCATGGCAGCGCCACCCCTTCCCGTTGTGCGATACCCAATGAGACTTTGGGCCGGAGAAACAGCTTATCCGCCCTGGCACAGGAGCAGGCTCCGGCCAGAAATCCGCCCAGCGCTGGGGCAGGGGCGTGTCGCCAGCGGTCGGGCGGAACTACCACTCCCAGCGGGTAGCGCGTCGGGAACAGCCGCGCAGGCCTCCAGATCCCGGCCGTGCGGCCCGTAGGGGGCTGGAGTCTTAACGGCGCGTGCACGTGAAGGAAGGAAGGAGCCGAAGGTGGGAAGGGGTCGGAAAACACACGAGTCTACGAAACCGGTTTGTTAGTACTTGTAGAGGTAGTTTGGAGATGCGTGCTTGCCAAGAGGTGGGGTGTGGGAGGGTGCAGAATGAAGGGGCGGGGAAAAACGGGTACACACACACCCACCCACCCACTCATTCACACGCGCCCAGGCCCTAGTGTCGGGAGAGGGGATGTGAAGGGGAGTACCAAACCCAGCTGGTCTCCGCCTCTGAGGCGGTGCGAGGAAAGGCAGCGTGTTCAACTCTGCAGAGGGGCGGGGGTTGACCATGCGCCGCCTCGAGCCGCAGTGGAGGGAGCTGGGGGCAGGGCAGGGAATAACCGCCGTTCTCGCGGCTAAACGTTGGCAGCTTGGGGCGTCGGGCGGGTCACCAGAACCGGGCTCACGCGCGTGCGCGTGCGCCCTTGTGGGCGGTGCGAGAGGGTGGGCGTGTGTGAGGCGGGGTCAGATTAGGGGAGGGCCGGACTGGTCGTCGCTCCTCCCCCTCCACCCGCTCTGCCCCTCCTGGGCCGTGTGGGCCGGGCAGCCATTTTGGAAAGAGCTTTGTTATGGTTGTGGGCTCTACACCTCTGCCGGATCAGGAAGCTGGGGACGCACCCTCAGACGCCGCGACTGGTCCCTAGCTGTAGCCCTGCCGCTGCCCGGTGAGTGGGAGTTCCGGACGACGGGGCGGTAGGGGATCTTGAGTGGTCCGGCGCAGGGCTCCGCCCGGTGCCTGACGGGCCGGCTGTTGAAACAAGTTGAAGAAGGCTCTCACACAGGTGGTTGGGTGTAGGTTGGGCCGGGGACCGGGAGCAGAGCTCACGGGTCGTGTGGTTCGGACGGGGCACCTTCCCCCGCGCGTGGAGCTTTGCACATGAGCGTCGCCGCGACTCTGCCGGAGCGCTCCTAGTTCAACTTTGGTCTTCGGGTCGGAACGCTCACCTGCGGCTCTCTGGCTCCTCTCCAGGCGTTCCGGCTTGTTGGTGGTTGAATAGCTTGGTTTACGGGTTTTTTTCTCCTTCTTGAATTAGAGCCAAGGGCTTTTGTTTTCCAATGATGGAAAGTCTAAGGGAAAAAAGCGTGTAAGTCAAATGTGGGGTATCTGAGGGGAAAAGAAGAGCTTTAACCCCCCACGCCTGTTCCCAGCGTTCCGGTTCCCCCTGGTAGCGAGGTGTTTTCGTTGATTTAGATTGTCTATCCAGCACCTACTGACCCCTCCCTCCCTGGAAACAAAAAAGGCTGGTCGATCTTGAAGTGTTTTAGTGAGGATTTTTTTCTGTTTTACATCTACCTCTCCCCACCCCCGTGAAATTCAAAAGAAAGGCTGAATCTAAAATGGCTGTAGCTTGGGGAAGTGCCCTGAGCTTGGTAACTTAAATACGTTAACATGTCTTAAATTCTTAGTTGTTTTTCCTACGGGGACAACAGCTGGATCTTTCATCTTTTTGCAGTTTGTGTCTTATGTTGAAGAGTCTTCGCTAGGTGAAAACAAAGGTGAGGCTAAAGTAGTTTGCTTACTCCGAAAGTTTACATAAGAGTGGGTGCGGTTTGGGTGGTTTTTTTTTGGTAGTTGCTTATAGTTTTGAAATTGTGCTGTGGTGTTAATTTTATCAGCCAAGTTCGTGCTTTGAGATTGGTTTGCCATATTTGTTGAAATACTTGCTCTTAACTTTGATATATATAGCTTATTTGGAATAAACAAAGTTTATGGTGGCTCATGTTTTAGTTTAGTAATAGAAGTCACATTCTTTGTAAATCCCTTCCAAAAGTAAAGTGATTGGTAGTCTTCAGTACACTCAGATTTATAGTTTGGTCATTGCTGGCCTTTTCTAAGGTCTTTTATGTGTAATGCTTGAAAGAGAATCAGAGTGCTGTTAAGTTTGGGACATTTATTAGAAAAGTGTAAGACAACAAGTGAAAACATTTTAGATTTGGAGTGTCTGATTGTTGTACCCTTTCAAACAAAAGGCTGTCTTTTTGTTTGCTGACTTTTTTTTTTTTAAACCTTTAGATCCAGAAGTTTAACGGAAAACAAAAAGGCATAGAATGGAAACCAAAAACAGTTAACTTCAGTATTTGGGAAGATGCTTGAGTTTCAATCTGTCTAAAAGATAAAATAATAAAATGCTAATTGTGAATGAGAAGTTTGGAATTAATAGTAAAATAGTGTCATCTTCCTTCCCTAGGGAGTCAGTTTCAATTTACCTTTCTACATTCTTTCAATACAAAAGTTTACTTTTGTCAACTCCCCTAGGATTTGTTGTTCTTAAATTATTTTGGTGGTTTTACAGGACAAAAGTGCTTTATAGAAATTACAAGTCAGTTGCTTTGTGTTTTGCTGTTGTTGACTACTGGACCTGTAAACTTGGGTGAGACCTTACTCTGATTTTTTTTCAGGATACTCAAAACAGTTTGTACATATTGATATAAGTATTCTTTCAGTTGATTCTGAATAGTATCTTATCAGAGCTCTTGAAATTTGGTGGTGGTGGTAGGGTGTTAGGAAGCCATTTTTCTTTTGAATGAATTCCATCTTACCAGTTTTCTCGTCAGTGGCTGTTTAGTAGCTTGGCTGAGGAGAGCACATGCAACCATTTTAATAAGTTTGGAATGACAAGAAATCTGGGACACATTTCTGCTTATAATTCATTTTTAAATGCTTAAAGATAAAACCTACAATTCTGAATCATACTTCAGCAGATTGCATATCTTTGTTTTATGATTCAGTGTATATGCACTTAGTAATAACTCTAATGTACCAGAGGCTGACAGTTGCTCGAAGTGCTTTATATTTATTAACTTGTTTATTTCCGTCAGATAGATATTGTTTTATCCCCATTTTTTAGTTAAGGAAAATAAGTTCAGAGATTCATCCAGCTAGTAGGTCACAGACCCTGTATTTAAACCTAAGCAATCTGTTTCCAAGTCACTGTGCTTAACCATTATGGTTGCTACCTTTAACCATGAAAATAAAAATAAGACTATTGGAAAGGTGAGACACAACAGTTTTTTAAATATCCCAACTGAAAAAGTAGTTCATGGAAAAGGCAAATTTTGGTGTATGTATTTATGGTTTTTCAAATAATGGGTGGGATGGGATATCTAGGTGATACATAGAAAACATGCTACTTCATAACTGACTATAGTTGCCATTGTCTGCAATTTGATATGTGGTTATGCTGAGAGCTAGCTGACCAAGTCACTTCAAAATCAGGCTCTGATTTTTATTTCCCACTGAAGTCTGCTCAAAACTGGCTATAATCAAACTTGAAAAATAGTTCAGTGAGATGAGCTGAACTTCTTTTGTCCACAGGTATATATCTTAACTAATGAGGTAAAATATTGCTAATGTTATGTAAATTGAATTTTTGTAGGTGGTTTAAAATATACGAGGCAAATATTTAAAGGAGTCTAATAGTTGTTTTTCTTTACTAAAGCAAATAAGGAGCCTTTGGGACTTCCTGGCGGTCCAGTGGTTAAGACTACACTTCCATTGCAGGGGGCGTGGCTTCGATCTCTGGTTGGGGAACTAAGATTCTGCATCCCACATAGGGCGGCCAAAAATAAATAAATAAATAAATCATTTTTTAAATAAATAATGATAATCAGCCTTTAATTGATCTGTTGGAAAAATTATTTTTCAGACAAAATGGTTCAAACTTCTTTTAAGAAAGTTTCTTATAAGAAATGCTAGAGGCTGTACTATTGTACTGTTGTTCCTGCCTGTTAAGGAGTAGGAATACCTAGATGACTATAAAACATTCCTGCCCCACCCCCAGAACTTAGTAGTTTAACAGATAAGCACAAAAATATTCACAGGATAACAACACAGAAAGCTATCATTCTTAAGGGAGTTGATTTTTTAACATACTCATTAAGCTTACCTTCCTTTTCTGTAATAAAACTACTTTGCCATATATCAGTCAGATGTCAGGCTAGAGAATCACCAGCATGAACAAAGTTTTAGTGCACTTTTCTGAGCAGCAGGTCTGTTTATGTTGAACAAGTTTGTTGTTTGTTTTTTTTTTAAAGAAAAAATTGAATTAATTTAAGTTTGGCTATTCTTTATATTGCAGACTCCTGTTTCTGCTGATTATATGTTTAAATTTCATTATATAAAAAAGTTCTCTTCTGAATTACTGCTATCCTTGAAGTTTACAAGTATGTTGAAAAGTTGGTTTGGGGGTTCTTTGGTTAGTTAATTAAAAGGTAGAGCTATTCCAGTGTTCCAGCTATGTGTTATGTGCTTTTTAATTAATCTTACCAGGTATGGTGGAAGGATAGTGGGAACCATTTATTGTGGGCTTCATAAGCTAGAGACTTGTAACAGAGTCCAATCATTATTCCTTAAAACACTTGTTTAACATACTTGATATTAACCCTTCTATAAGTGGGTGTACAGAGGATCCAAGAAGTTAAGTGGTTTATATAACATAGTGAGATGTGGGGACTCAGCTTTCTCCGATTCCAAAGCTGGGTTTTCACCACATCATGGTAGAGAGATAGCATGGTACGATAATTAAGGGCAGCAACATTATAGCCTGGGTTTGAACCTCTGCGTTGCCACTTACAGCTTTGAGACCTTGGTGGAGTTTTAGTAAGATTTCTGCCTGTTTCTTTCTCTGTTAAATGGGGATAATAGTACCTTCTCATAGGGTTTCTGTGGTAAACAAATGAAATAATATTTGTAGAGTTTTTAATACAATGCCTGTCCATTGTAAGCACTTCATAATTGTCAAGTAAATTGTTTGAAATTGTCTTTAATGAACATCCTTTTACCAGTTGAGTGAAATTCTGTGAAATCTGAACAGATTGTTGGACGTGGACTTTTAGGTTTTTGTTTTTCCTTTTCTAGATATTTTCTGTTGACGTCTCTTGTTTATTTGAATCAGGATCCAGGTCCCACACGTGGTAGTTGACTGATATTCTTTCAAGCCTCTTAGTTTGTATGTTTCTTCTGTTTTTTTTTCCTTGCACTTTGTTGAAGAAACCAGGTCATTTGTCCTGCAGTTTCCCACATTCTAGATTTTCCTGATTTCCAGTAAATTGGTAGTTTTTTTTTTCTGGTTTGTTCAGTGATTCTCATCTATATCATTTTCTCACAATTTCTCTATTGAGCAGCATAGAATAATTGTATGAGTTATTTATCCTCCTTCAGTCTGCTTGTAAAATGGAGTGTTCGGTTTGGTCCTGTGCCCAATTCAGTGTTAACTTTTCTAGGTAGTTTGTTTCCTGTCCTTTTTTTTTCTACATAGTATATATTTGTTGTATTATAAAATTGAGTTAAGTATGCTGGGTTTGTAGTGGTTTTGTTTTCTTGTTTTGGTTACTAGTGAATAGTTTCCTCAGCGTATTTGGTCAGAAAATTTCTCAAAACTGCATTTTTTTAACCTGTTGTTTATCCCCCCACCCCCCAACTATTAATAAGCATTTTATTCTTAACACTTATGGAGTACTCACTATAGACCAGACACTTGGATTTTTTTGTTTTCCCTGGGAAAAATATCCAGGCACTATTCTTAACACTTTGCATATATTCACTCATTTAATCATCAACTTTCCAACAATCTCCAAATTACAGGTAATGATTTGAAGCAAAAAGAGGTGCCCAACGTTGTGTATGGAAAATTTTAGAGGCTCTGAATGACATTGATTTCCTGGAGAGAGGATTTACTACATAAAGTGGGAATTGATCCCCCCCGCCAAGAAAAAAAGAAAGTGAAGTGACTTCTCCAAAGTCACACAGCTAGTACATGGCAGAGCCAACTAGATCCAGAGTCTGCTCTTCTAACTTAAAAGTAATGTTTGGATTAGAAGCACAGTTTATTCTTGAGATTTTTAGATATGCTTGTAAGTAAAATGTGCTTGAAGTAAAATGTAGGTTTCGTAATATAGTAGTCACTACTATTAAATGTTTCAATTATAAAAGACAGTATAGTTTTTTAAAAGTGACAAATAGCCTATTTACTTATATTCATAGGAAATTGAAGCCTTTCACAGTCAGCACAGCTGCAGATATTTGATAAAAGTTATCACTACTTGAATGACTTGTCTGTAGTGTAGTTGATACAGTGACTTTTGATTTTTGTGCGGGGGGGGGGGGTGCGGACATGCCACTCGGTTTGTGGGATTTTAGTTTCCTAACCAGGGATTGAACCCGGGACCTCCGCATTGAGAGCATGGAGTCCTAACCACTGGACCGCCAGGGAAGTCCCAGATAGTAGTGACTTTTGGAGCAAATACTATAAAAAACATTTTTGCTGTTTTTAAAATCGTATAGTTTCAGATACTTTTCATAAATCTAATCCACTTAGTTATCTGAATCTCACAGCCAGAATTTATTGTGTCAGTTTGCATCAGGTGATAAATGTACTTTTGTAACATACTATGCTTATTTGCAACTGTTGTGATTTAAGTAAATTTCATTTCTGTTAGTGGGATAGGTATGGTTGCAGCAGGTGCTTGTCCCCTTTAAATGACAAAATATTGGAAAGGCGATAACTACCTGAGAAAGTTTATAAATTTTAGTCTTCAAAAATTTTATACTTTATGAAATTAGTTTCAGGAAATGTTTTTTGAAACTGAATTCATTTTCAAAATGTTTTTTGAAAATGACTTGGAAGAAGGCACAATGATTAAAGTTTATTACTAATGGGAAGACTGGCAAGATTCCTGTGTTGGACATTCTACTAATTGGGCTTTAAGGTTATCCTTTGTTGTTTCTTTTGTCTGTTTACCATTTTAAGCCTGTTCCAGTATTGCCTTTTTGTGAATCTTAGTGGGAGAGGAAGCTGGAAAGGACATGTAACTCGTAACTTGTATGCATGCACACATATGCTTTCTGCCCCTGGTAGCTGTGCCCCAAGCTGTGCCTATCAAATACACTTGACTGGGGACTTGAATCTGGAGTGAGAGAGATGCAAAGGAGCAAGGACAGTTTAGAATTAATTCTATTGTCTGGTGGCAGTGGCAGAGCTAGCTAGTGGACAGTTTCCTGAGAGACTTCCTGTGATGTGACCTTGGTTGGTGGTTTTGACTGCTTAGCTTTACTTGAATTTTTACAGGTTTGACAAATCATTCATTTTTTGAACTCCCAATATCCTACTGATAAATTTCCTTTTCTGCTTAATCTACCTAAATACAGTTTATTTTTTTCAACCAAGGGCCCTGATTTGTAAAATTGACTAATATAATTTGCTCCTTCTAAAAGATTTAGTTACTGCCTCTGTTTAGGGTGATCTCCTAACTCATGAAGTAAAAACACTTCCATGAATGTCTTTTTTAAAGACAAACTTAGAGAAGAATTTTTCCTTTTATCCACTCCCAATTCTTAAAAGCAGTAGTTCTCAACCTTTTAAAATATATCTGAGGTAAGGCCTGGGCACCATTAGTTTATTAAAGCTCCCCATGTAATTCTGTCTTTAAGTAATTCTTTTATTATTACAAAAACAGTGTTGTGATGTGTAGATAATTAGAGTATACAGATATGCGAAAATAAAAACTTGACATTCCTATCATTCAGAAGTCACCACTGTTAACAACTTTTGGTGCATTTTTTCCCCAGATCTTTCTCTAAGCACATATGTGTAGGCTTTTATTTTTATTTTACGAAAATGAGATCAGTTTACAACTTGGCTTTTTTTGTCCAGTGATGCGTACAGTCCATGTTCATTTCCTCTAGTATGCAGGTTCTATTATTCAAATTTCCCCAGCTGATCCAGAAAAATGTTTGTTACCGCTGGCTGGCTATCCAAACTGTTGATAGTATCTAAACTAGGACCTTTTCACATATAACACTTTGTTTGGGGAATTCCCTGGCAGTCCAGTGGTTAGAACTCAGTGCTTTCACTGCATGGCCCGGACTCAATCCCTGGTTCGGGAACTAAGATCCCGCAAGCCTCGCAGCAATCAATCAATCAATCAATCAATCCCACTTGTTTAATTTCTTTTTGTCTCTTTTTTTTTTTGGCTGCTTTGGGTCAGTCGTTGCTGTGCGCAGGCTTTCTCTATTTGCAGTGATCAGGGGCTACTCTTCGTTGTTGTGCGCGGGCTTCTCTTTGCGGTGGCTTCTCTCGTTGTGGAGCATTGCCTCTAGGTGCACAGGCTTCAGTAGTTGTGGCTCACAGGTTCTAGAGCGCAGGCTCAGTTGTTGTGGCGCATGGGCTTAGTTGCTCCACAGCATGTGGGATCTTCCTGGACCAGGGCTCAAACCCGTGTCCCCTGTATTGGCAGGTGGATTCTTAACCACTGCGCCACCAGGGGAGCCCTCTTTTTGTCTCTTTAATCTAGCTTAGTCCTTATTTTTCAGTGACACTGACTTTGAGACTGGACTGGTTATCCTGAGAATGCTTCTGTACAGTTGCATTCTTGTGGTATCTCTTAGTTCGTTCCTTTTGTTCATGTATTTTTCTCTAAAGTTTACAGCTAAAAGCTTGATGGATTTATATGTAAATACTTTGGCGAGAATACATCATAATTCTATCTCATTTTGCATCATGTCATAAAGCACATAATACCTGGTTGACCTACTTTAGTAATGCTAAGGTTGATCCTTGGATTAAGGTAGTAATAGCTGGGTCCATACATTAAACAGTAAGATTTCCCCCCTTGCAGCAAGAAATTAATTTGGGTGGTGCTACTTTGTACTGCGTTCCCAGTTTCTTACCAGTCATTGGCCTAATTTTTTTAAAGACAGCTTTATTGAGATAGAATTTACATAACATAAAATTCACCCACTTTACATGTACAATTTAATGTTTTTTTTTTTAGTTTATTCACAGAGTTGTACAACCATTGCTACTATCTAGTTTTAGAACATTTTCATCACCCCAAAAAGAAATTCCATAACCGTTAGCACTCACCTCCTCAACCCTAGGCAGCCATTAATCTCCTTTCTGTCTCTGTGGGTTTGCCTATTCTGGACATTACCTATAAATAGAATTATATGGTATGTGGTCTTCTGTGTCTGGCTTCCTTCACTTAGCATAATGCTTTTAATGTTCATACCTGTTTTAGTATGTTTCGGTACTTTTTTTTTGCCACATAATATTTTGTTGTATGGTTATACCACATTTTGTTTTTCCATTCATCGGTTGATGGGCATTTGGATTGTTACCTCTTTGCAGCTGTTATTAATAATGCTGCTGGGACTTCCCTGGTGGACACAGTGGTTAAGACTCCATGCTCCCAATGCGGGGGGCCCAGGTTCGATCCCCGGTCAGGGAACTAGATCCCTTGTGCCACAAGGAAGATCCCGCACGCCGCAACTAAGACACAGTGCAGCCAAATAAATGAATAAATAAAAAATAATGCTGCTGTGAACATTCATGTCTAAGTTTTTGTGTGGATGTATGTTTACATCTTTCTCGGATCTTTCTAGGAGTAGAATTGCTGGGTCATAGGGTTAACTTTTTAAGAAACTATTTTCTGAAGTGATCTTATTATTATACATTCCCACCAGTAGTCAGTGTATGATGGTGTCATTTTCTCCACATCCTGAGCAGCACCTGTTATTGTCTGCCTTTTGATTATAACCATCCTAGTGGGTGTGAAATGGTATCTTACTGTGGGTTTGATTTGCATTTCCCTCATGGCTAATGATGTTAAGCATCTTTTCCTGTACTTATTGGTCTGTTGTGTATCTTGAGAGAAATGTCTGTTCCTTTGCCCACTTTATTTATTTATTTATTTATTTATTTATTTATTTATTGTTGCTGTGTTGGGTCTTCGTTCCTGCACGTGGGCTTTCTCTAGCTGCCGCAAGCGGGGACTACTCTTCATTGCGGTACGCAGGCGTCTCATTGCGGTGGCTTCTCTTGTTATGGAGCGCGGGCTCTAGGCACGTGGGCCTCAGTAGTTGTGGCTCGCAGCCTCTAGAGCGCAGGCTCAGTAGCTGTGACGCACGGGCCTTGTTGCTCTGCGGCATGTGGAATCTTCCTGGACCAGGGCTTGAACCCGTGTCCCCTGCATTGGCAGGTGGATTCTTAACCACTGCGCCACTGGGGAAGTCCCTTTGCCCACTTTTTAATTGGGTTATCTTTTTATTCTTGAATTGTACAGGTTATTTTTTTTTAATTGAGTTGTAATCCACATATATCTTATTAGTTTCAGGTGTATATGATAATAATTTGATAATTATAGCATATATTGTAAAATAATCAACACAGTAAGTCTTGTTAACATGTATCGCCATATAGTTATAGAAATTTTTTTTCTTGTGATAAGAACTTTTAAGAACTTCTCTCTTAGCAACTTTGAAATATCCACTACAGTATAATTAACTATAGTCACCATGCTACACCTTACATCCTCATAGCTTATTTATTTTATAACCGGAAGTTTGTACCTTTTGACCCCCCCCCTTCACCTATTAAGCCCACCCCACCCCACCTCTGGCAACCACCAGTCTCTTCTCTGTTAATGAGCTTGGTGTTTTTTTAGATTGCACATATAAATGAGATCATATGGTGTTTTGTCTTTCTCTGTCTTATTTCACTTAGTATAGTACCCTCAATGTTCATCCATATTATTGCAAATGGCAAGAATTCTTTCTTATGGCTGAATAATATTCCAGTGTGTGTGTGTCTGTGTGTGTATGTGTACATACACACCACATTTTCTTTATCCATTTATCCATCAGTGGACACTTCCTATATCTTGGCTATTCTAATAATGTTTCAGTGAACGTGGGAGTGCATATATCTTTTCAAGTTAGTGTTTTCCTTTCCTTTGGATAAACACCCTGAAGTAGAATTGCTGGATCATATGTTAATTCTATTTTTAAATTTTTGAGAAATCTCCATACTGTTTCGCATAGTGGCTGCACCAGTTTACATTCACACCAACAGTGCACAGGGATTCCCTTTTCTCTACATCCTCGCCAGTACTTATTTCTTGTCTTTTTGATAATAGCTATTCTAACAGGTGTGAGGTGATATCTCATTGTGATTTTATTTTGAATACAGTTCCCTTATCAGATATACGATGTGCAGATCTTTTCTCTTAGTCTGGGTTGTCCTTTCACTTCCTTCATGGTGTCCTTCGGAGCACAAACGTTTTATTTTGACGATGAAGTCTAATTTACCGTTGCCTAAGCTAAAATCACTCCTGTGTTTACTTTAGCTGTTACACTAAGGCCTTTGATCCACTTGGAGTTAATTTTTGTGTGTGGTGTAAGATATGGTCCACATTCTTTGTTGTTGCGAGTGGACATCCAGTGATCGTGGCACCATCTTTTGAAAAGAAAGACCATTTTTTTCCCATTGATATATCTCGGCTTCTTTGTTGAAAATCAGTTGGCCATACTTACTAGTTTTATTTCTGGATTCTTGGTTCTGCTCCATTAATCTCTATGTCTATCCTTATGCCAGTGTGCAGAATTGAAGCCCTTTATATATTCCTTTTTAATTGCATGTCTTTGTGTCTTTCATCCAGAATTTGGTATTGATAATACATTTGCATTTTTAAATAATTTTGCTTTATATGACTATATCCCAAAACTAATATTGTTATTCATTTTTTGAAACCTTATATGGTATCGTATAGTTTTCAATTTTTACAACTTTTTTATTCTGCTTTGTGAGAGTCACCCATTTTGCTTATACATATATCTAATGTAATTATTTCCTGCTGTACAGCATTGTACACATATACCACAATTTAATCAGTCTATTGGTGGACATTTAGGTAATTTAGTTTTTTGTCTACTGTATACAATTCTGTAGCAAACATTCTTATATATTTTGTCTTACCTTCATGTATTTTTAAGATTGGTGGGTCACAGCAGTCCCACTACTGGACATATACCCTGAGAAAACCATAATTCAAAAAGAGTTATGTACCACAATGTTCATTGCAGCACTAGTTACAATAGCCAGGACATGGAAGCAACCTAAGTGTCCATCAACAGATGAATGGATAAAGACGATATGGCACATATATACAATGGAATATTACTCAGCCATAAAAAGAAATGAAATTGGGTCATTTGTAGTGAGGTGGATGGACCTAGAGTCTGTCATACAGAGTGAAGTAAGTCAGAGAAAAACATATACCATATGCTAACACATATATATGGAATCTAAAAAAAAAAAATGGTTCTGAAGAACCTAGGAGCAGGGCAGGAGTAAAGATGCAGACATAGAGAATGGACTTGAGGACACGGGGATGGGGAAGGGTAAGCTGGGACAAAGTGAGAGGGTGGCATTGACATATATATACTACCAAATGTAAAATAGCTAGCTGGTGGGAAGCAGCCACATAGCACAGGGAGATCAGCTCAGGAGATCAGCTCAGTGCTTTGTGACCACCTAGAGGGCTGGGATAAAAAAGGTGGGAGGGAGATGCAAGAGGGAGGGGATATGGGGATGTATGTATACGTATAGCTGATTCACTTTGTTATACAGCAGAAACTAACACAACATTGTAAAGCAATTATACTACAATAAATGTTAAAAAGAAATTCAGAAAACAAAAAAGAAAGATTGGTGGGTCCATAGGGGTTTCACAGCTTGAACTTTGTATTTGTCAAACTGTTTTCCAAAATGGTTGTACAAGTTTAGGCTCACACCAGCAATATATGAGAATTCCCTGTTGCTTTATATTTTTATCAGCACTTGATAGTTTCAGGATTTGTTTTTGCCAGTTTGGTGGGTGTGGAATAGTATCTCATAATTTTACTCAGGTTTTAAAAGTATGTATGAGTTTGTGAGTGATTCAGAGTAATGTTGTTTTCTTAACAGAAAGAACTGTAGTGGAAGAAATCTTAAAGGTATATTATATCCTCTTTTGGTTCATTGAAAGACGTGACCAAATTTCATAGCCTTTAGAAGTTCTTAGGTACACATTAATCTCCTGAAATTAAAATAAATAACAAGGTAGAATATGGCTTTGGGCTCTTTTCTGTGATGAAGTATCAGTGTGAAGGTTAAAAATAAACTTAAGCAAGGCACCAGTAACCCTGGAGTTCTTATTGAGGACTTGGGAGGGAAACTGATGCACAGTTAGGAAATGAGTATAGATTACTGTAGGGTTCCTCAGTCCTTTAGAGGCAGTGAGAGTGATAGACATTTAAAACTAAGTAATAGGGCTTGAACGCGGGTTTGTGCCCCGGTCCGGGAGGATCCCACATGCCGCGGAGCGGCTGGGCCCGTGGGCCATGGCCGCTGAGCCTGCGCATCCGGAGCCTGTGCTCCGCAATGAGAGAGGCCACAACAGTGAGAGGCCCGCGTACTGCAAAAACAAACAAACAAACAAACAAAACTAAGTAATATTCTTTTCAAATCATGAGATTTGGAAAGGAAATTTTAGGGCCAGTGAATATCTGAATTTATCCAGAGTTAATAATCTTGGACTCTGCAGTTAAAGGAATAAAGAATGTTCAAAGAGAGCTCTTAGGAACAGTTAAAGGAGATACTAATTGATAGAGTTGTCAACATCTCTTAAAGAAATTATTACTTGGGACTTCCCTGGTGGCGCAGTGGTTAAGCATCCGCCTGCCAGCGCAGGGGACACGGGTTCGATCCCTGGTCCAGGAAGAGCCCACATGCCACGGAGCAACTATGCCCGAGCGCCACAACTACTCAGCCTGCACTCTAGAGCCCATGCACCCCCAACTACTGAGCCCGCGTGCTCTAGGGCCCGTGCTGTGCAGCAAGAGAAGCCACCTCAATGAGAAGCCTGTGCACCGCAACGAAAAGTAGCCCCCACTCACCACAACTAAAAGTCCACACGCAGCAACAAAGACCCAATGCAGCCAAAAATAAATAAAATTTAGGGAAAAAAAAGAAATTATTACTTTTGGTCATCCTGTCTGTAGTAAGAGATTATCCCACTTGCTATTAATTTAATCCCTGCCAAGCATAGGGGAAATAAATATGTAAACAGGTAAATATAATGCATTGTGATGGATGCTTGAGTATAGTTATGTGCATGATTTAATGCTTCATGAAGTAGAAATTCCATGTGAGAACTGAAGACCTGAAAATGAATGAGATGGTGAAGAGATTCCAAAGAAACAAAAGTGCTGCATCAAAGCTTTTAGGTAGCCGTTATATTTACAGAGCAAAAGAAAAGAGAAAAGAAGTAATTAAGGGTAAGAAGACCACCAGGATATCTTGATGCAATGGTTGCCACTCTTGCTGCTCCCTGACAAAGATTATACCGGCGCTTTGTGAATATTATCAATATAAGGATGCCAACTTTCCTCTTTCCCTTCCTTCCTTCCTTCCAAACATGAGTTGTCCTTTTTCTCAAGATTTTCTTTTACGGCATTATTGCCTTTTCTCTTATGAAATGATAGTATTAGGGTATATTTTTTTAATGTTCTACTTATCCAAATAAAATTGCCAACCTGTATCAGCCGTTGAAACATATTTTGAAATTTTATAGTTGATGCAGTCCAAGTCTGCAAACTACTGCTCTAATGATGTAATGTCATGGAAACCAGGAGAAGGATTTTAAGATAGGATTGGCCCAGGAACATGTAAACAGTGTAAGCCATTGTGGGTGGTGATTCATAAGTTACTGACCTTTAAGAGTATATTGGTCAGGGTTCTTTGTTGTAGAAAACTGAAATGTTTAGAAGCATGGTTTTGTGTGTTCTTCTACCACAATCAGCTTCATGGGTGATGAACGACATAAGCAACAGTTGGATTTAACTGAGGTGGGACTTTTGGGAGTTGGGTACAGGTCATGGAGAGAAGAGCCAGAGTTGAGGGAGTTACAGTGATGGACTGAGTAATTTAAACTACAGAACTCTGCAGACTAGTCTCACTTTAAATTCATGATAACTTACAAGTGTGAACCTTTATTGTGCTGGGAAACTACGATATCTCCTTTTTCATTGACTCTGCAGCTCCCATTTCATACCCTAACTCTCCTCAAACCTGTAACTCCCTCCTTTCCCTCACCTACCCATTGTCACTCTTAGCTGAAGACTTTTTACTTTGAGAAGATAAAAGCAATCAGAATAGACATTCTAAGCTCTCATTGCAGCAGTACTCAGGTACTCTGCCTTCCCAACTGTCACCATAAACAAAGTATGTGCAAACCTACTGAAAGCTGATCTCTGCTGATGCATCAGATCCCTCTCCTCTTCACCTCCTTAAGAATATTGTTTCAGCAGTTTTCTGCATCATCAGCTGCTTCAGTTTTTTCTTCTTTACTGGGTCATTCCCATCAGTGTACCAAAAACAGTTCTTTCTTTTGACCACACTTCTCTTTCTAGCCACTACCCCATTTCTTGGTTCTGTAGCAACACTCTTCAGAAGAATTTTCTGTACTTGCAATCTACAATTCCTTCCTTTTAAACACCCCAAACCAGGCTCTCACTACTGCCCTTATCCAACATGGTCACTGAGAACTTCCACGTTGCTAAATCCAGTGGTCAGTTCTCAGTCTTCCATCTCATTTAATGGCCTTTGATATAGCTGGTCATTCCTACTTTTTGGAAATACATTTCTGCTGCTTAGCTTGAGTCCCCACACTTTCTAAAGTTATAATACACCAAAGTTCCTCTCTGTCTACATTCATTTCTTTGGTGATCTCATCTAGGTCCATGGATTTAAGTGAAATTTCTGTTTCTAGTGTATACCTCTACCATGAACTGTAAATTCATATCTGGCTGCCTACTTAACATCTCCACTTAGATGTCTGATAGGCACTGAAAAGTTAACATGTTCGAAAAGAGTTTCTTTGTCATTATTTGTGGAATCTACAAATTAGTAGAATTCCTAAGAGTTTAGCAAAATGGCTTGATGTGATTTATACCAATAGTAAACGGTATTATCATTTAAAGGAAATGACACAATCGCATAAAAAAATTAAGTATTTAGGAGTAAGCCTACGAAAAAAAGTATGTAAGGTCTTTAGGGAGAAATATTTTAAATTTTATTCAAAGATGTTAAAGAATACTTAAGTCGGATATTGACCATGCTCATGATTTAGAAGAATTATCATAAAAACATTCTCCTGGGGCTTCCCTGGTGGCGCAGTGGTTGAGAGTCCGCCTGCCGATGCAGGGGACATGGGTTCGTGCCCCGGTCCGGGAAGATCCCACATGCCGCGGAGTGGCTGGGCCTGTGAGCCATGGCCGCTGAGCCTGCGCGTCCGGAGCCTGTGCTCTGCAACGGGAGAGGCCACAACAGTGAGAGGCCCGTGTACCAAAAAAAAAAAAAAAAAATTCTCCTGTATTGATCTAGATTGGTTCATTGGTATTCCAAGCAGTGTCATAACGGCCTCATATCCCCAGTTTGACGTGCTTGTTTTAAATTTTATATGAACGGGCAGAGTGCCAAAATAACCAAGGCCTTTAATGTGTATGTTTGTGGGGAGGCTTTGCCGTACTATATACCAAGATATTATTATAAAGCCATAATTTAGTTAAGACACACATGGTTGTAGTATAGGAATAGACAAATAGACCAATGGAACAGAAGTCTGGAAACAGACCCATACATATATAGAAACAATTTATAATTGAGCTGGCCTTTGGGCAGGGGTGTGTGGCTTATAGGATCTCAGTTCCTCGACCAGGGATTGCACCCAGGCCAGGGCAGTGAAAGCCCAGAATCCTAACCACTAGGCCACCAGGGGACTCCCTGAGCTGGCTTTATAAATCAGTGGAGAAAGAATGATTTGGGACAATTAGTTACTCACGTGGTAAAAAATGAAATTGGACCTGGACCTCATACCGGATACAAATCAGTTCCAACTGATTGATGTCTTAAATGTGAAAGGCAAAACTATAAAACTAAGAAGATAATATAGGTAACTTCTTTGAATCTTAGAGAAGAAAGGCTTTTATACATTAGATGCAAAAATACACATCATAGGTACTTCCCTGGCAGTCCAGTGGTTAAGACTCCACGCTTCTACTGCAGGGGGCACGGGTTTGATCCTTGGTTGGGGAACTAAAATCCCACATACTATGTGACATGGCTGGAAAAAAAAATCATAAAGGAAATGATCAACAGCTTTGACTACATTTTTTTAAAAATTTTATTGTAGTGTAGTTGATTTACAATGTTGTGTTAGTTTCAGGCGTATCAACTACATTTAAAGTAAGAACTTGTGTTCATCAAAAAAATAAAAAACCACGGGGACTTCCCTAGTGGTCCAGTGGGTAAAACACCATGCTCCCAATGCAGGGGGCGGGACCCAGGTTTGATTCCCTGGCCGGGGAACTAGATCCCGCATGCCGCAACTAAGACCAGGCGCAGCCTAAATAAAATCAACAAACTAATTAATTAATATTAAAAAATGTATTTTTAAAAAAACCATGAAGTTGGAAAAGATATATGCAACACTATAATCAGAGGATTGGGGTCTATTGTATTCTCTTATTTCAGATAAGAAAAAGATCAGCTACCAAAAGAATGGTAAAATGATAAGAATAGATGTTTTACCAAAAAACGAAACACAAAGAGATGATAAATAGATTAAATGATGTAAACAAAGACTGCGGTAAGTCATCATTTTATACCCACCAGCAGAGCAGAGAATAACTGGCCATACCTAACTTTGTGAGGGTGTGGAGCATATGGAAATCTAAAAATAACCACTGCCGGTGGTATAAACTGGTGACCTTATTGGAAAGCAATTTGGCATTACCTTGTGAATTTGAAGATGTAGTACCTATTAGCAATTCCTTCATTTATTTATGCATTCATTCAGCAAATATTTATTGAGTACCAACTATACAAGACAGTGTTCTTTGTGCCTTGGTTCAATGGGAGACAGTTAAAAATAAATTATTTAGATGATCGTTGCTATAGGAAAATGTTACTTAACAGAATGAAAATAGTTCAATATCATGTCACTTCCTGTTTTTCACTTTTATGGATATAAGTTCCAAAAATGCTACATATGGTTTTTTACATCAGTGCCACTCAGTTCTTTTAATCCTTTTAGAGTTACTTACCAAAAATCATTAATCAAAACTTATTTTTATGATCTATTAGCTGAGAACTAGGTTACATCCTTTTTCAATTCTGTGGTATACACAGATTGTAAACTACCTAATTTATGAGATGATGTTACCTAGTCATTGAATTTCTCACTTTATAGGCGATATGCCAAAAGCCTTTATCAAAGAAGGCTTGTCAAATGCCTAAATTATATCTATTACTTTTGTATTTAAAGGCACTTTTTTTATGGAGCCAAAATTAAACAAGATTGGCTAAAAATTAGACACTGCATATTTTGGGGTTTTCCCACAGGTTATTTAAAAAAATATTAGAGCCAAACCTCAGTGGCATTATTAGAGGTAACTTTTGAATTGTTGTGTGTAGTATAGATGGAATAGAAATTTCATTTCATGGTTGAAGGTTATGCTTTTGACAGAAGTAAAATGGCATGTCAACATCTGAAAGGGAGAAATTATTTGAATTGAAAGAAGATTTTTTGTTTGTTTAGTTTTTGTTTTGCTGTTTATAAGTTTAGGCCATTATATCCTAGATTGCATTTCAAGAACATTTGTATTACATAATATGTAGATGTAGGTGTTCTGTTGGGTTTTTTTTGTTTTGTTTTTTTGCAGTACGCGGGCCTCTCACTGTTGTGGCCTCTCCCGTTGCGGAGCACAGGCTCCGGACGCACAGGCTCAGTGGCCATGGCTCACAGGCCCAGCCGCTCCGCGGCATGTGGGATCCTCCCGGACCGGGGCACAAACCCGTGTCCCCTGCATCGGCAGGCGGACTCTCAACCACTGCGCCACCAGGGAAGCCCATTGTTCTGTTTTTAAGAGTGCGATTTATTTTGCTAGGAACTTTGTTTTAAGCAGTAGAACTCTTAAAGAGTCTTCGTAAATTAATCAAATATAAGTAGATGGTAGGAATGAGTAAATGTGCAGTGAAATACTGTTGTATGACAGTGCACAAATGAATATGGATTTTAGTATCGAATCTCTCAGCAAAAGTTAATTAAAATGTTTCTTCATGTCGAATAACTATTCAACAGAACGTAAGTCCCCAACATATGTGTATTCAAAGATTTAGTGTTGATCTCTTGGAAGTAAATTTTTAGGACCTTTTCACCCTCAACAACTTGGAATTGTGCAAAGCATGTAGCTGGGACACACATTCTTAATGCAGCTAGGACATGATCTTAGGCACAAGTGAATGAGTCCTCGCTGAGCTTCACAATGGATTGGTATCTCCCAAAATGCTTTACCAGGGACATTGCAATGATTCTGTCACCTAGGTGAAATAATGCTCTATACCTTACCCACATCCTCTGTGCTCTCATCATACTTGCTTACAGAAGCATTCTTTGATGTTAGTAAGGGGACGAAAAAGTGAGATTGTTAAACAAAAATTGTCATCACTCCTGTCACCACATTCTATAATGAGAACACTCCGACATGAATCAAAAGACTTGTAATTTTTCTTCTTAATCCACTTGGGGTAGCACACCATAGTAAGGTGGGTGAGAAGGAGAAGGACACTTATGAACCCATCCATGGGAAAGAAGAATTAACACGATGTCTTGACCACAGGTGCCTTCTTATGCAGGTCAGTTTCAGAGAAGTGAGCATATGGAAGTAGAAGGTAGGGAAATTCCTTTCAAACTCTATGTCCACTTACCCCTTTTAGCCAAGATCAGTTGGTATAAGCCTGATAACGTTTTGCAGAAAAAACCTCTTGTGGCTTCTTTGCATTCTTTCCCTTGGCTAGCTGTGGATATGACAGCTCCTTGGAACTTCATGGCTCAGCAGTACATGTTCTGAATTAGTTTTCCCTATGATGGAGTTGGATTTATGGTCATGTTCTTTAAGGTTGTCATGGCTAAGGACATGAGATTGCAGTTTTATTAAGATCAGGAACCATGTACATACTAGCCACATTTTATTGTGTTTTTTTTTCTTACCACAGAAGGGTTTAATTTTTCAAGTCTTTCAGTTTTGCCTGGAAGCCAGCCAGTCTTGGCTAATACAGATAAACAAATAATGAGAGAAATACAAAAAGAAAGAAAAAAAAAAGTGTGTGTATGTAAATTAACATCCCTCTTTAGTTTCTTGCTCCATAAAATTTTAAGAAATTTGTTCTACTTTTCTAACTATTGGAGGAATCATTTCATGACTAGAGAGTAACAACCACAGTGTAATTCAGAAAGCAGTGAAGAAAACTTGTGTTCCAGGCCTCACCCAACTGCTTATTAGATGTGTTACCTTGGATAAGTCCCTTAACATATTATAACCTGCCTCAGCTTTTTTTTGTTGTTAATCTCTGAAATGGAGGGCTAACCCAGTGTCAGTGGGAGGAAGGAAGGAAGGATGGATAAAATGTATGTTAGGAGTTGCACAGATCAGTGTTTTAATTAAGAATTCTCCCAGAATAGGACTAAATAACCCATCTGGCTTTGTATTGTTTCACCCACTCTTTGATTAAGAATCAATAAAATAGTAACGTGCTCGTTTTTATATTTGTTGGTTTATTAATCTTCAACATGTGAAGTAGCACAACTTTCATTTTAGAGGTAAAGAAACTGGCAGTTACCCATCAAATTTTGGAATTAAAAGGACAGATCAGTGTTCTTTGGAGTTCTGAGTGGAAATTAATTTTGCTGTGGATTGAGAAATTAATGGGGGAGTGAGAAAATGAAGATACTAGGAGTACACTGCTCTCTGTGGAAGTTTTGTTAAGACTGAAGGGAGGGGGACTTCCCTGGTGGTACAGTGGTTAAGAATCCGCCTGCCAGTGCAGGGCACACGGGTTCGAGCCCTGGTATGGGAAGATCCCACATGCCATGAAGCAGCTAAGCCTGTGCGCCACAACTACTGAGCCTGTGCTCTAGAGCCCACGAGCCACAACTACTGAGCCCACACACCTAGAGCCTGTGCTCCACAACAAAAGAAGCCACTGCAATGAGAAGCCAGCGTACCGCAATGAAGAGTAGCCCCCGCTCGCCACAACTAGAGAAAGCCCGTGCCCAAAAACGAAGACCCAAGGCAGCCAAAAATTGAAAATAAATAAATAAATAAAAACTAATTGTAAAAAAAAAAATGGCTGAAAGGAAATGAACCTAAATACCTCTAGGGATATTCAGACTTGAGGAAGGGGTTTTGTTTTAAGTGAGAGAAGTGGGTGTGGTTTTTTTTGGTTAATTGGGTGAAACCAGTGTAGATAGAGGTTGGAGTTACCAGGAGTAGTAGATGGTGACACCATTGGACTATGGAGAAAATGAAAGTTAATGAGATCATGAACACATGTGGAGTGGTAATGAGAGCCTGAAGTAGAGGAGATTGAGGTAAGGTCCCTGGCAGGGACATCCTCTCTAGCAGCTTAATTACAAGGTATAAAACTAGATCATGTTGTGAAGTATCTTGTAGATTGCTGGGTATATGTGGAGTAGCCAAGAAGTCATAGGATTTGTAAAGCTAAGATATTTCACAGATGTTTATGAATGAATGGTTGGATCAAGTATTCAAATAGGCAGTTCTGATACACATGTGCAGGGAGAGAGCAAAAGCACTTAGATAAAACCTGAAAAAGAATGGATGATGTAGAGCATTGTTTATATTTAATATTGACTATTTATATTGACTTAACAACTGCTTTATAATGCTGTTTTTAATTGTGGCAAAATACACATAAGATTTACCATTGTAACCATTTTTAGGTATACAGTTTGGTGGCATTAAGTACACTCACAGTGTTTTGCAACCATCATCACTGTCCAGAACTTTTTCATCATCCCAAACATAAACCTTGAATGCATTAAGCAGCCACACTTCCCTCTAGCCCCTAATCTGTTCTCTATGGGTTGGATATTTCATATAAATGGAATCATGTAATATGTGTTGTTTTGTATATTTAGCATCTTTCACTTAGCTTAATGCTTCCAAGGGTCATCCTTGTTGTAGTATGTGTCAGGACTTCATTCCTTTTTATAGCTGAATAATATGCTATTGTATGGATATACCATATTTTGCTTATCTGTTCATCTGTTGATGGGCATTTGAGTTGCTTCTTGTGGCTATTGTAAATAAAGCTGCTGTGAACATTCACTTACATGTGTTTTCATTTCTCTTGGCTATATACCTAGGAATAGAAATGTTAGATCGTATGCTAACTCTGTGTTTAACTTTTTGAGGAACCACCAACTGTTTTCCACAGCATCTGCACCATTTTATATTTCTACCAGCAGTGTATGAGGGTTACAGTTTCTCTGCATTCTTGCTTTATCATAATTTGTAAAAATTAGTTCATTAAACCTTTGAATCCTTACTGAGTGCAAGGCACCATGCTAGATGCTATGTGAATTTCAAAGAAGGGCAAGGCAAGATTTTCTAGAAGCAACAGGTTCTGGGCCTGCTGGGAGTTAGAATCAACATTTATAACTGTCCTGGAAGGAGCAAGTGTTAAGTACTCCTTAACACTTAATTTGAAGGCACAATTAAGGTACCTTGAGGATTTCAGAGAGGGAGTTTACTTGTGGGGAAAGGCTTCTTTCTTTTTTTTTTTTTTTTTTTTTTTTTTTTGCGGTACACGGGCCTCTCACTGTTGTGGCCTCTCCCGTTGCAGAGCACAGGCTCAGTGGCCATGGCTCACGGGCCCAGCCACTCCGCAGCATGTGGGATCTTCCCGGACCGGGGCACGAACCCGTGTCCCCTGCATCGGCAGGCGGACTCTCAACCACCGCGCCACCAGGGAAGCCCCAAAGGCTTATTTCTTGACTATCAGAACAAGAAACTTAAATCCTATTCTGCGGGAAGCCGGAAAACTTCTGAGCAGGATAGTGATATAATTTGAACCTGGACTCTGGAAGAGAAATCTAGCAGCCAAGAGTAGAGGCTGAGGTCGAGGGTGGAAGAGACTAGTAGTGCCTGTGAAAGCAGTGTTGTGTTGTGTGTGTGTGTGTGTGTGTGTGTGTGTGTTTATTTATGGCTGCGTTGGGTCTTCGTTGCTGTGCACGGACTTTCTCTAGTTGTGGCAAGCAGGGGCTACTCTTTGTTGCGGTGCTGGGCCTTCTCATTGAGATAGCTTCTCTTGTTGCGGAGCATTGGCTCTAAGCGCGCGGGCTTCAGTAGTTGTGGCTCGTGGGCTCTAGAGCGCAGGCTCAGTAGTTGTGGCGCACGGGCTTAGTTGCTCCGCGGCATGTGAGATCTTCCCAGACCAGAGCTCAAACCCGCGTCCCCTTCATAGGCAGGCGGATTCTTAACCACTGCGCCACCAGGGAAGTCCCCAAAACCAGTTTTTTATTTTTTTTATTTTTTAATTTTTTTCTTTTGCGGTACGTGGGCCTCTCACTACTGTGGCCTCTCCCATTGCGGAGCACAGGCTCCGTTCGTGCAGGCTCAGCGGCTATGGCTCACGGGCCCAGCCGCTCCGCTGCATGTGGGATCCTCCCGGACCGGGGCATGAACCTGTGTCCCCTGCATCAGCAGGCGGACTCCCAACCACTGCGCCACCAGGGAAGCCCCCGAAACCAGTTTTTTAATTGAAGAGAAACTTGAACCTGGAGTGACAAATAGAAATGGAAACTAAGGAATGGAATAAATAGGACTTGAAACTCTTATATAAATCTTTATATTCTCCTTAGCTCTCATCTCTTCTGATTTTAAACATCATCTACCAAACACTAACAATTCCCAAAATTCTTTCTCCAGAGCAGACTTCTCTGTGCTCCAGACCACATACTTGACATCTCATATTTAAATTTTTTTAATCTTGATTTCCCCACCCCCCCACCAGAAGAGTTTTGAGTGATGTATTTTTCTTTCTCAAAATTTCTCGGTAGTTAAACAAAATTTCCTCCAATTAGTTGCTCTGTAAAAATAGCTACAGCCCCAAAAGGCATCACCAAATAACTTTATAAAATTTTATAAAAATTTGCAGAGCAAAGTAATTCATTACAAAAACATTTGACTAAAAAGATAAAACAAAATGCCCATAGTTCCACCCTCCTAGTGAAACCATTATTGGCATTATAGTCTTTTGCTTCTAAAACAGGAATTTCTTTTTCCTTTATCTGTCCTCTTTCTTCATTTCCCATTTGTCATTCATCTCCTCCCCACCACATACTCTACACGTACATGCACAGACCACACTCTTATATAGTTTGACATCCTGGTATGTTAGAGATGGTCGGTAAGTAGTTACAGGATATATAACAACTTTAGAACTTTCACACCAGTAGCAAAGCATTGTCAGTTAATATTCCCTCTATAGTCACTGCCTCAACTGAGACTGCTAGAGAAATTTGGGACTGAGTGTTGACTGAAAAGTTGGTGTGTGTCAATTAGAAGATTGGAATGCATCTAGTGGCGGTTGTAAAGGGGAACTGCTTATGTTTAAAATTCAGGCATTTTCCTTTGTGTCTATCAATTTTATAACCTGACGGATGATTCATCTCACAGAGATTTTCAGGTTCTCTGTGGTTTAAACCACAATTCTTATAACAAAAAAAGAATGCAACAAACAGTTAATTATGTCTTTTTCAGAAGGAAGCTTTATTTAATTGATATTTTTCTATAAGAATCTATTACAGGAACATTGTCATCATGTACTAGGTATTGCAGGTATAGACCTATATAAAAACAACCCTGAATTATACTGAAGGAACAACAGCCAGTCGGCATTTATCCCTATATCAGTCAATTATGTGATGGTCATTTACCTAGTTATATAAGCTAGAAATCAGAGTATGAGCCATTATTTCTCCTTTACCCCCATATCCCATCAGTTATGAAGTTCTGTGTATTTTACTTCTTTCTAAATATTTTGTGAATTGGCTTCTTTTAATTTGTTTATATTAAAAGCTGGTTTTCCCCAGTGTGTGTCTTGCAGTCACTCCTGATTTTCAAAATCTCTAGGCTGGACCACAGAACCAATATCAAGGGATTATCCTTGAACTAGCTATTCTTTGTGCAGGCTGGCCTCTAACTCAAGGCCTGGGCCAAAGTGCTAACCAACCCATCCTGTCCCAGCTCACTAACTAGGCACCTCTTTGCTACCCAAGAGACCAAATTACAGGCAGGGATGGAGTTTTTCTTCTTCACCTGGCACCCTTTTGGAGGGGGGGCTTTCTGATTCACATTTAAGTGTACATGGTGTATGTAATAATATATACAGGTCTATTCAAGTTTTTTATTACTGTGCCAGTTTTGCCATTTCATAGAAATGTATCTAAGATTCTCGTATTTATTAGCATATAATTGCTCATAATATTGTTTTACTCATGATGTTTCTTTATCTGTTGTGTTTATTTCCTCTTTTTCATGCTATCTTCTTCAAATATTTTTCCCCAAGCAGTTTTACCTGAGTTTGTTTTCTTCCCTTTTTTTTCATTTATAAATTTATTTATTGTTGGCTCTGTTGGGTCTTTGTTGCTGTGTGCGGGCTTTGTCTAGTTGCAGTGAGCGGGGGCTACTCTTTGTTGTGGTGCGCAGGCTTCTCACTGCGGTGGCTTCTCTTGTTGCAGAGCACGGGCTCTAGGTACGCGGGCTTCCGTAGTTGTGGCTCGTGGGCTCTAGAGCACAGGCTCAGTAGTTGTGGCACATGGGCTTAGTTGTTCCGCGGCATGTGGGATCTTCCCGGATCAGGGCTCGAACCCATGTCCCCTGCACTGGCAGGCGGATTCTTAACCACTGCGCCACCAGGGAAGTCACGTGAGTTTGTTTCTTATTAATCTTTTTCAAAAGAATTATCATTTTTAAACATCATCTCTATTTTTTCTGACCTTTTTTTGCTTCTCTCCTTTCTGTTTCTTTAGATTTGCTTTGTTGCTCTCTTCCTATCATGATAAAAATGTTGGGAAAAGAACAATAAAAATCAGTTTGGTTTTAGTCCTTTTTTTTTTTTTTACATTTTTAAAGCTTATATTAAGTATTGCTGTAGCTGTTACAGTGCAAATTTATTCGTAGTGGTTTTTGTTGTTCTATTTAAGGATTTTGAATTTTTCTTTATCAGTGTATCATTTCTCTCACAGTAAGAAATCTCCCATTTTTCCTTAATATTTCTTAATTTTTGATCAAATCCCAGTATGTAACCAGCCTCCATTTATCACCTCTTCCCGTGCATGTGTTCCTTCCTAACCACATATAAATTGTAACAACTGTGCAAGGCACCTTGCTGCGTGGAAGCCCTCAACCTATTTGGCCGTGTCCCTCTGCCAGGGTGTCCACCTCATTCCACCTGAGGCTCTCATACTCTGCATTAGGCTGTCCTCGTACTGGGACATTGACCTTACGTTGCCCAACAGTCCTGACATCCCGCACAGGACTGCTGCCGTACACACATTTCGCTATCCTTCCACCCCGTGTAGACACCCTGATTATGCCCCAGCGCCCTGCTCTGGCCTTGAGCTCCCCCTTTGAGAATTTTACCTTGCCTGACCCCACCTAATGGCTTTGGACAGGATTTCTTCAAGAAGGGGAAGGAGAGCGGGCACTGCAAGAGAAAGTCGTTTCCTGATTTAACATAGCATAGTTAGAGAACACAGACTGTTTTCTTCTTTGGAACTAATTGAGATTTCTTTTAACTAGTATAAGGTCAGTTTTTAAAACTATTCCATGTGCGCTGAAGGAATATATATACTCTGCATGGTTGATATGTGTGTGTGTGTATATATATATATGTATGTATGTATTATATGTATATTAAAAAAATGTAGAGAACAAGTGAATAGTCATATACCCATCATTCAGCTTAATAATGCATTACAGATACAATTGAAGCCCTCCGGAACCTTTTTTTGATTCCTTTCCCATTGTTTCCCCAAAGAGGTATTTACTATTCTGAATTTAGTATTTCTTAAACATGAATTAATTATATGAGAAATACTCTGTAAACTAGAATACCAGTGTAGACCAGAATTGCCCACAGATGCAAGCATTCTCTCATATCAGAAAACTTTCTAGGGACTTCCCTGGTGGTCCAGTGGTTAAGAATCCGCCTTCCAATGCAGGGGACACGGGTTTGATCCCTGGTCAGGGAACTAAGATCCCACGTGCCATGGGGCAACTAATCCTGTGTGCTGCAACTACTGAGCCCGCTCTGGAGCCGGTGTGCCACAGCGAAGAGCCCGCACACTGCAACGAAAGATCCCACATACCGCAGTGAAGATCCTGCGTGCCGCAACTAAGACCTGACGCAGCCAAATAAATAAATAAATAAATATTTTTTAATCTATTACAAAAAAGAAAGAAAGAAAACTTCCTAGTCTTTGGAAGAATGTTGGGAATTTGCCAAAGAAGTATTTGTGTTATCTCTTACTGCATATTTTAAGTCAGAGCATAAGCACTTAAGTCTTTTAATTGATAAGTAGGTATCTAAAAATATGTAAATACATGAGGAATGCTATGACGGATGTCTTGTTTTTACGCATCTGTCTGTGGTTAGTACTAAACAATTAGATAGTTGACTGTGGTAATAACCAGTAAGTTATAACTCTTTGACCACTTATGGCAAGCTATTCCATATATGAGAGAAAATCTAAATCTAACAGACTAATTTGCATGTCTGAATTACCTTTGATAGCTAACTGGAGAAACTGTTATTTAAAAAGTATATTCCTTCAGATGACTTTTCTAAAATCCTTTAAAAATCTTTAAAATAATTTTAGCCAGTTATGTTGTTGCTATAGATTAATGTCTAAATTGGACTTAAGAGTTTTGTCTCCTAGACCTTTGTCTCTGAGATCGATCATTTGACCATGTCTCACTTTAGCATTTATATATAGTAATTTTGCCTCTTGTGATATATGTTGTTTTGTTTTTTCATTTATAGTGATAGATTCCTGTGGCCTTTAAAATGATTGAATAACGATGACATGAATGCAAAGTGACTTCTCTACTGAAGCAGAAGATTCTTATTACCTTCCATTAACTCAGCTTAGTCTTCAAGAAGGGGCAGAACGAGTGAAATACAGAAAACTGAAGAGAAGAAAACCTCAGTTTGGAACTTTCTCCATGACTGTTCCTTAAGCCCTATCTTTCTACTTGTTTTAATTTTGCTGTGAATTTATAAATAGTGAAGACCAAAGAAATAGAAGAAACATTTGAGAGCTTTATACTAAGAAATTTGCCTTGAGAGCTGCTATTCTTAGGAGGGAAAAGCATATCAAGTTCCTGTCTGATTTTTTGTTTGTTTTAAACAGGTTTCTTATGTCCTTAGATTTTGAAGGATAAGTCAAGTATAAATACATACCTACACACTATTTTTAGCAGCTGTGAAAGAATAATGAGATTTGTAAATTAAGGGCTTTGTAATGTGGATGTTTTGCTACTAGAGTTGATTACTCAGAAGATCTTTTATAGCTCTTCAGTGTTTTATTTTTGATCTATCACTTCAATGATATTATTTGCCCAAACAAAAGTCCATCTGTCTTTCTAAGCTATGACCTTTTTGTGAACAGTGTTTGCATTCAATGTGCAAATGTCCATGTATTATCTATTTAAGCAACATCATAGGGCCATCACTCAAGGAAGTTGAATGAGGTGAACATTGATATAGCTCTTTCCCCTTCCCCCTATTTTTTAAATGTAACAAATACTTTTTATGTTCCCCTCCCCCTTCCCCTTTCCCCTTTCCCCTTTTGGAAACGTGTCAGGATCTAGATAGTTTAAGATGAGCAATTGAGGGGACTGAGAAATTGATCCACACAGAGCCTGGCTTCTTTGTGCTTCATCATAAGGTGTGCTGCCAGCCAGCCTAATTTTAAGTACCCTTTTAACAAGAGAACCTCGTGGAAATCCAGCCGGCAGACTCAAGGAGTTCAGGAAACAGGACCACAGAGGTTACGCTCTGGGGTGAGTATTCTCCTGTGTCTAACTTGGAAGAAGACTGTGTATGTATATGTATCATGGAAAATATCTACTGCTTTCTTACATATTATACTTTGGAGACTATCAGTGGGGTGGTTTGGAGACACCAACAGATGGATCTCTCAGGAAAACTGATTCTAACTGATGTTTTGAAGAAATTAATGTGAACTAAATAGAAAAACTCTTGAGAGGTTGTATCCTCCATCTCTAGGAAGATCTTTTCTACTGCTTTTGCCTGAAGTTACCTGAAGCAGATTAATCTTTTTTCATAAGTATCTGTAGATTTAAGTAGTTGTTTATTCTTAAGGTTCTTCTGCTATAACACAAGAATGCATTAGCTTCTGTCATATAACTTCCAGGTCTGTGACCCACTCTTCTGTTTGTGTTTTTCATGGTTATATATTCACAGACTGTTGTTTTTGTTTATAACTTCTCTGATGTATGGGGCCTGATGAGTACTCTAGAAAGGCTCAGAGAGCAAGTCTTTCTATAAAAGGGGGACCTTAAAGTAATCACAGACTCTTTACTTGATATCAGGTTCTTGCAAGAATAAGTGATTTCAGTTTTCTCATTTTCAGATCCTGGCCATGAGGTTGGATGCCTCACCTTGTTGAAAAGAGACACTGGACCTAAATGGCGCAGCATGACTTTGTTCCTGCTTGGCTAAATTTCTCAACACCACAGTCAGCTAAGGTACTGTTCTCCATTCTAGTAACTATCCAAATACCAGTTCTTTTCATCCCCATCTTGTCTGTGGCCTCTGTTTTACAATCTAGTTGTTTTTTTGTGTATTCAGCCTTGCCTGGGGATTTTACATACGTTTTCAATAAACTTAACTATCTTTCTTTTAATAGGGTATATAAATAATTGGGCAGTGCAAGTCAGTGTGTACCCTGCTACTGCCAGGTGTTCTGTTTATTTCATGTTAAGCTTTTCTCATTGTGTGGCACACTTAAGACTGCCTATATTAGCTGCAGGAACACTTCAGTTTGGGGGGGAAATGGATCTTCAGGATGAATGCACATTTGTCTAAAGTAGTAGATGAGGAGGAAAAAGGATAGACAGTGATTGACTACTACATGGCTCTCAGATTAAATCTTAGAAATTCTTTTTTAGAGACAATAATCTACTTAATGATTTCAGGGAAAATGTATGTTGCGTTAAGGGTAAAGACAAATGGAATATATTATTGTTAAAGGAAACCTTTAGGAAGCTAGTAAACTTAAAAATTCTTCCCATTTTGCCAACTAATAGAGGAGGGAGAAAGTTGATAGGTAGTCTCAGAAAAAAGCATACCTTCCCTATTTTTAGATGTGAATTTTGGGAAGATGTTCCTGGTCTGTCTAGACCCACAACCCTTTGCTCTAATCTTCATTTTGAATTGCCCTTGTGAAATTCCCCAAATCTCATAATTGACATAATCTGACCCAAGCGTTGGGCGTGGTGGGCCTGAGGGGTTCGGTGTGGGATCCTAGGAAAGCGTTTAAATGTATGCACATCTTATACCTGCAAAGGATGATTGATTTAGCACAATGAACAATTGATTTAGCACAGTGAACTCAGTAAAAAGAATGAGGAAATATGATTTAAATATTTCCATTTTATAATAAGCAAATTTGTGTGGTATTAGCATAAGGATAGACAGATAAAGCAATGGAATAGGATAGACAATTCAAAAATAGTCCTATACAGTTGATTTTTGACTAAAGTGCCAAGGTAATTCAATGCAGAAGTGATAGTCTTTTTAACAAGTGGTTCTAGAACTGGATATCTATGTGGGGGTGGGAGGGAGAGCCTCAACCTTTACATCATATCATACATAAAAATTAACTTGAGGGCTTCCCTGGTGGCGCAGTGGTTGAGAGTCCGCCTGCCGATGCAGGGGACACGGGTTCGTGCCCCGGTCCGGGAAGATCCCGCATGCCGCGGAGCAGCTAGGCCCGTGAGCCATGGCCGCTGACCCTGTGCGTCTGGAGCCTGTGCTCCGCAACAGGAAAGGCCACAACAGTGAGAGGCCTGCGTACTGCCAAAAAAAAAAAAAAAAAAAATTAACTTGAAATGGATTATAACCTAAATTAAAGAGCTGAAATCCATAAAACTTTCAGAAGAAAGAAGAAAATCTTTGTAACCCACTAGAATGGCTGAAATAAAAAAGATTGACAGACGGCGTGTTGGTGAGGATATTAATAATAAGGAAATAGATGTGAAGATGTCTCTACCCCAACCTATAGTTCTCCTGTAAGCCCTTGTCAAATGTATCCATGCTTTTCATGGTTTTTTTAGACTTTGGTTTCTATCATATGAGACTGAAGACTGTTATAGAATGCAACTATTTGGAATAGGAAGGGACATCAGAATTCATCTATAATAAGTGTTTCTCAAAGTGCTCCTTTTTAGTTGTGTAACCTCAGAGACTTATTCTCCCTGACCTCTTTCCTTATATGGAAATAGTAAAATGGGGATGGTGCCAAATTATAGTCTTGTTATGAGTATTAATGTTTGGAAGTAAGTGTTTTATAAAACTATAAAAACTCCTGTGGGGTTGTTAATGGCCTGCCAAGGTGGGATTTAACTGTTCCTTTGTCTTCAGTTCGAGAGTAATTTACACAAATAATAAATCTATTTAGAGCAAGCATCTTGCTTTTCCTTTCAAGATTAACAACATTTTTAAGTGTAAAGTTTTGGAGCTTATTCTTTTGGATATTGACAGGGTTTTTTTCCCCTCTCATGCAAATAATTGAAGTAGCTGCTTTTTCTCCCTATTAATTCAGTTAATGATTGAATATGTAACATAGGGCTTCTCTAACTCAGAGGACTGCGGTACGCTTAACTGTGTTCTATATGCTCAAAATAGGGGTTTCTGCCATAAATATTACCTGTATTCTAAAAACCCGATGTAAAACTTAAGATACTGAAAGAGACTGATATGTACTTACCTGTTTGCTTCTCTGTACTTTATCATCTTAGTCACCTACAGCCACCTTCGAAAAACACGGAGAGCACCTACCCCGAGGAGATGGTAGATTTGGAGTAAGCCGTCGTCGACATAATTCCTCTGATGGCTTTTTTAACAATGGACCTCTACGAACGACAGGAGGTAAGACATACCCAACTTCCATGACTATATAAGCTACTCAGCAAGCCCAAGCTGAGGGTGCATGTCCATAATCTTGGAATAATGATCTTTTGTAAACATAATACTCAGTTAGATCCTCCAGTAGTCATTACTCAACTATATTGGCTTTCTAACATTCTCAGGTTCTCTTAAGTCATTTATTCAGTTGAAGAACTCATATAGAAATTACATTAAAACAGAAAGTTGTATCTTCTGCCTTTTTTGTATGTGAACTTTTTTATTAAAAAGGTCCCCCGAAGGGCTTTGGCAATACCTTAAGTTATATCAGGAAGCATCTGGCCCAGTTGTTTCTGAATTTTCAGGAAGCAAACACTCTAATGTGTTACTTTTCCTTACTATTTCAGATTCCTGGCACCAGCCCTCCCTGTTCCGGCACGATTCCGTGGACTCTGGTGTCTCTAAGGGGGCATATGCTGGAATCACAGGGAACCTATCTGGTTGGCACGGCTCTTCCCGAGGTCACGATGGCATGAGCCAGCGTAGTGGGGGTGGCACAGGGAACCATCGCCACTGGAATGGCAGCTTCCACTCCCGGAAAGGCTGTGCCTTTCAGGAAAAGCCACCTACAGAGATTAGGGAAGAGAAGAAAGATGATAAGGTAGAAAAGTTGCAGTTTGAAGAAGATGACTTTGTAAGTATGAAGATTTAGTTGTATACCTAAAACCTGACAAATGATTCTTATATATAAAACCGTGTTAGTAATGAGAACATTTCAGAAAGTACTAAAAAGGGAGTCCCTAAGTTTAGACTTTTAGTGTTTTTAGGAAGGACAAGGAAGGAGCTGGTTAGTATGATGATGATGACCAAAATTCCTGTGTAACTTTTAGCAAATCTTCATATTTTTTCATCTTTTTGCCTTTGGAATTCTTATTTTTCTTTAAGCTTTATAAGGTTCAGTATTCAGATATGTTTATGTAAAACTATATTCTTGAATGTTAAATTGCTTTCTCCAACTATCATAAGAGGGGGTTTTTTGTCTTGATTTTGCCCTCTCATATAAAACAATTGTGGTAAGTTCAGAAACATGCAGTTAGGAGTATTTTAGCTGTTGCCTGTACATTCAGTAAAACTTGATGCTATTGTGTGTTGAATTATATGCCTTTTTTTTTTTGAATTATATGCCTTTTGACCTGTAAACCAAAAGTAGAGATTTTGTGCACCTTAAAAAAGTTTAATAATACATTTTACTTAACCAAATATGTCCAAATTATTATTCTAACCTGTAGTCATTATCTTTAAATTAATGAGATAATTAACATTATTTGTTGTACTACATCTTCAAAATCCTTTGTGCATTTTATAATTGTAGCACATCTTAATACAGAGGGCACACGTTCCAAGTGCCCAGCAACCACACGTGGCTAGTGGCAATCCTATTAGGTAGTTCAACTTGTTATTTTTAAGTAGCACATTAGATAAGCCAGTCACTTTTATGACAGCTATTTTATGTTATCAAAACCAACTAAAGAGTAAAATTAGGCATCAGCCCCTCTTCTCCCAAGTCTAGCAAATGACCTGGGGGCTCTTAATTTAAATGTCATTTATCAAAGTAAATTCCTATCCCCAGGTGCCTATCCTTTAAAACTTTATTATGGAAAAGTCTGTAATACACCAATATATTAAATATTTGTCCAGAATGTCCTAAGTGCTCAGTAGTCGAAAAATGACTACAACACTAAATTATAACATGGATTATTTATTCAGTAAACTTATAAGTTATCAGTTCTGTGGCATTCCCAGTGGGAAATTAATTGACAATGGAAAGAAAAATGTTAAGGCAGCATTATCCACCTGCTAAGTGATATAAAGGGAAGTTTGCTGCACGTCAAACCTGAACAAGGTCATTAAGGGCAAGTTTATTTTGTGTTTATGCTTTAAAAAAAAATTTATTTATTTATGGCTAAGTTGGGTGCTTGTTGCTGCGCACGGGCTTTCTCTAGTTGCAGAGAGCGGGGCCTACTCTTTGTTGCAGTGCACAGGCTTCTTGTTGCAGTGGCTTCTCTTGTTGCAGAACACAGGCTCTAGGCGCGCGGGCTTCAGTAGTTGTGGCTCGCAGGCTCAAGAGCGCAGACTCACTGGTTGTGGTGCACCGGCTTAGCTGCTCCGCGGCATGTGGGATCTTCCCAGAACAGGGCTCGAACCCATGTCCCCTGCATTGGCAGGTGGACTCCCAATCACTGCGCCACTGGGAAAGCCTTGTGTTTATGCTTTTATGAAATATTCTGAGTGTACATAAAAGTCTGGAGAAAACCGTCAAGTACGCACACAACCTAGCTTTGTGAAATATTGACATTTTGCCCAATATGCTGTATACCATTCTTTTACAAAAGAGGCAAGATATCATAGATACAGTTAAAGCTTCCCTAATCATATTCTCCTAACGTTCCCCTAGAGGTAATCACCATTTTGATTTTAATGTTTTATCATCCTCATGTATGTTTTGATAAATTTTTACTATATGAATGTATCTGTAGACAATCTATAATATCATTTTGCCTGATTTTGATCTTTATATGAATACTGTCATATTGTAGTTCTCTTTTATTTGCTTAAAATTGTTTGAGATTTGTCTGTATTGATACATAGGGCTCTAGATCAGTGGTTCTCAATCCAGGAGCAAGTTTGCCTCCTTCAGAGCACATTTGGCAATATCTAGAGAAATTTTGGTTGTCACACCTGGGGATAGTGCTATTAGCATCTAGTATGTAGAGATCAGAGATGTTGCTAAACTTCCTGCAATGCGCAGGACAGCCCCATAACAAAGAACAGCCCAAAATGTCAGTAGTGCCATGGTTGGGAAACCCTGCTCTATATCTTTCTCACTGCTGTATAGTAAATATTCTGTGGTGTGAATATACTAGGTTTATTTATCCATCTTCCTGTTGACAGACATTTAGGTTGTTAAAGATCTTGTTTTGGAGATAAATCTAAAGGACAGGAACCATGGCATTGTAACTAGAGAAGGAAGGGTCAAAAATAAGATTTTTATCCAAAGGGAATTGATGAATAATAAGTAAGTAATTTGAAAAGGAAAAACAGGAGGAGCAGAATTGGAGGATAGAAGATAAAGACGTCTTGGTACCAAAGAGATGGGTGAGATCAACCGGAGGTGTGCACATGGAAATAGAGATAGTAGTTGAGGTTTATGGTTGGACAGAATCACCCAAGGAAAGTAATATATTCAGAGAGGAAGCTTAGAGCAGAACCTGTGGAATAGCAGTAAGGGAGATTAAGAAGTGATTGGTTGAAAAAGAATGGGGTTTATCAAGAAAGAGTAGTTAGTCAAAAATAACAAAAGGTATTTGAGGACCTAATTGTTTACAGTAGGTTTTCTATGTTTCTTGTTTTTTCCCCATACTCTACATTGTATAATTAGAAAGTTATTTTTTGTTTTAAAATAGTATTAGTTTAATGTAATTAACAGTCCTATATTTGTACCTTGGACAAGTAATAACCCTAATTTCCCCTGAGTTGTTGGATGGTAATGTCTACCTTGCAACATTGTAGTAAGGAATAAAGATCACATATGTTGGGACTTCCTGGTGGCGCAGTGGTTGGGAATCCACCTGCCAGTGTGGGGGACACAGGTTCGATCCCTGGTCTGGGAAGATCCCACATGCCGCGGAGCAACTAGGCCCATGTGTCACAACTATTAAGCCTGTGTGCCACAACTACTGAAGCCCGTGAGCCTAGAGCCCATGCTCCGCAACAAGAGAAGCCACTGAAATGAGAAGCCCACAAGCGCAATGAAGATAGCCCCTGCTCGCCACAACTAGAGAAAGCCCATGCGCAGCAACAAAGACCCAACACAGCCAAAGATAAATAAATAAATTAATTTTTTTTTAAAAAGATCATATATGTTAAATGATGTATGCAAAACATTTAGCATGACAGAGTTGTTTTTTGTTTTTTATTTGGCTTTGCCGGGTCTTAGTTGTGGCACATGGGATCTTTAGTTGCTGCACGCACGATCTTTTTAGTTGCGGTATGTGAACTCTTAGTTGTGGCATGTGGGATCTAGTTCCCTGACCAGGGATTGAACCTGGGCCCCCTGCATTGGGAGCGTGGTGTCTTAGCCACTGTACCAACCAGGGAAGTCCAGGGTTTTTAATATTTTTTTTTTTTTTTTTTTTTTTTTTTTTTTTTTTTAAAAATGGCCACTCTGGGAGGCATGCAGAAAGAAATGTGTTTTTTTTTTTGTTTTTGAAGTACGTGGGCCTCTCACTGTTGTGGCCTCTCCCATTGCAGAGCATAGGCTCAGCGAGCCCGCTCCGCGGCATGTGGGATCTTCCCTGATCGGGGCACGAACCCATGTCCCCTGCATCGGCAGGCAGACTCTCAACCACTGCGCCACCAGGGAAGCCCAGAAATGTGTTTTTAACAAACTGTGCTGGAACTATATCTATAGATATAGGGGTGTGTGTGTGTGTGTGTATCTTCTCTACCCCTACCACCTAGCATACAAAAAAATGAATTTGAGATGAATTACAGACCTAAATGTAAGGCCTGAAACTAAGAAAACTTAGGAGAATATCTTTCTCACATAGGGGGTTAAAAAAAAATAAAAAGATTTCTTTGGACCCAGGGAGCAATAACCATAAAGGGGAAAACATTGATAAATCAGGCTTCATCAAAATTTAAAACTTCTGCTTATTTCACAGACTCAGAGAAAATATTTGCAGAACATAGATTTGAAAAGGGGCCTGTTCCCATAATGTGAATAACTCCTACAACTCAGTTTTTTTAAAAACATAAACAAGATTTGAACAGATGCTTCACAAAGGAAGATAGATGAATGGCCAGTAGGCACATGAAAAAAATGGTCAGTGTCATTAATCATAAGGGAAATGTGGAAATTCAAATTAAGACCACTGTGAGATACTGCTGCACACCCACCAGGATAGCTAATATTTAAAAGTCTGAAAATACTAAATTTGGTGACATTTTTGAGCACGTGGAAGTCTCATACATTGTTAGCAGGAGTGTGTAGTAGTACAACCATTTTATGAAAAGGAAGGTCTGACAGTTTCTTATAAAACTAAGCATAAACTTTACCCTGTGACCCAGTACTTCCATTTCTAGGTATTTGCTAAAGAGAAATGAAAATCTGTGTACATTTATTGTAATTTTATTCATAGTAACACAAAACTGGGATTTTTTTTTTTTTTTTTTTTTTTTTTTTTTGCTGCCGTGCTGTGTGGCTTGTGGGATCTTAGTTCCCTGACCAGAGATTGAACCCAAGCCCTCAGCAGTGAAAGCACAGAGTCCTAACCACTGGACCGCCAGGGAATTCCCAGGAGATAATTTAAATGTCTATCAAAACAGGAATAGAAAAATTGTGGTATAATCATGTAATGGGCTACTTATGCAGTAATAAAAAAGAATGACTGATAAAACAACATGATGAATCTCAGTGAAGCTTTACACAATAAGGTACATACTGTATGATTCCATTTATATGACATTCTAGAATAGGCAAATAATCTATGGTAAGAAAAACTGGTTGCCTGTGTGGAGTGGAGATTGGGGAAGGGCATTAGGAAACTTTCCAGTTGTAGAAAGTAGCTTTATCTTTATAGATTTGGGGGGGTATAAGTATTTTTCAAAACTCATGGAATGGTATACTTGGTGCATTTCATTGTGTGTAAATGTTGTTTGATTAAAAAATAGATTTATGTCACCGGTCATGGAACAAACATAACACAAGCCTCCTGATGTGATTCACTGAGGAGTGCCCTCCAGAAATTCATAACCTGAATCTAACCATGAGGAAAAATCACACAAACTCAAACTGAGGTTTCTATAAAAGAATTTTAAAAGATTCTACAAAAGAACTAGGCTGAGTACTCTTTTAAAGAGTTATGGTCGGGGCTTCCGTGGTGGCACAGTGGTTGAAAGTCCGCCTGCTGATGCGGGGGACACGGGTTCATGCCCCGGTCCGGGAAGATCCCACATTCCGCGGAGCGGCTGGGCCCATGAGCCATGGCCACTGAGCCTGCGCATCCGGAGCCTGTGCTCCACGACGGGAGAGGGCACAACAGTGAGAGGCCCGTGTACCGCAAAAAAAAAAAAAAAGTTATGGTCATGGTGGGAAAAGTTCCAGATTAAAGAAGACTAAAGAGATAGGACAATTAAAGACAACATGTAAACCTAGACTGGATACTGGATGAGGGAAAAACAGTGATTTTAAACTTTGTTTTCCTGTAAAAGTATCAGTGTTACAGTTTGAATAAGAGTTGTAGATTAGATAATAGTATTTATTAATGTTAATTTCCTGATTTTTATAATTGTACTATGATTATGTAAGAGAATATCCTTCAAGTTCTTCAACCTGCAGATAGTTCAGGAAAAATATATATTTACAGAGAATTGTGGAATAAATGTGGTAAAATGTTGACATGAGACTGTAGATGCACGATATACAGGAATTCTTTGTATTATATTTGCAATTATTTTGTAAGTCTGAAATTAAGGAATAAGTTAAGAAAGAACACAAAGCAACTAGGATTGAAGAACCAAAAAAATCCATGGACAGGGACTTCCCTGGTGGTCCAGTGGTTAAGAATCAGTCTTGCAATGCAGGGGACGCCAGTTCGATCCCTGGTCAGGGAACTAAGATGCCTCATGCTGCAGGGCAACTAAGCCCGAGCGCCACAACTAGAGAGCCTGCGTGCTCTGGAGCCCGCACACCACAACTAGAGAGAAGCCCGCACACTGCATCGAAGAGCCTCTGAGCCACAACAAAAGATCCCACGTGCCACAATTAAGACCCAACACAGCCAAATAAAAGATAGATTAGGTAGGTAGATAGAAGATAGATTTTTTTTTAATTATACTCAAAAAATCCATGGATATCATCTACACCAAAATAAAGTAAAGTATCACAACATAGAGACAAACCACTAAAAGCTATAAAACCTGACTGGTATTGTGTTAGCAGTTGTGCAGGAGAAATTGAAGGAAGCAACAGGACATCTTACAACCCTAGGGTTTCCAGAAGAGCCAATAATTGTTCTAGAAAGCTTAGAGAACATTTGAGAAGAGCAGCTAGAAATTAGGAGTGGTTTTCCATATTCCCAAAACTAGTAAATACAGAGATGTTCTGGGATAAGGTGTAAAGGGTCTGACTGGACCAATCAGCAGAGAGAAATCACACAATAATTCGAACAAGGAAGGTTAATATAAAGAATTATTAACTGTAACAGGATGGGGTAATGAGTGATTGGCTAGTAAATAGTAAAGAGAACCCTAAAGAATATAAAGAACTTATAAAGAATATAGAGTTCTAAAAAACTATAAAGAATTGGCAGATACAAGGAGCAGCCACTAACCCTTGGGCTAAGACAGAGTGCCCAAGGAAGAGTCCCCTGTTGCCCCATCACCACCCCAGGATTGAGATCCAAACCTTATCGGAAAGGGCTTAGCTGTGGCTCACTGAATGGCAGAGCAGTTGCTAAGGTGCTTCTCCAGGGAACATGCTGAAAATCTGCCCTCTAGAGTACCTCGTAAAGCTGTTCATGGGATATGTCACTGCTACAAAACCACTCAAGTCAGCGCTCACTTGTACTTTAGAACCTGGCTTAGCAGGAGCAGAGTGCTGCAGGAACGTGCTGAGTAAGCACACAGGAACAAGAAGCAAAAGTCTCTCCTTGAGCTCTACTGACAAAATTAACATGCCAGCAAATTAACAAAGGGAAAGTTTTTAAAGTGCCCAGATTCATTTACACAGAGCAAGCAGAAAGGATGACTTTGGAACCAAGAGGCAATAAAGTTCAACACAGAGTTCTATCACATTTAATACTAACTAGCCAATATTCCCATCCAGAACAAAGCCCCTCACTGAGGACAAAACTGTTGGAAATAGAATCCAGACTGAGCTGCAGGGACAGAGACAGTAGAGACAAAGGGAAGAGAAGGTTCAGGTACAAGGCATGGGGAGGAGGAGGTGAGCCGGGACATCAAAGAAAGTGTGCCATCTTTTTGAGCACTTCATGAAGACAACAGAAGAGAGTTATAAAGTGTGATGTTAGAAAGCTATCTTGATCCACATTCACAAAAATTGATCACATAAAAATAAACAACATAATAGGATCAAGAGAATAAGGAACAGAGTAATGTTTCTACAGGCAATGCACTTACACCTGTAAGACGTGCACAAAACGGATAAGAACCATAAGCAAATGGTACAAGAACGACATAACCAGAAAATTTCACAGTGCTAGAACTTGGGAAAGAAGTAATAAAAGATTTCAGAAAAATGAAGACTAAATAAGAAGGAGCACAAGACAATAAACACTAGTGTTTTTCAAGAATTAGACAAAGGAAGCTTTTTAAATGAAGAAAAAACAAATAGATTAAAATTAAGAATTGAAAAAAAGATACAGAAATTTGGCAAAAAAAAAATCCAAAAGATCTCCCCTGCAAAAAATAATATAATAATAATATAAAATAACAAACGTGAATAGCTTAGGTGCTAAAAAGTATAATTCAAGAATAATTTCATGAAATACAGTAAGACTTGAAACTACAAATTGCAAGGACAGCCAGAACAGCCAACACTTAGAAGAAAAATATCCTTCGGACATCCAGACATAAAGAACAAGTCACTTATAAAAGAAAGAAAATCAGACACAATTTGACAACAAAGCTTTATAATACAAGTCAATGGTGTAACAATTAGAATACTCAAAGAAAATGTGAGCCAAGGATTTTTTACTCTGTCATACTTTATTCATCTAGACTCCTTTTGCCTTTACTATTCCATCCAGAAGAGTGTATTTACCTGTCCATATTCTGTCTGATTTGTCCATTTGTATACTGAATTAATAGTTCAGATTGTATCTGTGCTTGCTCTATGCTAGTGGGTCTCCTCTTGACAGGTTGAAAATATACACCTGCTGGGGCCCCACTTCTGGAGGTTTTGATTCAGAAGCTCTGCAGTCGATTCTGTGCCTCTTTCTATTTCTTGTTTAATGTCCCGTGGTCATTTGTGCTGAAAAGCCATTTTCCTACTCTGTACCAGATTGTAAAGTTTGGGTTTGGGCACCGGTGTCATCCTCACACCCCCATACAATTCGTTATTAAGTTGAGTCTGTGACTCTTAACACTTCTCGATCCTTCCCATCATCTCTTCCTCTACTCCTGTCGCCTTCATACTTTCCTGTACTAGGAAACTGGTCTCCTAATAGTCTCCTAGTTGTTTATAGCCCTGAAATACATCCTTCAAGCTGCTACCAGACTTGTAAACTAATGGTTGGATCATGTTAACTCTGCATGAGAGATGGATTCCCATCCCTAAAGAATAAAATTCAATCTCCCTTAAAAATACTCCACAGTCTGGCTCTTACCTACTTTGCCAGACATCTCTTTCCCCAAAGAAAGGCCCTCTCATTCCCTAGCACTAATGCTGAACTATTTGCAGATCTCTTTTTCATGTTTTTCCTGTCTTGGTGTTCATTAAGCATTCTGTTCCTGGAATCACCCGTTTTCCAGCTTTGGAATTCATCATTAAGGATTCTTCTTAGTCTCCTCTAATGAAACCTTTTCTGATAGCACTTCTCTTTCTAGTGGAATTGACTATTCCTTCCTTAGTACTCCTTCTTCCCTAATGTGAATTTTTATCATAGTCCCTATAATCTTTTTTTTTTTTTTTTTTGATGTGGACCATTTTTGAAGTCTATTGAATTTGTTACAATATTGCTTCTGTTTTATGTTTTGGCTTTTTGGCCGTGAGGCATGTGGGATCTTAGCTCCCTGACCAGGGATCAGACCTGCACCCCCTGCATTGGAAGGTGAGGTCTTAACCACTGGACTGCCAGGGAAGTCCCCCCATAACCTTTTATTATACTTACTGGTCTACAAGTTTATCTTTGTAGTAAGACTGACCCTTGTGGGGATAAGGATTCTTCTTAATTACCTTTGTATTCCTAGCACATGGTGTGCCTCTGCCCTAAAGCAGTTTCATTAGAAATGCTATGAATACTCACATTTCACTGACCAGATTATGCTCCTTAAATCTGAGAAAAGTGATTCACTTTCTTGTTCATTCAGCTTTCTGTGCCTCCTTAGTTGGCATACATATCCTACAGGAAGATGAGAACTTGCACACTTACTCTGTTTATTTAAAAAAAATTTTTTTTATCCTCTCATATTAAAGGAAATGAAAGCCAAGAGAGCCTGAGATTGATTTTGCATTTCAGTGTCGTCTGTTTATTTGTTAATTCTGAATACAGTGTTAGAGTGCTGCTGATATATAGTTATCAGTATTTGATAGGTTCCATGGTGAATGCTACTTTGCAAAAAGTGCTGAAATGATTAGTTTTCTATATCAACCATTAATACCCCTTTTTTCCTAGCCTTCTTTGAATCCAGAAGCTGGCAAACAGAATCAGCCATGCAGACCTATTGGAACCCCTTCTGGAGTGTGGGGTAGGTAGATTTTGCCATTTTTAAAGGCACAACTTTAAATTTTTCTTAGTAGCAGGGAGAGGAGAAAAAATTCTTTATCTGTTTTTTTATTCGTTTGTTTCTTTATCTCTGGTTTCTCTTCTCATCCATTTGCACATGGTAACTAACTCTGCCTAGCTCTTACTCTGCCCCCCAAAATACCATTGAGATGTAATGGTAGTAGAGTCAGAATACAGACAATTGAGAGCTTGTAGAGCCCTGAATTTGAAAGCAGATTTTAAGCAAAGGGAGAATAATATAATATGCTCATAAGAAGTAATTTTTTTAGAAGTAATTTTTAATGTTGCTAATTTGCTTATAAAAATTAAATTGAATTTTAATGTATTATAGTTGTCTCCTTAATATTTGGTAGACAACTATATTCTAACCATTCTTTCATATTACTAAATACTCTTCTAAAGTGTTCTTTGAAAGGCTAAATAATACCATATCCCAGAGAACATTTTGTTCAACCAGGTTCCGTTAGCTGAGTGGGGTGTTGTTTTTGTTTTTGGCAATTATCAATGATGTCTGTTGTATAGGGCAGGGGGAAACCTATAAATGCACACATTTATATATATATGTTCCTAATAACTAGCCTTATAAAAAGTTAGTAGAGGGCTTCCCTGGTGGCACAGTGGTTGAGAGTCCGCCTGCCGATGCAGGGGACATGGGTTCGTGCCCCGGACCGGGAAGATCCCACATGCCGCGGAGCGGCTGGGCCCGTGAGCCATGGCCGCTGAGCCTGCGCGTCTGGAGCCTGTGCTCCGCAACGGGAGAGACCACAACAGCGAGAGGCCCGCGTACCACCAAAAAAAAAAAAAAAAATAGTTAGTAGAAAAATCAGTGTATTTCAAACCAGACCTGATCCTGTGGCATTGGGATCTTTGGCATTTACAAATTGTACTCTCCTAGTTCCTACATTAGATATGTTCAGTAGCCAGGCATCTTATTAGGAAGGCTTTAGTGTATCTAAATACTGGGTTTGGATCTTGAGTTACAGGATTAAGGGCAATTGCTGTACCATTTCCCCTTTGTTAATGTATAGCTTTGCTCCAGTTTGCCTCATCAGAGGGTCCCATAGCAGACTCCTTTCTCCAGTTTCCTCATCTCTCTGTGTTCTCATGCTGACAGGAGTAGCTATCCTTGGATATATATTTTTGTTTGGTCTATGCCTGAGTGATCACACCGTGCATGAGACATGCTGTACCCCTGAAAGACTCCTAACATCTTTGGGCTTTTTGGTTGATTATGAATTTAGAATCAAGTGTTTTCTTATGTTGCCCTTTTTCCTACAGTTCCTGGGTAAGTGTCACTTTTGAGAGTATCTGTTAAGTGCATACCAGGAAATGTTTGTCACTTAGTCTCAACTGTCAGCTCTTTGTACAAAGTGAGGCCTTTGTTTGAACTATGCTTTGTGTTAACCAATAGGTTTGACATTCTTTTGTCTCTCCACTATTGTATTTCACAGAAAACCCACCTAGTGCCAAGCAGCCCTCCAAAATGCTAGTCATCAAAAAAGTTTCCAAAGAAGATCCTGCTGCTGCCTTCTCTGCTGCATTCACCTCACCAGGATCTCACCATGCAAATGGAAACAAATTGTCAACCATGGTTCCAAGTGTCTATAAGAACCTGGTTCCTAAGCCTGTACCACCTCCATCCAAGGTATGATTTGGAATCAGTGTAAGAACCTTATACAGCAGAGGTGGGAGAATAAATAAGAAAAAAATTTAGTAAATTTATTTTTTCCTGTTGAGTCACTCATCAGATATTCATTTGGTGCCATTAAGTTCTATGTATAGTATTTTACTGTCTCCAAACTCTCTTCTGCTGCCAACTACATTTTTAGTAGGCCTCTCATAAACCTGCTTCTCTTGATTTGCTGTTTTCATTAATAACACCAACATTCATCTGGTCACGTAGCTGAGTATCATGGCTGCTGCTTTCTTCCTCTTTCTTACTCATTCCCCTCTCCCAAGCAGTTATATAAAATCCCCATCAGTTTTTTCCTCTATGATATGCCCTTGTCATCTCACATTTACTGTTGTAGTGTACCCTTCTATTTCCTCATTTCTCTGTATTTTATCTTACACAGAACTGCCAGAATGATTATCCTAAAACAGTTTGAATATATCACATCCCCTCGCATTAAGTCCCTTAAGTGATTCCAAACCATCTGTATAGCAGGGGTTGGTAAACTTTATCTGTAAAGGGTCAGATGATAGATATTTTAGGCTTTGTTGGTCACATATGACATATGGTCTTTTTGTAATATATTCTTTTTCTTTTCTTTTTTTTTTCAACCATTTAAAAATGTAAAAAACATTATTAGCTCATGGGCCATACAAAAATAGGCCTCAGGCCAGTTTTGGCCCAAGGGTCATGACTTAGCAACCCCTGATGTTATAATACAGTGTCCAGACTCCTGAGCACTGGTGTGTATAATTCTATATAGCCTAAGCCTAATCTGTCTTTTACTGCCCTTTGTTTTCTTACCTGGGAAATTTTCCTACGTGTTTATGTCATACTCTCTGAATCCTTTTCTATCACATACATCTAAAGATCTAATTAAGCCTTGTATCTGATTGAATAGCACTCTGTCTCTAATCACAATATTTATTGCATCTATTTCTTCATTTGGTTGTAATCTCCTTAAAGGCTTCAGGTCTTTTTCATATTTGTATCCCTAGCACCCTCACAAAAGCACACAATAATTGCTTGAATGAATTCCAGCCACTGTAAGGAAACAATTAAATTTACTGTGTTATTGAGAGAAAAAACAGTGAGCATTAATTCACTTTTCTGTGTGTGCAAGCACTTGTTTGGTACTTAAGAGCAACACAAAGTACAACATTGGTCCTCACCCTCCATGGGCTAAAAGTCTAATAGGGATGACAAGATATAACAATATAAGGTCATGTGATTGTGTATGAAATAAAATAACAAATTCTAAAAACAAATCTTAAACAGATTTGGAATAACTAAATTAATTAAACACTTTATTTATTTACACAGTTCAGAGGAGCAAGGATCAGCTTAGACTATGACCATCAAGGGAAATTTTACTGAAAAACTAATTTGAACAGATCTTTGGAGGATGGTCCAGATTTGGATAGTCAGGGAAAGTCTGGAGAGTATTACAGGTTAGAAGAGGTGGTTAAATAAAATGTTCTGAAAATAGAAAACACTGGGCATATATGAGGGATACGGAATGAACCCTTCTGATTACCTGGTAGCACTGGAAAAATACCAGGACTGAGGGTCATTATCCTAGTGTTAATGAAGCTTTCAGTGTAGATAAGATCTCTGAGGGAAAGAGGATAGAAGAAGAGTAAAGAATGGGACAATAAGACTTGGGGAAATACTTAATATTTCATAAATATTAGGAAAATAACAACATAGTCAACAGGATTAAGAAATTGTAATTCAGACATAGAAAAAATCGTATGCTATCATACTTCTGGGTGGGTGAATTTAAGATGGCAGCTGGCGTTGTCAGCACTTGTCAATTGCTGCCAATAGGTTGAGGGAAATAACAGAGGGGATTTGGACCTTAGCAGTTGGAAAGTTTTTGGTGACCTTTGAGTTGAGGTTTTAGGAGAGTAGTGTAAGGCTGAAAAACAAGATTTCAGAGGATTCTGGAATTATGTGAGTGGAAGTGGAAGTAGTGGCACCTTTGAGACTTGACAGTAAAAGGGAACAGAATATAGGTGGTGGTAAAGTTAAGTGAAAGGGTGAAGAAAATCTGTAGGAAGAAGTGACTGGGGACAACTTGAAATATACTTGAAAGGTCATTAAAGGATCATGGCCCAAGAAGAAATGAATGGGAATAAACTGATTGACAAATGGAATTATTTTTGAAAGGGGTTTAGGATACTTGTTCCTCTGATGTAGAAGGAAAAGAATATGAATTCAGTCAAGAGAGCAACTCCTATAAAGAAAGAAACTGGGGCTTCCCTGGTGGCTCAGTGGTTGAGAGTCTGCCGATGCAGGGGACACGGGTTCGTGCCCCAGTCCAGGAAGATCCCACATGCCGCAGAGCGGCTGGGCCCATGAGCCATGGCCACTGAGCCTGCGCGTCCGGAGCCTGTGCTCCGCAACAGGAGAGGCCACAACAGTGAGAGGCCCGCATACCGCAAAAAAAAAAGAAAGAAACTGTGGCATGGAAATTAACTGCAGGGCTTTGAAGTAGACAGATGACACTTTGCTCCTTCTTTGTGATACAACCTTGGACAAGTTTCTAACATTATGAATCTCAATTTCATCATATAAAGTGGAGGTAGTAGTGCCTGTCTTTTAAGGGTTTTTTGAGGAGTAAATGAGTAAATGAGGTACTTGTAAGTGGTAATAAATGGTAGCTATTATTATCAGCATGGCAGCATACCTTTTGTTTGTTCCATTCCTTTAGAGTTTATAAAGTTTTCGTAAGTGTTAACTTCATGTGAAATGTCTGCAAGCATTCCGTTAGGCAACAGAAGAAGAGTATAATAATGAGTGAGACAGGGCTTCCCTGGTGGCTCAGTGGTTGAGAGACCGCCTACCGATGCAGGGGACACGGGTTTGAGCCCCGGTCCAGGAAGATCCCACATGCCGCAGAGCAGCTGGGCCCGTGAGCCATGGCCACTGAGCCTGTGTGTCCGGAGCCTGTGCTCCGCAACGGGAGAGGCCACAACAGTGAGAGGCCCGTGTACCGCAAAAAAATAAAAATAAAAAATAATGAGTGAGACAAACTCATATCCTCAAGGATCTTAGAAGTCTTTTGGGGAAGAAGAAGTGACAAGGATAAAAGTCATAACACAGAGCTTAAGATCAGTTTAGCCCTGTTCTGTAGAACTGAGTTGAGGATAGAATGAAAATAAGAAAACTAAAGTCTGCTGTTAACTATCCTTGCAAAAGGTAGTGAAGCCTGAACAGGGATGATGCAAGTGAGCAGAGAAGGGAGGTGGTGATGGCACACAGTGGGAAGCAAATCAGAGGAGGAAAACAGGACACTGAGCATTCATCCCCAGGAAACTGGGATAACTGTGGAACCATTTCACTGAAGTTAGAGAAGAGAGAAAGCAGAGTTTTCAGGAAAAGTTGATGAGAGTGGTTCTGGGACCCTTGAATGTGAGATGTTAGAGGAAGGCAGAGATGAGATAACTAGTAGGCAGGTGTGGATTTATCCATTCATTCATTTTCTCTACGCGTTCAACAGTTATTAAACATCGAATATTTGTGTATTTAAAAGCTATATGCCACTAGAGTCAGAAAAATAATCTCAAAGAGTTGCTGTCTAGTGAAGAGACACATATAAAAAATAATTGTACTGCCCTGCCTGGAGAGGGTCCTCAGAGCCTTTACAGATGAGGTCATATTTGAACTGGTGTGTGGTTGTTTTGTTTTTGTTTTTGTTTTTTTTTTTTGCGGTACGCGGGCCTCTCCTGTTGCGGAGCACAGGCACCGGACGTGCAGGCTCAGCGGCCATGGCCCACGGGCCCAGCCGCTCCGCGGCACGTGGGATCCTCCCGGACCGGGGCACGAACCCGTGTCCCCTGCATCGGCAGGCGGACTCTCAACCACTGCGCCACCAGGGAAGCCCTGAACTGGGTTTTGAAGTGGCAAAGGAAAGAGAACTACCATTTGTTGACATCTTACTATGTTCCAGGACATTCACTAGGCCTTTTACATATAACATTTACCTTAATCCTAGGATGTAGAAAATTATGTAATATATGAGGTTACATTGCTAATAAAATTATGGAGTTTGGGACTCTAAAACAAGGTTTGTCTAACTTCAACTAGGGCTCTTTCCACTGCCCCAGAATGCTTCCCATCTTGAAGCATAAAAAGGAGAGAGGAGGATGAGAATTCTGGTTTTAGAGTCAGACTTCATGCCACTCGAAGTACTTGGAATATAGTACTGACATATCCTAAACTAGTCAACAAATGGTAGTTTTAAAACAGTAGGAGACGGACTTCCCTGATGGTCCAGTGGTTGGGAATCCGCCTTCCAATGCAGGGGATGTGGGTTTGATCCATGGTCGGGGAACTAAGATCCCACATGCCACAGGGCAACTAAGCCCACGCGCAGCAACTAGAGAGAAGCCTGCGCGCCGCAACGAAGACCCAGAGCAGCCAGAAGAAAAAAAAAACAGTAGGAGTTTGTTAAGGAGCAAGTTGGTGGGGCATTCCAGGCAGAGGAGCTCTTTGTTACCAAAAAAGCGGGGGGAGGGCAGCTTCCTTGGTGCACAGTGTGGTTAAGAATCCGCCTGCCAATGCAGGGGACACGGGTTCAAGCCCTGGTCCAGGAAGATCCCACATGCCACAGAGCAACAAAGCCTGTGCGCCAGAACTACTGAGCCTGCGCTCTAGAACCTGCGAGCCACAACTACTGAGCCTGCGTGTGCCACAGCTACTGAAACTCGCATGCCTAGAGCCCATGCTCTGCAACAGGAGAAGCCACCGCAGTGAGAAGCCCACACACTGCACGGAAGAGTAGCCCCCGCTCACCGCAACTAGAGAAAGACCACACGCAGCAATGAAGACGCAGCACAGCCAAAAATAAATAAAATAAAATAAAATAAAGTAAAAAAAGGAGGCAAAACATGCCATGTCTGGGAAAAGACAAGTGGATGGCTGGTAGTTGGGAAGTGGTGGGGAGAAGTAAGACTAAAGCCAAATGATGGAGGTCTTTATAAAAGCTCAGGTGAGAGTTTAGGGGTCACATTAGCTCCATGATTTTAACAATTTGAATGATTAAACAATTACAAATAACTAGTTTTTCTAATGAAGTTCACCTAGGAACAGATTGCAGTAGAAGAGCACTGAGTATGCCTACATCCACTGAAAGGAATTCAGGAGGCGAGAAGAGAATGAAGCATCAGGGAATTGAGAAGGGAAAGAGGGACAGGTTCAGAAAAGATAGGTAACAAGTAATCTCTCCTTCTACAAAAAGATATTTTAAAGCTGACCATTGAATGTAATATGAAGACAAGATTTTTGCTTATTTATTGAAAGAGCTGTTTCATTAAAATGGGGATAGAGTTGAGTGTTGCAAGGAATTAAATAGTAAGAATGAACAAGTGAAAGGCAGCAGATACTGAATTATGCAGAAAAGTTTGGAAATAAAAGGATTGTAGTAAAAGGGAAAATATATCTTTGTTTTTTCCCCCTTCGCTTCAGTAAGGTGGCTTAGCATGTTTGTAGATAAAATGGAAGAACTTACTAGAGAGAAAGAGATTAAAGATACAAAGGAGAAATAATTGATAAATTCATAAAGGAATGAGAACAAATGGATGTAGAATGGTAGAAAGGGAGGGGGACCTATCAAAGGAACTTGAGATGCAAAGGAGAGAATTGGGGAGAGTTTGGATCCAGTGATGAAATTTTTTTTTTAATAACTTTATTTTATTTTTTAATTTATTTTTGGCTGCATCGGGTCTTCATTGCTGCACGTAGGCTTTCTCTAGTTGGGGCAGGCAGGGGCTACTCTTCTTTGTGGTGCACGGGCTTCTCATTGCAGTGGCTTCTCTTGTCGCAGAGCACAGGCTCTAGGCGCGCTGGCTTCAGTAGTTGTGGCTCACAGGCTCTAGAGCACAGGCTCAGTAGTTGTGGCACACGGACTTAGTTGCTCCATGGCATGTGGGATCTTCCCAGGCCAGGGATCGAACCCACGTACCCCGCATTGGCAGGCGGATTCTTAACCACTGCGCCACCAGGGAATCCCCGGATCTTCTGACGTCAGTCCAGTAGAAGACAAGATCATTTGAGGTGGAGAGTTGAGGTTGATTGGAGTTAGGAGAAAAGGAGAGGATATTTTAAAAAGAAAACAGCAGCTGATACGTGATTCACTTTAGTGGATTCCTTTTTTTTCCTTCCTTTATTGATTGACTGAAGTGTGGTTGATGTACAATATATAAGTTACAGGTGTACAATATAGTGATTCATAATTTTCAAAGGTTATACTCCATTATTCCTCATGTTGTACAATATATCCTTGTAGCTTATTTTATACATAATAGTTTGTGCCTCACCTCAGTGGATTTCTACATATATAATTCCTCTAATAAAGGGGGTACAGGGCATAATGGTTTTCTCTAGTGAGCAACCAAACACTATATAATATAGTGTTTGAATTACTGAAAATTAAGTTGGAATAAAGTTGGAAAGAGATGTCAGTATCCTGTTGCACGTAACACTGTCTGGTAAAACTATCATACTATTGTGGCAGACACTCACCTGTTTCTGTGCCCTGAGGTGGCAATATTAAAAGACAAGGCATCTGGTGACCCTGTGCAACTCTGGGAAACTATTGTCTTTGATATTTAGCCTGAATAAGCAGCCATCTTTAGATTTTCATCAGTGCAAGAAAAAAATTAATTTCCATTCCAGTTAGGTCGTTGTCTCTTTTATCTGCTGGCATGCTCTTTTTGGAGGCATTGTGGAAAACAATATTGTATCCTAGTTGAGTAACCTCAGACAAATTACATAACTTTCTTAATGTCAGTGTAATTCTCTGTAAAAATTTGACATAATTATACCTGATTGGGTTAAGAATTAAATAAAATAGATCAAGCATCTGGTACATAGTAGATAACTCTGTGAAGTTTATTCCTTTCTTTAGCCTATATTATCTTCTTTAATAACAAGAAAGAAATCCTTTTCACTCAGACCCTTCCTTTGTCCTAGAGATCTCTTGGTTCTAATTGTTTCATTTTGGAAAAACAGACTTTTTTACTTTCTTTAGCCTCACTCCATTGATGTGCCTCAGACAAGAGTGATTGACTCAGGAAAAATGGAGTATTCCATCTACACTATGCTGCCATCATAGTTGGGGTCAGGGCCAGAGTGACAGAATGGGCCCAGACCCCACAAGACCGAGCAAAAGAAGGACCTCTGGACTAAACCAGGATTGTCCAGCCATTTATATTGCCCACCCTGGCCTGTAACTAGCCTCCTGCCATCAGTGTTCCTAGAAAACATCATTTTTCTGATGTGCTCTTTGGAGGCAGGGGTGGGGGGTTGTCAGGATTACATCAGAGGTTAACAAACAGCACACTATAAAAGAAAACATTTGGGGGGGGTCAAATAAGTTTAGAAAATGCTATGTAGTATATCTGCCTCTCAATTCACATATATAGTTAAGTGCTTTGAGAAACAGCACAGTAAAAGAAACCTGTTGTCGAACTATATTCAGCCTAGCATCTCCCAGGCTTATTGGACTAGGGCTCTGTTTTTGAGAAATACCTGTTAATATCCCATGGCTTTTCTGGTTCCTGTCTGCCTTTTTCCTTCAAGGTTATATACCTCCCAATCGTGTTGAGACAGGTGAACTCTTGGAATTCATGTTTGCACATAACATTTCACTCCTTATGATCTTACAGGCTGAGCTTCTGTCTGCATGCTGTTCTGACTGATTTGTTCTCTCTTCCCATGTAGCCCAGTGCGTGGAAAGCTAACAGAATGGAACACAAATCAGGATCCCTTTCCTCTAGCCGGGAGTCTGCTTTTACCAGTCCAATCTCTGTTACCAAACCAGTAGTACTGGCTGGTGGTATAGTTTTAAGCTCTCCCAAAGAGGTGAGTGAGAATAAAGCTAAGCAGCCTTTTCTAAAGTTGCCATTTCCCGTTTGCTTAAACTGAGGTAAGTGTTGTGACGTGTACAGCTCTGACTCCATTTCCTTTGTAGTTATGCTTAGCTCAAAGTCATTTTTTTTTACTGGTGATTCCCATCAGCATCCAAAGATGGGCAGTAGCTGGGTGGGGTCATTGCCCTTTGGTAAACCATGGTTGGCCTGTGTTTGACTGGCGTTATGCTGGCATCTGGAGAAAGATCGGAGAGGTGCTATTTAAACCATCTGGTTTTAACTGTAAGAACTCAGCAGAGCTGAAGTCTGTTTAAATGAAAAGGATAGTTTATTTTTGGTAAAAGAGTGATAAATAGGCTACCAGATTCTGGAAAGCAGTACCTTGTAGAAGTGACCTAGAGAATCCCAGTACTTACTCTTTGCTGTCAAGAGCAACCTATTTGTGGTATTTGCCCAGAGCCCCGCCAGCACCACTCCTCCAATTGAGATCAGCTCCTCTCGTCTGACCAAGTTGACCCGCCGAACTACTGACAGGAAGAGCGAGTTCCTGAAGACTCTGAAGGATGACCGGAATGGAGACTTCTCAGAGAGCAGAGACTGTGAGAAGCTGGAGGATGTAAGAGCAAAGGGTTTTTCTGGGGCAACATAAGTGTTCTTTTATGTTATACATGTGCTTTTTGTTTTTAAGCGAGAAAGATGTGGTACATTTTTAAAATGACAGAGATTTGTCTGGAGGAGTAACAGTCTGTGATAAAGCGAGTTCAGTTCTTTGTTCAGCATATTTCAAATTAGGGCTCATTTCAGTGATAGCTGCCTTAGGACTTAGTGCTCTTAAACAGGGCAGCACTGCTTAAGCCTTGAATTGAAGTTGGTAAGAAGTTGGTAAATTATAGAAGCATATATATATATATATATATATATATATTTTTTTTTTTTTTTTTTTTTTTTTGGCTGCTCCAGGTCTTAGTTATGGCATGCAAACTCTTAGTTGCAGCATGCAGACTTCTTAGCTGTGGCATGCATGCAGGATCTAGTTCCCTGACCAGGGATTGAACCCGGGCTCCCTGCATTGGGAGCACAGAGTCTTACCCACTGGACCACCAGGGAAGTCCCTTTAAGGGTTATATTTAATTCTAATATAAGAAAATCTGACGAACAGAACCGTAAAACAAGAGGGTTTCTTTTTGGTATCCTGCAACAGGAAGGTTAGAGTTCCCTGTCCAAGAGGGTAATGGCAGCTCATTCGTATTATCAGGAAACTTGTAAGTTTTGGTCGCCTTGGAACTAGGGTAGTTGTGCTCCCATCCACATTCTAGTTAGGGAAAGGACAGAGCCAAAAACCTGAAAACGGATGTCTGTCCCTTTTTTAAATGCTTTCTTAAAAGCCACCCCTGCAATTTCCACTTACATTTTATTGGCCAACTGTCAAATAGCCACTCCTAGCTGCAAGGGAGCCTAGGAAAGTGAACTTTTTAAAAGCTGAGCGCATTGGTTCCTTAGTCCAAATCAGTAAGGAAGAATAGAAAATTGATATTGCATAGGCATCTAGTAGCTTCTGCCACAGTTGCCATAACCTGAAGTTAAGATGGTAGCCAGTTAGTATCCTTTGGAAATCTTATTAGCAAGATGAGCAAGTTCTCGTTTTTAAGTGGGAAAAACCTATTGGCTGAGATCCTTTTCTAGAAAGCATTTTCCTGGGTTCTGACTTCTTAATCTCTTAGATTGCTTATCTTGCCCCAAAGGGGTATTAAACCAAATATGTCCTTCCTTTCCTTATTTCAGTCAGAGGACAACAGCACACCTGAACCAAAAGAAAATGGAGAGGAAGGCTGTCATCAGAATGGTCTTGATCTCCCCGTAGAAGACGAAGGGGAGGTCCTCTCTCACTCTTTGGAAGCAGAGCACAGGTAAGTGAGGGTCAGATCACAAGGCATGCTGTGTATGGCCTACAAGGAGTTTCAACATACTTAAGACATTTCAGAGTCCCGTACAGAGAGAAGTGCCCCCAGCACCACACCTTGTTCTCTCTGTGTGCCGCAGGTTGGCCTGTTGCCCACTGGGTATTCCTTTACAGACTCAGCTAGCGTTTTCAGACCCTCCTCTCCAAGGCATTCTTGTAGTTTAGTTTCAGACTCAGTTTACGGCTCCAGTTGGAAGGGGTGGGGTGGGGTGAGACCTGTTTCCTGGTGCTGTTGTGGTGGCCCCTTGGCCCCTCCTGGCCCAAGTGAGAAGTTACCACAAGACCCCTTTAAGGGGCCTTGGGATTCATGAGGCCCGAAGGTAATGGATCTTGTTCTTTAAATGAGGGCCTTGAACACAGAGCCAGCCAAGCTGTGTGGGCAACTGGATGGCAGATGGGGCCTGCCAAGTACCTTCCTGAAAAGGGGCTCCTGTCCAGAGGAACTTTAAAAGGGGTCAACAAGATCACAAGGTTATGGAGTCCACAGTGCCATGAAATTAAAAGAGAACTTAGGTACATGTGGCTATGTACTAATTTGCTCACAGGAGACAAAGTGAGATTTCTTCTGTTTCGTCTGTGGGATAGTTTGACTCTATACTGCTACTTCTACCGTCCCTTCTCTATAGCTCTTATGCTCTCCAAAGAGCAACTACGGAGATCCTCCATCTAATTCCAAGCACCTAAGTAGTCATAATTAAAGCTTATCCCACTGGGAAGAAAAGAAAAACCCAAGTTCTCTAACATCTAGGTGGGTACCATTGCCCCTGGGCTGGAAAGTTGTGGATTTCTCAGTTATGCTTAAAGGTATATTTTTTTTGCCTGACCTGCCTCTACCAGGTTATTGAAAGCAATGGGATGGCAGGAGTATCCTGAAAATGATGAGAATTGCCTTCCCCTCACAGAGGATGAGCTCAAAGAGTTCCACATGAAGACAGAGGAGGTATGTCATAAACTTTTGCTGGAGACCAGTTAATGACTAGGAGAGAAAGGAGATAGGACAATCATTGCCCTTAGGAAGCCCCAGTTTAGGGTGTGAGAAAGACCTTGAAAAAGAAAAGTTACTTAATAAGTTGCCATTGTAGAAATATGAAGGAGCATCTCATTCTGCCCAGGCCAGTGGTGGACACAAAAACCAGGTCAGTAGTTAGCAGATTTCAGAAAGCAGTATGTTATTTCATCCTGGAAGCTCTAACTCCTTATCAGAACCACAAGGCTGTATTCCCGAGGTTATGGGCTGAGCCCTTGGTGTTTGGCTAAGCAGGCTAACCCTCTGCTTCCAGCTCTGTGGTTTACCTCTGGTAGTCCAGCCAGAGCCAAGAAGCCAAATAGCCTATCTGAATTTCTTCAACAAATGCCTGCATTCTTTCTCTGAGTAAAACACTGCCAGGTCTCTACAAACTTCATGAAACTTACGTTCAGGTGGTATATATTTAAAGCATAAATAACAATGGTGTTAAAATCCTATAAAGAAAAGTATAGGTTGACATAAAGACTTTGCTACTCAGAACTCTGTTCCCCTGTCATTGTCATCACCTGAGAACTTGTCGAAATAGGAAATCTCAAACTGTACCCCAGACATACTGAATCAGTCTGCATTTTAAAGAGATCCTTAGGTGATTAATTGGCACATTACAGTTTGAAAAGCACTGCTATAAGAAATCTTCAGTCTCTTAGAACGGTCCCCCTCTACATTCTGCCTAGAATTGAATTGAGACCTGGGCTTTCCCAGGTCCCATGGGCCAGTGTAGTTACTGACGGTTGTCTTTTTCTGTCTTTCCCTTGCCAACCACAGCTGAGAAGAAATGGCTTTGGGAAGAATGGCTTCTTGCAGAGCCGAAGTTCTAGCCTATTCTCCCCTTGGAGAAACACTTGTAAAGCAGAGTTTGAGGACTCAGACACGGAAACAAGTAGCAGTGAAACATCTGATGACGATGCCTGGAAGTAGGCTTATAAATGCTTACTGTTAAATCTGACCCAGTAAACTCAGCTTGTGCATTTAGGGGTTATACAGAAGAAATCATTCTTTTCCTTTTCCTTTTCTTATGTTGTTGTTGAATACTTCATGCACAAGGGAAATAATCATATCCCAAAGAGAGAGCGAGCGATTGGCTTGTTTAGCTTTTGTTGTTCTTCCCTGTTATCTGCTTAATAGAACTTCATGTGGTGGGAAAGATTTTTAAAACACACACACATACACACAGTATATATGGGGCGACGCACAGGTGGGAGCTGGCAGGGCAGAGAGGAGGAGACACTGGTCTGCAGCAGCAGCTTCTACTACCAGCCCTTGGGGCACTCACCCCTGTGCTCAAGCAATCATTGTCAATGACAAAGTGACTATTGAAGTTATAATTGTATTAAATTAATGCTAATAATTTGGATATTTTATTTTATTTCTGGCTGCTCGGGTAACATTAGCCCTTAACCCAGCATATATGGTTTTTTCACTTTTTTTTTTTTCTTTCTGGGTACAGCTGTAAAATATTTGGATATAGGAAATGTGTTATTCTTGCAGCCTTGATATTCAGGGTGGATTGTAAAATATACATTTTTGTGAGATTTCAAAGATTAAGATTATTTTGATAACATTATTTACAGATTTAAAAGATGTGGTTATCACAAGTCTGTTGAGGGGGAAAACTACTGCATAAAATAACTAACTTGGAATAAATATTTTGCATCAGTTTGGATTGTCTTGTGTAAGAAGTATATTTTCTTTAAAATTAGATGAGTGGATTCTTTTTTAGGGGAAATACTACTTTTAGAGGTCTGAGGGAAATCTGAATTCAGACACACCTGTTTCTCCTTTTAGCAGATATGTTTTTGATGCAGAAAAACCTGTGCAATAAACTACCAGTAATAAAATCAGAAACCCAAGTTTCCTTTCTGAAACTGTTTTTCACTGCCCATGTATTTACCAGTGTGCCTATTTTTTAAGGAAGTCTGTGCCTCAATTTTTCTGCTAAATAAGAACATAGGGTGTCCTGGGCATTGTGCAAGGCCCTGGGAATGCAAGGAGCACCCAGCTCAGTAGGGTTACATAAAAAATGGAACCTTAGGCCAAGATCTGATGGACAATTAGAAGTTAAACTAAACAACAGATACCGAAACTGGCACTCTTCAGCCAGCCCTACAGCACATGGTCCCTAGTGGATATACAGGCCCGAGATCATGCTCTAATGGGAGACAAGCAAAGGAATAACAGGCCTGACCACTTGTTAGAAGGGTAAAACTAACTTGTAGTGTAGGCTCCAGAAGGGGTAGAGACTAGAGGTAGAGTAACCAGCATAATTGCTAGATTCTAAAGGCTAGGAAGGCAGAGACCTTATGTGCCATAACGTACGGTAGTCTCTCCTGCTAGTAGGGGCTTCTCCTGCTAGTAGTATAAGCAGTGCACATATGAACTGTGGAAATGGTGATTGAGATAGAACAGAAAGAACTATATCATATTTCATTGAGTATATCTATTTTAAGACATTTTATGTACTAATAAGAAAACTTGCCAGTTATGACACTCCATTAATTGTGAATCCTGATTTCAGTGTTAAAATATGAAAAAGTGTGCATCGTAGGATCAATGAAATACTATAAAATGAGCTATAAATTGGCAATGAGAAGTAGGTTGACATAGAGATATCCTATATGTTTGGTCTTCGGCTTTGCCACTTAGTAGCTTTCTCAGAACAAATTTCTAAAAATGTACCTCTTTTCCACTTGGAATTGAGCTGGACAATTGAGATTACATACTTTGAAACACTTTGTAAGCTGCTGCTAGTCATAGCTTGGCCTTACATACCTGGGAGCGGGGGCACCACTACCTGCCTTGTTTAGAAACATGGGGCTAGGTCAGAGCTCCTGCCTCTGTTGGATTCATATATTTGGGTGGGGGTGGCAGGGAAATCTGGTCAGCAGGAACGGGGCCTGTGTGGCCCCTGGCTAGTCCTGAGTGAAGAGTTTACCTTTCTGTATTTGATTCCCTCTTCTGATTCATTGTGTTCTCCCAGAACTTTCATTCCTTCAGCTGTGTTGATTATCTTGTGGGGGCGGCAGGGCGGCGCCTAGGGGCAGGAACTAGGAGTTAGGGGGCCTTGGTATGACTTGGTTATGCAAAAGATGTTACTTCCAGAGAGGCACCGTGCAAGGAAAAGCTTTTTTTTGCAGTACGCGGGCCTCTCACTGTTGTGGCCTCTCCCGTTGCGGAGCACAGGCTCCGGACGCGCAGGCTCAGCGGCCATGGCTTACGGGCCCAGCTGCTCCGCGGCATGTGGGATCTTCCCGGACCGGGGCACGAACCCATGTCCCCTGCATTGGCAGGCGGACTCCAACCACTGCGCCACCAGGGAAGCCCAAGGAAAAGCTTTTAGTCTACGGGAAAGACATGGTTTCCAGGCAGAATGCCTCCTCTTACTCAGGTATTCCTTGGAATGGAGAATGACACTAACTTGGGTTACATCCACTTGGGCAAAACTAGAACGAACAAGGTGACATTTCCCTGCCAGAGGCTATTAAATAACCAAGACGGAGTATGTGATATGGGCTCAGCTAGTTTAGGAGGCAGCTCTTTGCTCCCCTTTATTAATATAGGCAAGAAAACCAAGGTGTGGTGTTAGAGACTTGCCCATACTCATGCAATGGGAACAGATTTTATGACATCTTTTTCAAGCCAGGGGCTCCTCCCTAAGGTGACCAAGCCTGCCCGCTCACTCACCAGACCTGCCCAGACCTGAGGTTGTTGCCCAGGGAGCTTTAGCTCCTCTCCAAACATAAACTTGAACCGGTAAACCTGGCCTTTCCTCTCTGCCTTTGGCTATTTCATCCTCCTTTCCCTTTCCCCTGCCCCTCTGTTCTGTCTTCTGCAGGTCTTGGCTGCTATCAGGAAAGGAGTCCCATCCCATGGACTCCCACTCCGGGGAGCTAGGGCTCCTGCCCTGTGGGTCCTGTGACATGGTTTTCCGTTCCTGGGCCCTGCTGGCCACCCACACTCAGCGCTTCTGCATTGGCCGTCAGCCCCGGGAGCTGACAGTTGGAGAACAGCCCCCAATAGCCACTGAACCACGGGTACCCAGGGTAAGGGCCTCCTCCATGGCCATGAGATGGTACTGAAGTGACTGTAACTCTCAGAGGATTCCTCACCCCACACCCTGTACCCAGGTTGTGCCAGAAGAACACCAGGGCCTCCCAGACCAGGAGGCCAGCAAATCGGCTCTGAAGAGGCTAACAGATGAGGTATACCTGGATTTCCCCACTGAGCCTCCCCACCAAACCTACAGATCACGCGTGGGTCAGATTACCCCAACATGGAGATTGCGGGTTACTGTTACCTCCAGGTGCAGCGGCTGCGGCTGTATCTGCAGGAAATGCGACCCAGCATAACAGAGGTCCCCAGAGGGTCACAGGGGCCCTGGAGGCGGTCAGAGGCACCGACTCAGAGTCCCAACTACGAGACTGCTGGGAGCCCCGGCGAGCGGCTGCGGGCGCTGCACCGGACTCACGCAAGGCTCTTGGCAGAGACCAAGGCACAGAGCTGTGCCCTGGAGCGACGCGGCGAGGGTAAGGGAAAAGAGGGGGACTAGGGCCCACCCTCCCCCTTGGCTTGAGGTCGCCCGACCCGTTCTGATTTGATCTCTTACCCCCTCAGAACTGAGCCGGCACCTCCAAGGTTTGGCTTGGACCCGGGACGGGAAATCACGCATATTCAGCCTGGAGCGGGAGCTTCGAGAACTCCGGGCAGAGGCCGGGCGAACGCGGGGTGCTCTAGAGGAGTTAGGGGCGCACGTTCAGCAGCTACAGGCCAACCCCGGGTGAGGCCGACGAGCCGGTCCCGGGAGCTCCGAGTCACCGGCTGGCGGGGGGGCGGGGCCGGAGCGGGGGGCGGGGCCTGGCCCGGCTGGACGTGCGAGGTATGCACCCGGACTCGGCTGGAAGGCCGCGCGAGTGAGGTCGGGAAGGGGCGGCGCTGCCGGAGGCCCGGGGTCTGGGTCCTTGATTCCGCCCCCGCGCCGGCCGTCCTCCACCCCAGGACTCGGCTGAACGCCTTACGAGAGGCAGAACTCTGTGGTCCGGTGCTACAGGCAAACCCAGGGACTCTGGCTGCGGAGATCGGGTAAGATCCGGGCCCCGAGGCGGGCACGGGGCAAAACGCTGATCGGTCCTGGAAAAACGCTTCTGCCTTCTTGTCCCCTAATCCCTAGGGCCCTGCGTGAGGCCTACATTCGAGGCGGGGGCCGGGACACCGGCGTTCTGGGCTGGATATGGCAGTTACAAGTGGAGGCGTCAGCTCTGGAGCTTCGGCGGTCGCGGACCCGCAGGGGTGAACATGAGGGGGCCAGCCAGGAGGGCCTTAGCCCTGGGGAGAGAAAAGGGCGATGAGGGAGGACATCTTTGGCTTGGGAACCATTTGAGCAAAAACCCAAGGTAGAACACCTGTCTTTGCGGGGGGTGCCTGCAATGTTAGCTGACAAGTCCAGCCTTGTCCAGAGAATCCTAAGGCTGGAGAGCTGCTCAGAGCAGCTGGTCACCAGCTGTCAGAGATGACAGGTCAGACTTGTTCAATCGCAGGAAGACAGGCAGGTGCCGCATTCAAGGAGCTTCTAGCAGTGGAGGCTGAAAATCGGCGCCTGGAGGCAGAAATCCTGGCTTTACAGATGCAGAGGGGTGCAGGCCGGGTGCCCTGGGGTCAGTGAGCACCCAATTCCCCCCCGCCTAGCCCTCCCCAGCAGGCCAGGCTCAGAGGAAGGGGTTAGAGGCACCATGCACGGGGAATAAGACCTGTGTCTGAGCCCAATCAGTCTGTGTCCATGCCAATCTCCAGGTGTCCGTAGGGGTTTGGCTCTTGGGGGAGGAGTACCTCAGCCCAGTTACTTGCTGCGTCCTGCTCAAGGGCGCCCTACTCTTCCCCTGCACCTAGGGCACAGGGAGCCGAGACTTGTGGCCAATCCCAGCCCACGCCTGAGAAGAAGGGAAGATCCCCCAAGCCTCCCGCCTCCAGTGGCTCCCCCGCTGCCGCTGCTTCCACACTCCACAGGCGTCCTATTCTTGGGTGGCGCCGAAAAGGCTGTGAGGACCCAGGGGTTGGGACAGGGGCAGTTCTGCTCTGTGCAGTTGGGGGAGCATAGAACACCTAGGAGGCTTTCTGGAGGAATTGACTCTTCCCCTGCAGTGGCAGCTTCCTGGAACCATGACCAGGAACCTGGGCCTGGATCCACACTTCCTCCTGCCCACAACTGACGTTCTGGGCCCTGCACCCTACGACCCTGGGTGAGGCCTGCTCCCTCCTTTGACATCTTCTGTGACTTGGTCACCACTGCTGGTTAAGGAGACCCACTAGGGCCAGCTAGGGTGGGGGGACTGGCTGGGGGTTGGGAGGGTGAGAGGAGGACTTGGGTGTGTGTGCGCTTGAGGCCTGTGTTTCCTAGGGCTGGCCTTGTCATTTTCTATGACTTCCTGCGGGGCCTTGAGGCTTCTTGGATTTGGGTGCAACTATTGACTGGCTTGGCCCGAGATGGACAGGATACAGGAGGGACCACAGCGTTGCCCCCAGCCCTTTGCTTGCCCCCACCTCCAGCTCCTGGGCCGATGGGCAACTGTGCCATCCTTGCCAGCAGGCAGCCTATACCCAGGTCAGTAGGTGGAGATTTATGATGTTGGTGCTTTTTGCCGCAATTGAGGCTTGTCCCTCATTCTGCTACATTTTCTCATCTGTATACAGGGCCACTGGCCCTGAGGGCCAAGTCCTAGGAAGGGAGCACAGCCACTTCTGGCTCCTGACACCTGTTTTTGGTTGCTCTAGACTACCACCTTCACCATCAGTATCCTTGGTCTGTGAGCTGCAAGCCTGGCAGGGGCTGGCATGGGCTAAAGCACCACTGCCAAAAGCCTGGGCCTCGCTGGTGCTATTTGACCGGGATCAGAGGGTGCTAAGTGGTCGCTGGCGTCTCCCACTTCGGACCCTTCCTCTGGACCCCAGCCTTAGCTTTGGGCAGCTGAATGGGATTCCCCAGGTGAGTGTGGAGGATGGGGACTGGGTCCTCCACGGTACAGATGCAGTACCATTTCACCTCTTCCCAGGTAGGTCAGGCCGAGCTCTTTCTGCGGCTGGTGAATGCAAGAGATGCAGATGTACAGACACTGGCAGACATCAATCCAGCAAGTGCCCACGAGTACCAGTACCCACCTCTGGTGAGGGCCCAACTATAACTGGGGACCCCACAGGTGTGGCTGATGTGGTTAATAACCAGCATTTGTTGATCACTGTGTATGTGCCAACCCACTACTAAATGTTTTCTGTGAATTAACTCATGTGACCCTCACATATCCTATTAGGTATGTACTACTGTGTAAGCAAGTAAGAAAATCAGAGCACAAGGTTAACTTGGTTCACAGTAAGCAGTTGACTCTAAGGTGGTCTGACGCCAGAAACTGTGCTGTTAACCTCTACATAAACCTTTTGCTAAAGATCGACCTTCTCCTTGTTCCACAGGTGCCCAACTCATCTTCACTGGAGGCCAGCTCCCTGGCCCCAACAGCTGGCTTTGTTGACCCCCCTCCTCCTGAAGACCCCCACCAGCGGCAGAGTCAAGCACAGAGAGGAGGGTTTGCGCCCTCAGCACAGCTTTGACCCACCCCCACTGGCTTTCTGAGTCCAGAAGAATGGGCGTATGAGTAGCTTCACAGGCACAGGACTGGGGCCTAGACTGAGGCCTGTTCTCCCATCTGCAGCTTTACTACTCCATGTTCTGACAGAGGGTCTGGAAGCAAATACAGATGTGAACACACAACATGAGCTCCCATCACAGCTCTACCACCTTCCACAAGTACTTGGCCTTTCTTATCCTTTTGTAAAAAAGATTGATGTGAGGATTAAACAGATATGTCAGGTATTTACAGTATTGCCCGGCATATAAGAAAATTCTCTGAAAGGTGACTTGGAGACAGTCTTTCATTCAGCTAAAGGAACTTGATGAACTCATTCCTGTTTTTTTTTGCTAAAGCCAGTCTTACCGCCCACTTCTTCATCCAAATCCAAGCTTCTTCAGGACATCACCCAGGAAGCCTTCCAGGTTCTCAAGGTCACCATGAAACAGGGAGCTCCTGTAGCCATATATACTTACAGAAAGACAACCCAGTCATGTTCCTCCCAAGTTGGCGGCAGGGGGGATGGTCACAAGTGAAACCTGAATTGTTATATTGGGCGTGGCCCCAGACCCCAGTGTCAGCCAAAGGTCAAAGGCCTGGTAGTCAAGAACTCCCTCCGGGCTTCCCTGGTGGCGCAGTGGTAAAGAGTCCAGGTTCGTGCCCCAGTCCGGGAAGATCCCACATGCCGCGGAGCGGCTAGGCCCGTGAGCCATGGCCGCGAGCCTGCGCGTCCAGAGCCTGTGCTCCGCAACGGGAGAGATCACAAAAGTGAGAGCCCTGCGTACTGCGCAAAAAAAAAAAAAAAAAAGCTCCCTCTGCCTCCAACATTAGATATTCAAACTGCAGGTTCTAACCTGCTGTCTCTACAGTGCAGCAAAGTAGCCCTATGAATGCTGGAAATACTAAACCCCTTAGGTAGTAGAGGGCAGGCACTGTTTGGAATTCAGATCCAAATACTGCCTGGTGAATACCAATTTCTTAAAGGTCAGGTCAGAGGCAGCCGAGTCATGGGTCTCACACTAGCCCTGCACCCTGGACATCAGCGAGGGCCCAATGGGATGGCTTTAGTAACAGTGCCCTAACCACCAGCACCCTTACACTGGGCAGCCAGAACTGCTGACCCATTATCCACCTTTCAACCCCACATCCCACTGAAATGCTCAGGCAGCCCATGATCCCACTCTAAGATCTTTAAACACAAGTCCAGAGACCAAGAGCTTTTTAGCATCTTTATTTAAGAAGTCAAAACTGTGGACAGGTAACAATTCCAACTGTTGATATTTTCTGTTATAACAAATATAACTCAACCAGCCAGTTCTCCCCCCAGATTCCTTCTTCCAACCACATCCAGAGTGTCCATCAGTCAGTCCCTTAGTCACTTTCAAACCAGAAAGCTCAATTTTCTACAATTAGCACACCAGTTTCCTCAAGGACCACTCCCCCCTCCCCAGCCCCAAGTTTTCTTCAGTTCTTTTTTCCAGGACAGGATTATGGCCCCAGTTGGAGACGAGGTGGATAAGACAGGTGCCACCTAAGGCCTGGCTTAGAAGCTCTTATCAGTTCACAGTCAAAGTCCATCAAACAGTATCAGCACCGAACAGCAAGATCTTCACCAAGTCTTGTTTTTTATAGCTCCTGTCCAGGGAGAGCACCATTCAAAGTTCACAAGACAGCTGGGTTCAGAGTATTTAAGATGGAAAAAATATAGCACCATTGGAAGATAAGGGCCTACAGCCACACTTGATTTCATCACCTCCACATCAGACAGGAATCTGGATTAGAACTTCCAACACAGAGATCAGTAGAGGAGGGAAAAAAACCCCACAAAAACCTTTGGCCACCATATAAAACCCGGAGTGCTCCAAGGCACACATTTAGCCAATATTTAAGGAAAAAAAAAAAAATCATCAAAGCCTCAACCTTTGCTTACAATCTTTATTGAAGTTATACAAAAAGAATCCCCCAAAAGTGAAAAAATACATTATATACAAAAACACTTTCCATTGGGAGGAAGGCTCTGCTCCCTCTCTTAACATGCAGTGCTTTCAACTGTAGCTCCAGCCTCCACTGTCCCCTCCACTGCTGCCCGGCATTCAGCCTGATTCTCAGCCTGGAAGATAAACAGGGAGCCTGGGCATAAGTGACCCTACTTTAAGCCATTCTTTCTTACACAACTGAGCAGGCCTCAGTCAGAGGAAATAAACACAGGTCCCTTATCTGCTTTGCTCTCTACACTAAAAGAGCAATGACCACAAGTTATAAGGCCATTTCCTAAATTCTCTGTAATAGGGCTGACAGAGCCAGTGTTCATATTAGAAAGAGGAGCAAAAAAAGACTGAATGGTCTTGCCAATTAAGTGTCTTCTCATACATTCATTAGAGTGGGACCAGTGATATGTATATAGGTTCCATTTGTCAATGAGACGTCCTATATTTTGTAACCAAACTGTTTCCTGTATGACCTCATTGTTTTTGAGGGTTGCACTCAAGTAATCCAAACAGGCTCAAGTTGGGGAACATGCACTTAGAAGGACTGGTTTCTCCAGGCCCTGAGAACAAGGGGAAATGAGGCAAGTGTCCAAACCCTGCTTAACTGCCCACCTCCTCCTCCATGTTTTCCGAAACTTCAGTTCCACTGGAGACAGCATCCCCACTGCCTCCATTCACCTCCGGCTCTTGTTTGGCTTTCTTTGCATCATCTTTCCGGGGGCTCTCTTCCTCCGGTTTTCTCTAAAGATATAATTAATGGTGAAGGCTTCACAAGTGTGCTTAATGTTTTCAAAAGGACAACTGTAAAACAATTCCTTAACGCCCCCCTCTTCCCTATGGTGCAAAGATCCCAACACCAGGATTCACAGCTCTAAGCGTCTCCCTGGCCACAACCTGTCCTCTGCAGAAACAGATTGGTCTGCCCAAACATACCAATTCAGCCTCTCTAATGGAAGAGTGGGGTGGGGATGAGGAATAGATCTGAACAGTAACCAACCCACAAATTTGAATTCCTACATTTGAGTCAGGAAACAAAGCAAGAGTTCAGGCTCTTCCACAAGAGAAAAAAATTACTGCAACAGGCAGAAGGCAGACTCACACAAGTTTAAGTATCAAGAGATCTGCTGCTGAATGACTACTGTAAACCTGCCAGCTTCCTAAGATGGGCTGATCTGACCAGTCCTCCTCATCACCTTTCCTGAGAGCCCTTGGGCTAAAAACCAGGAAAGTTTTGCTAGAAGACATACTCAGTCAAGACCGATCTTCATTCAAATCCTCGCCTATTTTTGCAAAACGAATGTCTTATTGCACCTAGCATGAGGGGTGTTCATAGGAAAGATACTCCTCATGTATCATTTGGAGGAAAAAAAAATGCAGAGTGAGAAGAAGACAGAAAAGAAATGACCACATAGATTTACCTTCTTTCTGACAAGGTGAGAAATATCGGTCACACAATTTGATGAGGAAGCACCATCTGTTGGCTTTCTACAGGCGATCTGGCAATAAGAAACCTTTGTTATTAGCAATGTACTCCTAGACAAACACTGAGGTCTAATATTAAGTGACAAAAACCACCTGAATACCCACCATGGAGACTGAAGAGCCTCCTCCACTAGGAGTGAAACCTGAAGTAGAGCTCTCCACCTGTGTGAGAGATGACAAACCCAGGTGGGTCCCAGGACAGAGCCGACCAGGTCACCCACCTACAAGCAACTGTTTAAGACCTCAAATACTAGTGGCCACCATATAGTAGCAACATCACTCACCTCCTCTACTCATACCCGTGGTCACACATAGTAAGTAGCTGAGATAGAATTCAAACCCACACAGTCTGGCTCCAGAGCATATTATCTTAAGCATTAATATTTACTATTTGAGAGGAACAGTATATGAGTTCTCACATTCCCTCTGACCTCCAACTCCCTGGAAACCAAGTCATAAGTTAAGATTCTTAAGCAAATGGCACGCTAATACCATGATAAAGGGCCTTCAACAATATCGAATATACTATTATCAAAACTTTAAAAGGAAACCAAACGAACCAGAGTTGCTTTCAGAGCCAATTCAGCTACATTCCCACTATGCTGGGACTCCTTTGCATCTTCTATCTTCTCTCTAATTTCAGGTAGCAGCTCCTTCAGCTCCTCAATTTCTTTCTCATATTCAGTAGGTGACCCTTCGGCCTCCTTCATATGCTCATTAAGTACAGCTAGGAAGAACAGACTGAAGTGATCAGTAACAGATAACACAAAAGAAGCCTTTTTTTTTTTAACTGTCAATACTGGATCCATCAAAATCATTGTGGAAATAGCTGATGCTTACTCACCCATTCTCTTCTCAATGACTTCAATAGATTTGCTGAACTGTGCCACTGCTTCATCATACTGAGAATTGTACCCATAGGCCAAGCCCAGCTGGTAGTGGGTCTCTGCAAGGAGCCGATCATGGGCTTCCAGGTACTGCTCCTGCAGGTTTAGGCAAGCCTGGAACTCCTCCACAGCTTGGATGTAATTCTCTAACGAAGAGAAAAACAGCAAGCAATACTTCTAAAATTTCAGACCATGCTGCAGGAATATGCTCCCATCTTATATTTCATTTTTCTTTGTAGCATCTCCAGGACCCTTGACTAAAAACCATCAAAATGACTTTAAAAAACCTACTGAGGTGCTTCCCTGGTGGTGCAGTGGTTAAGAATCCGCCTGCCAATGCAGGGGACACAGGTTTGAGCCCCGGTCCGGGAAGATCCCACATGCCACAGAGCAACTAAGCCCGTGCACCACAACTACTGAGCCCGGACTCTAGAGCTTGTGAGCCACAACTACTGAAGTCTGCGTGCCTACAGCCCATCTCCGCAACAAGAGAAGCCACCGCAATGAGCAGCCCGTGCACTGCAACGAAGAGTGGCCCCCGCTCACCCCAACTAGAGAAGGCCACGCAGAGCAAGGAAGACCCAACGCAGCCATAAATTTAAAAAAAAAAAAAAAACCCTACTGAGAAGGACTTCCTTGGCGGTCCAGTGGTTAGGACTCCGCACTCCCAATGCAGGGGGCAGGGGTTCAATCCCTGGCTGGGGAACTAAGATCCCACATGCTGCACAATACGGCCAAAAAGAAAAAAAGCCTACTGTCCTTTTAAAGCTAATTGCCCACAATTTATGATCAATTGAGCTAGATTTTAAGGAATTAGAGGAAGATTAAGGCAGGGGCAAGGGATGTGTTAGAAAAGAGAGTAAAATGGAAAATGTATTACCAGATTCAACACTAACTTCTCCAAGTTTAAGATGTGCCTGTGCAGCATAAAGCTGAGCTTCTTTCGTGTCTTGCCTAAAAGAAGGAAAGATGGTCAGAAACCTTATTAATAAGCATCTGTCGAACCCTAACTGCTTTGTCTTCAACCACCAAGCTCCCAACCTAGAAGCACCAAGAGTTTTACCTTTTAAAAATGATCTTTGCTAAATCCAGCATATCCCAGGCAAGCTCTAGGTTCCCAATCTCCTCTTCTTCATTTTCTTGAAGAGACTGAAGTATATCCAAATCATTAGTATTAGGCAGAAGTACAAGACAGGCATCATTTGATTATAAATCTAAATGTATAATTTAGTATAGCTTGGGGGCGTGGGACGGGGAGAGACTGATGTAGGATTCAAAGTTCATATTTTTCTCCCTAAACCTACAGAATGGACCCCTACAAAGTCTACCCCATATCACCTTATGTCAGTGATAGTTAGCAGTGATATGTTGGGTCATGTCCTAACTGACAGGACCCCCTGGGTTCAAATGGATCTGTCTATTCCCAGCATGAATAAAGGGTCCCCAAGCCCTAACCAAGAAACAGCTACCTATAATAATCATGCCTACACTAGTAAACCAAAGTCCCACAATAAAAAAGTAGACAATGATACTGAACAAATAATTCACCTTGTTTTCAAGAAGTGAATCATTTGGTGTTTCTTCAGCCTTGTCATTTTCTTTATCCTCCTCTTCTGAGCCCTCGGTTTCTGCAAGTAAAAATTCTTCAGTATTGAGAATATTAAGGATCTGACAAGTCAAAAATTCCAATAAACATTTGTCAAATAACCTATATTCTGAGGTAGGACAGGCCAGATACTAAGCCAAATCAGTTAACATCTGAACTGGATGTAAATAATAAAGCCAGTGGTTAACAGTCTAATTCAAGTCTAATCCAGACTTAGACTGTATAATCTTATAGTGTCTATGGTTCAGAGCTTCAATGATCAACAGGCTGTGTTTCTCTTCTAAAAGTCAACCTGGACCGTTCAGATCAAAACAGATTAGCTGACTTTTATTCATGGGCTTTAGAAGCTCCCATCTACTCAACCAGAATCAGTTGGAGGCCTCAGCCAGTATTCCTGGGGTCTTTAAGCCAATTGTCAGTTAATACTAATAAGGCTAAGAAAATACCAAAAGTTAAATTACTCCAGTCCATTCAAAGCAAGAATACTCAAGAGACTAGCTTTCCCACAACAGAACTGTGAACGGAAAAGCATAGCCCTTACCAACTCTCACCAATGAGCATGCCACACACTCCAGCCAGCTCTAGCATGTACAGAATTTGAGTGAGCAGTACCATGTTAAAATTTCCAGCCATATCAACACCATATTTCACCATATTAACAACACTCACAAGTTAACTGCCTATAAGGACAGGCTGCTAATAAATAGCTCTACACATCACTTAAAGTTCAAAATGTCAAGTGATTAATAAATGAACCTTTGGGGGTCCACAATTCATGAAATGGGTATAATGTGCCTATCTCTGCCATCTTTCATTAAGCATTTAACACCAGCAGAAAAGCTCAAATATTGTCTCCTAACTAAAAACTAGGCCTTAGAGCCATGAAGTCAGGTTAAAGGACTTTTATCTAACAATACTGCTTCGGGATGGGAATAGGCACAGAAAAGTCCTATAAATTAGGACAAACTAAAGCCCTCTAAGAACCAGTTAAAGTTACAAGCTAATTATAGTTAACCTCTACAGCAAACAAACCGCATTTTATCAAGTGCCTCCCTTTTCTCCTGTTGACTATGTAATTTGGTGCTTCTGAAATATAAGTACCCACACCACCATACACCATTATATTTCCATGCCCAAATTTCGAAGTGGTTTGTGTACTTAGTTCCCTGATGTTAGACTAGATGGGTGGTTTTATTGACTCTGACAATGAAGCCCATCCTCCACCAGAATATATGACAGGTGAAGCAGATCTTTGTATTTCTCACAATACTAAAAAAACCAAACACCTTACCTTCCCAATTTGTAGGAAAATTTGACAAATTGTTGTTATTCTATGTTCTTCTTATTTATCTGGTATCTGTTCCACTCATACCAAAATGCTAAAAGTTGACATCTAATTTGCATAAAATAGTTATTTGGAGTTTTACATCAAATTTTTAAATTAAAATTCTTATAATGGTCTGAGAAAAATACTGGTTTCTCTTGAGGAATCTGTACTACCTTCATGGAATGGTGGAGAGGGAGCTAGGTTAAAGAGAAAGCCATTCCTTTAAAATAACACTTTCCAACCTGGTAACCTGTACCCACATATTACTAGGAATGCAGTGAAGGCCTCAGTAAAGAGATCTGTTAAAATATTTTCTAAGCTTCTTTGAAAATGGAGTCTTTTTTGTGGTATGCCATCCTTCAGAGAAAGGGAAACAATGTTTTATAACATACCATTTCTCTGATCTTGTAGCATCTTCAAAACAGTACGGGCAGAGAGTTGTGCAAACCGGAAGAATGACTCTCAAAGGCCAAGTAAAGGCAATCTGCTGATTCTCTGGTTATTCTAGCATTCCCAAAGGATAGTCAGGAAACACTACAAATTGACCTGTACAGTCTGTCTGAGCATGGCCAAGCTTTATGCCTACAACATTAAAATTTTGTCCACTTACCAATCATATCTAGTGTGACAATGAGAAAAGAATAGGCTTATTATCTTTTTTTTTTTTTAAGGGATATAGAGAGCCCAAGAGATGGCAGGAAATGGAGGTTTTAAGAGAAAACCTCTTGTAAGATTTCTGCAGGCTAGTGTTACCATGTAAATTTCTGACAAGAGGTGGGTTAACAGAAGGGATGAAAGTTGCCTTCCTCAGTGTGAGGTATCTTTGGAAGAACAATACATTCAAATCAGATCTAGGATCAGATTCCAGTACTGTGATGTACTGTTTGACCCTAAACAAGTCACGTAACCCCTAAGCCTCAGCTTCCTCATCACTATAACTGGAGTAATACTACCTACTTACACAGTACTGTATTTTGGAAATCAAAAGTAATGTATGTGAGAGAGCTCTAACAATGTTACTTGTGAGACTCAAATGAATAGTTTTTGAACTGTGGAGAAATGACATCTCTACTGTAGCTTATTATTCAAAGTCCAACTTCAGAGAGCCAGCAGAGCTTTTTACTACTCTAGCTAATTATCATTAAAAATTAAGACATGGGAGGTTTTTTTAAATTGAGGAATTCAGTTCTGTGCTTTTCCCATAGATATCTCCTAAAGCCCAATAAGTAGCCCAATGGTTCTACCATTTAGCCAATTCACTACTGGTTACCATGCCTGTGCTGGCTGGAGTACAGGGACCTGCACATAGGTAGAAGGAAGTTTACCAGAATCAGCTACACATATTGATAATGGGTCTTTGAACATCTAAAACTTAAGAGAACTCGAAGTAGTCTGTCAGTTATATAAGTAATATATATGTGTAATAATGATTAATTAGAATATACCTATGGTTATTAATAACAACATTAGATAAATCTTATGGACAGTAGAATCCTCAAATGATAGTATAACTCAAGTCAGACGTGCCAGTTATGGAGTTGGTAATTAGAGGCTTATACATCTTAATGAAACTGAATCACAATTAGACCAATAATACTATATAAAGCATTCACACTTTATAATGTTCTAAGTAACAAAAAATTCAGTTTAGCAGCCAAAGCAAGCATGAAATGAGGGGGGAAAGCAGCAAGAGGGCTTAACGGTTAGGTTTTCTGTTATCTTTGGAGGGGGCTAATTTAACTAATGTGAATAAGCCTCTAAACACTTACTGAAGACTAAAAGTAAAGATTACCAGAGTTCTTCCACTCTGGCGATAGAACATTCAAGGGTTAACTGCCTTCATATAAATGGCATGCCTGCTTAAGTGTATCAATTCAGTGGATTCTACTGCTCTAATCCTGATTCCTAAAGCAGAGAAAAAGGAACCAAGTGAACAGTAAATTTAAAAATCAAGAGGCATGCAAGTGAACATCCATTCAGCATTCTCTGCCAGCCTAGCCCACTATTTCCCTATCTACCCCACTTCCCACCCACCTTTATTGGCTAGTATGGTACAAGTTACTGATAGCTAGCCAAGTCTCAGATATCACAGAAAGGCCTATTTTGCAGTTAGTAAAGCGTTAGTTTATAAGCCAGCTAAAGAAGACTTGCTTTAACTTGCTCAACTTATCACCACCTTCTTAAACTAACCCCATTTTCACTTAGCCCTTTCCTAATCCGGATTAAAGGCAGACGGAAAATCCTGAATGGAAGGCTGACTTTTACCCATGATTAGTGAGTCAAATCCAGAATGTACTCCACCCACTGCAGCTCTTGCATGTCCCGGTTACCTTCACCCTCTTTCATCTGTTCTTCTTTGTCTTGTGTTTCTTCATTAGCAGCTATCTTAACTTTGTCTTCAGGGGATTTCTCAGTAGCCCCCTGGGCTACCTTAGTCTCAACCCCATCTCCAGCTGCCTCAGACTCTTCTATAGACAGCTTAGTCTCCTCCTGGCTAGGAACCAATTCTGCCCTGACCTTCTCCTCTAGTCCTGAGCCATCTTTTGTTTCTGTCCGTCCTTCTGCATTAGTCTTCGGTTCATTGGGAGTGTGATCCCCTGCAGCTGATAGTCCATTGACTGCACCATCCTTAGGGAGAACTGGCTCCTCCTGCCCAGGCTTCTCGGAGACTTCTGATCCAGCTTCTGCAGCCGAGGCCTCTGCAGCCTGTGCTGTCACCTCTGGTGACTCTTCAGCAGGAGGCAATTCTTGCCCTACCAACTGCTCAAGAACAGCCTTTCCTGGCTCACTTGCAGAGACAGCTACCTGCTCCTTTGGCTCATCCCCACCCACATCCACTGGCTTGACTGCTTCTATCTCCACTGCAGTGCCCTGCTCTTCTAGAGTCACAACAGGTTGCTCTTCTGAAGCTTCTTTTGGTTTCTCCTCTATGCTCGCAATTACTTCTCCCTGACCTCCTTTTTCTCTGAACTCTTCTTGGACGTCAGTTCCAGAAACTGATTTTCCTTCCTCAGCATCTGGTGTTTCCCGTTCTGCCTTCTTAGAAGTGACTTCAGCTTCATTCAGTCCTTCTGGTGCTGCTGTTCCTTTTCCCTCTTTAGTGGTTTCAGTTAACTGATCTGGAGTTGATTCAACTTTTTCCTGTAGTTCCCCTGCAGGCTCACTTATATCCATATCTTCTCTTCCACCCTTCTCCATATCAGTTTCCTGTTCTTTATCCGTTTCAGGCTTTACCAGAGACTTGTCTTCTGTTTTTTTGGCTTCTTTTTCTCCCATGGCGTCATAAACCTGTTCTCTCAACTCTTCCCTTGCTTCCTCTACATGGTTAAAGAACATGAAGCATAAACATGTCTTCGAGTTTAATGATAAAGGCATAAATGGAAACTAAAAATACATTCCCTTTAAACCCTCAAACAGCCTGGCTTATGTTTTAGCAGATGGCCTGCAAATTATCTGCCCCCTTGAGAAAAGCAAAGGGAAACTCCCAGCTAGCAGAGCAACTTACTGCAAAAGAAACCCAAGCTCCTTAAATTAGATATTATTTTACTTGAGCATTCTGATATCAGTTAGGTAAGAGATGCCAAGCTTTACATTCTCTTCTATACACTATATAGACCTCCATCTGATATGTAAAATTCTAGCAACCAAACTCAAATTAGAAATTAACATTTAATTTTCTTAGACACAAAAAAATGTAAAAGGGCTCCAAAAGCACAGCCATTAAAATAACTGAGCTGTAAAGACTTTTTAAAATTCACATCAGAAAAATATTTAAGGTTGTTTTAATACTTAAAACATCAATTTAAATAACCAGACTTATTTGGGAAATTAAGTTATCCCCTTACAAAAGCCTGCTATCTGTTTCCGTAATCAGCCACCTTCCCTGCAGTCTCCACCAGATGCAGGTGTCACCCCAGGAGAGACCATTCAGGATAAGGAGAGCCCTATTTCCATCACTTGTACACAAGAAATCAACGTCGCATCTCTTGAATGTCACATGTAACTCCACATACCATCTATGTTATCATTATTTTCTACCAGAGTTTCTTCTTCTGTTTTTTCTCCTTCCTCCTCTTCCACATGCACACCTTCCAGGGCATTTCCCAACACACCATTCTCCATTCTAGCAGAACAAAAGGAGAAAGCACTAAAGGTATGATGGCTAGAACCTAACAGTCTTTGTAAGACAGAAACTGTAGTCCTGTATTATAAAAGCAACAGAAGAGTAAGCAAGTACAGAGAATATAAACTATAAGCACTCATGAAAGAAATGCAATGATCAAAACTTTTAATATAAATTAAGGCTGTAAGAGCACTGAAAGAAATAAACATACCCTTTTTATCCAGCCACCTGAAAAAACACTGATGACTCTTATCAAAAGGGCCAGATTTCCCAAACTTCTCATCCACCTACATTTCTCTAGATAGCCAAAAACATTCTGGCAAGGTTTTCAAGACAAATCCTTAGAATGCTCTACAAAATTAGAAAACTTAGCAGAACTGAGATTAAATAGATTACAGAATATTTGCTCCTCTGTGTACCCTCAATATATTTTATTCTGATTAATAAATTCTGGTGGAAAATACACAACAACTTTCCAACAGTTAAGACTACTTGTGAGTCTTATCTTAAGACATTTTCACATGCCAGTGTTTTCAAATTGTCCTTCATTCAGTCCTTCTTATGGATGACTGTTTTGGGCTAGCTGAGAGTGATTTCAAAGGTTCTCTCTCTAAATTGGACTTTGATAAATTACTGACTGACTATTCACTAATGGAAAGACCTCTGCTTCTAATTACTGCAAAAGTCAAAATTTAAGTATAACTTTACTCTTTGTATCAGGTGACTTTCAAAACTCCCATCAAGGGAATTCTCTGGTGGTCCAGTGATTAGGACTCCGCGCTTTCACTGCTGGGGGCACAAGTTCAATCCCTGGTTGGGGAACTAATATCCCACAAGCCCACAGCATGCCCTCCCTGCCAAAAAAAAACTTCCATCAATATTTCATGCTCCTTTTAAACCCCCCCAGTAAAACCAGTCCCACTTAGCTCATGTGAAATCTCAAAGCTAGTAAACAATCTTAGCAAACAAAGAAGCAAGTTTTTAAATAAGACTACTATGATACAAAACATATTCCTTAAAGACTTGGCTTGAAAGACATACCTTGCCAACTCCAGAAGCGATTTCCCATAGAAAAAGAAGGCTTCTCCACATTCATTAGCTGTCTCTCCATACTTCTTACCTCTACAAAGAGAATAACAGCTAAGATCTGAATTAACATCTAGTCTAAAAATTTCTTCCCCTAGTTCTTTAGCTATAAAATGACATTTCTTCTGTAACACATCCTTCTAGGAAACCAATGCTCCACTCCTCTTGCTTTGAAGTCAAGGTCCAAGGGACTTTAAGAATGAATGAATTAATGTTGCCTGTTCTCCATCTATATAGTATATAATTACAAATTTAGATATATAATATACATTATATAATTAGAATGTAATATATACTCTAAAAGACATCCATTTGCTACAGTTATACTATATAATCTAAGAGCCAAATTACATTAATAGGCATTTCTCCTGGTATAAGATAGGGGTCAATACGGGCCAGAATATTGTTAGAGTTAGAGGGTCTTTGGCTGGGACCAAAGCATGAATAAGGTCCATGGAAAGGCATGATGATAAAGAGTTAAGAGAATGTTCTCTGGAGCCTGACTGCCTAGGTTCAAATCCTGCCTCTAACTTTTAACCTTAGTCAAGTTACTTCATCTCACAGTACCTCAGTTTTCTCATCTGTAAAATGGAAATGTTAAGAACCAGTCAGAGATATTGCAAGAACTAATTAAGTTAATGTATATAAAATCATTTAAAATAATGCTTAGAAATACAGATAGCACTATATATACAAATTTAAGCTATTAATATCTAGACAGAGAAGAAGAAGAGGAAAAAAATCACAAGTGTGATAAATGGTAAGGAGGAGGTACTTTATGTGGAGTAAGGAGACCAGCTATCATGGGGTAAAGGATTGGCAGAAATCATGCTAAGTCAGGCCAACTAATAGCCTGAGAGATTAGTGAGAGTAAACAGTACAACTAAACAAAGAAACTATTGTGATGAAGGTCATGTTTAAGGGTAGTCTACTAGATTAGAATAATGCATCTCAAATTTTCCTCCTAAATACCCTTAATGGCAGGACAGTGAGAATACTGAACTTTCCAGGAATAAGGAATAAGCTAAGAAGCGTGTTTCTATGTGCTTAATCTTAAAAACTTAGATTTTAACATTTTCATTTTAAGATAACCACATACTTTTATATAAAAATACCTAAATACTCAGCATCAGATGAAATCTGGGCCCTACCCTTAGCACACCACTGAATACCAGAACCTCAGCTCTTCAGACTCAGGTGATGATGAAGAGACCAGAGGCCAGAGGCCAATAATCTGAAAAGATTATTGCAGACATCCAGGAGTAAGACTCTGTTCTAGAAGGAGTAAGGGTTGTGGGGAAAAATGGACAAATATGACCCTGAACCAAAACCAGGACAAGTTAGTTAGTGATGAACAGAAAACAAATTACCTTAACTCAGGAAAAATCAAAGGCTGAAATTGGTCAGTGATACATAAGTTTTATAGTTATAAATTTACACATGAAAAATAATCAAATCTTCTTAAACTCTTGCTCTTTATTCTTTTTATCCCATTAAACAACTTTTTATGATTCAACTTTATTAGGAACACAATATCCCATCATAGCAAAACACAGTACTTACAAAAGACTAGCTGCTTCCTGGAAGGCATTGACAGCTGCTGGAATATCCCCCATCACCAGATGTTTCTGTCCTAAACCCAATAGTTTCTTAGCTTCACTATCCACATCCAGACTGCAAGAGAAAGATTTTTTTCAAACGTCAAATACTTTTAGAACCAACATTTTTGGAATACCTGCTACATTTAAACCATAATACTTTAATTTCTTTAAACCTCTGAACTACTCTGGCAAGGCTTAGCTAACCCACACTTACCTATCACTAAAAAAGCTCACTACTAAGATATATGAATGGTAAATAAGCACATGAAAAGACGCTCAACAACATCAGTCATTTGAGAAATGCAAATTAAACTCATAATGAGATACTATTATACTCCCACTAGAATGGTGAAAATGTAAAGACTGACCACATCAAGTGTTGGCAAAGATGTAGAACAACTAGAACTCTCATATTCTGCTGACGGGAATGTAAAATGGGAGAGTCACTTTAGAAAACAGCTGGAGAGTTTCTTAAAGTTAGATATATACCCACCATATGATATCTAGCCATTCCATTCCTAGGTATTAACCCAAGAGAAATGAAAGTATATGCCCATAAAGACACGTACACAAATATTCATAGCAGCTTTATCTACAGTAGCCAAAAACTAGAAACCCAAATGGATAAACTGTGATATATCCACAATATGGAATATCAATAAAATGGAATGAACTGTTGAAACACATAACATGGATGAATCTTAATTATGCTGAATCAAAGATGCCAAAAAAAAAGTACATACAGTATGATTCGATTTAGATAATATTCTACAAAATGCAAACTCATCTACAGCAACAGAAGGTAGATTAGTGGTTGCCTGGAGAGGGAATGAAGTACAAAGGAGCATAAAGAAATTTTGAGATGATAAATATATCCTCATCTTATGATATTGGTCTACAGGTATATACACATGTAAAAGCTCATCAAATTGCTCACTTCAAAAATGTGCAGTTTAGGGGACTTCCCTGATGGCGCAGCAGTTAAGAATCCACCTGCCAATGTAGCGGACACGGGTTCAAGCCCTGGTCCGGGAAGATTCCACTTGCCGCAGAGCAACTAAGCTCGTGTGTCACAAATACTGAGCCTGTGCTCTAGAGCCCATGAGCCACAACTACTGAAGCCTGTGCACCTACAGCCTGTGTCCCACAACAAGAAAAGCCACTGCAATGAGAAGCCCACGCACCACAACGAAGAGCAGCCCCCACTCGCCACAACTAGAAAAAAGCCTACGCACAGACCCAGCACAACCCCCCCCCCAAAAAAAACAATAATAATAATAATAGAAGGAGAAGACTACTTAGAAAGAATCTAGGCTAAGACCGAGGAAATAGTAGAAATGGTTAGATTCTCAATATACTTATTTTGGAATTTGCTAACGTACTGGATACATAATTTCTTGAATGAAAGTGATAAAACCAATGCTTTCTGGCCTGGGCAACCGTGATAACAATGGACACTTACTATGTGTCATGTGATAATTATACCTATATTTACATTTAATCTTGGTATCCACTTCATAAGGCTGTAACTTATCTCCATTTTACAGATGTGAAAACAGAGTTAGTGGCAGGGACCACCTAGATCTCTAGATCATCTAGACCATCTAGATCAAGATTTATACAACACTGCCATTTACTGAGATAGTCAACTAAGGAAAAAGCAGGTGAGGGGCAGGGTAATCTAGTTTTGGACATGTTAATTGTAAGATGCCTACTGAACCTCCAAGATATTCAAAGGAAGAGATTCAAGAAACATGTAGGGACTAAAGATACAAATGGGGTGTTATGCGCTTAAAGCCACAGGCCTGAGCTAAACTGGGGGAGATTTACCTAGGGACTGACTATTAATAAAGAAGTCATAGGACTGAGCCCTGAGAGCATTTCTACATCAGAGGCAGGGGAAATGGGGAAGAACAAGCCCTTGTCACTCCCCCTACTGAAAAAAGAATAGCTAGTAAGGGAAAAAAATATAGTATCCCTGAAGCCTGTATCCATGAAGACATGTAAAGAAAGTGATCCACTGGATCAAATGTTACTGACAAGATTAACTAATCACTAGATTAAGGAATAATATAGATGGCATTAATGACCATTAAGCAAAACCACTTTTTTTTTTTTTTTTTTGCGGTACCCAGGCCTCTCACTGTTGTGGCCTCTCCCGCTGCAGAGCACAGGCTCCGGACGCGCAGGCTCAGCAGCCATGGTTCACAGGCCCAGTCGCTCCGCCGCATGTGGGATCTTCCCAGACCAGGGCACGAACCCGTGTCCCCTGCATCGGCAGGCGGACTCTCAACCACTGCACCACCAGGGAAGCCCAAGACCATTTTAGAATGGTGAAAGAAAAACTTGAAGAATATTCAGGAAATAAAAAAGGGGAAGTAAAGAAACAAAGTAACAACAACTCTCATGTTTTCTTGTCCAAGAAACAGAAATGAAGTAATAGGTAGAAGGGGATGTGGGGGATCAATGAAGGGTTAAAAATAGGAATACAGGGCTTCCCTGGTGGCGCAATGGTTGAGAATCTGCCTGCTAATGCAGGGGACACGGGTTCGAGCCCTGGTCTAGGAGAATCCCACATGCCGCGGAGCAACTAGGCCTGTGTACCACAACTACTGAGCCTGCGCACCACAACTACTGAGCCTGCGCCTCTTGAGCCTGTGCTCTGCAACAAGAGAGGCCGCGATAGTGAGAGGCCCCCGCTTGCCACAACTAGAGAAAGCCCACACACAGAAATGAAGGCCCAATGCAGCCAAAAATAAATTAATTAATGAACTCCCACTCCCAACATCTTCTTTAAAAAAAAAAGGAATACAGTTTGCCCTTCTCATCAACCAAAGATTAAAAATACTCGGGGGGGGGGGGGTGTGTGCAGTGTGTGGTAATTCCAGAAAGCTCCAAAAAGCAAACTTGAATTTGCTGCATACTGGCCAACTATTTACATAGCATTTTCATAATATTTACAACTATTTATGTTGTACTAGGTAGTATAAGTAATCTAGAGACAATTTAAAGTATATAGGAGTATGTGTTCGGTTACATGCAAATACTATGACATTTTATATAAGGGACTTGAGACACAGATTTTGGTACTGGGGGCGGGGGTATCCTGGAACCAATCCCCCATGAATACCAAGGGAAGACTATGCGATACAAATAATAAGACTATGCAGTACAAATAAGCTCATAGGAGAGGAATGGAGTAGTACTGCTGGATAGAGAACTACAAGAGCTCTGTTTTTGAGTAGATGACTGAGGATGGGATCCACTGAACAAGTGGAAATGTTGGTCTTTATATAGAAAAGCAATGGGGACTTCCCTGGTGGTGCAGTGATTAAGAATCCACCTGCCAATGCAGGGGACACGGGTTCGAGCCCTGGTCCGGGAAGATCCCACATGCTGCAGAGCAACTAAGCCCATGTGCCACAGCTACTCAGCCTGCGCTCTAGAGCCCACGAGCCACAACTACTAAAACCTGCGCACCTAGAGCTTGTGCTCTGCAACAAGAGAAGCCACCGCAATGAGGAGCCCGCACATGGTAACAAAGACCCAACGCAGACAAAAATTAATTAATTAATTATTTTTAAAGGAGAGCAACGGCTCGCAAACTTTTTGGTCTCCAGACTCTTTACGCTACCAAATTACAGAAGGCCCTCGAAGAGCCTTTCTGTATGTGAGTAATATCTATTTGTATTTACCATATTGAAATTAAAACTAAAAAAATTTTTAAATATTTTAAAATGTTACATGTTCACATGACTTCTATGAAAAAGTGACTATATTTCCCAAACATAAAAAATTTAGTGAGAAGCACTACTGAACATTTTTACAAATCTCTTCAATGTCTGGCTTAATAGAAAAGCTGGATTTTCATATTCATTTTTCTGCATTTAACACATTGGGATTTGTTGTTTTCATTGAAGTATAAAATATCTGACCTCACACTGATACCTGTTTGGAAAAGGGAGTACTTTAATAACCTTTTTAAATTTTTTTGTGGGATCTTAGTTCCCTGACCAGGGATCGAATCCAGACCCCTGGCAGCAGAAGCGCGGAGTCCTAACCACTACACCACCAGGGAATTCCCTTGAATAATCTTGTAAATGGCTGTGGATTTTCTTCTCTGATACTACACCAAAACTCAATGAGTGGTAGTTCCTTAAAGGTTATTTGCAATGCAGAATCTGAAAATGTATTGACGAACTTTTCATACTGCTACATTAAAAATCATTGTTCTGGGACTTCCCTGATAGTGCAGTTGGTTAAGAATCCGCCTGCCAGTGCAGGGGACAGGGGTACGAGCCCTGGTCCAGGAAGATCCCACATGCCGCGGAGCAACTAAGCCCATGCGCCACAACTACTGAGCCTGCACTCTAGAGCCTGCGAGCCACAACCACTGAGCCCGTGTGCCACAACTACTGAAGCCCGCACGCATAGAGCCTGTGCTCTGCAACAAGAGAAGTCACCGCAATGAGAAGCCTGCACACCGCAATGAAGAGAAGCCCCCGCTCACTGCAACTAGAGAAAGCCCCTGCAGCAATGAAGACCCAATGCAACAAAAAATAAATAAATTTATTTATTTAAATAAAATAAAAATCATTGTTCTATCTTGTACTCTGAATAGATCTCCTATTCATGAATGATTTTGTACACTCATATACATAGCAGCATTATTCACAATAGCCAAAAGGAATCAACTCAAGTATCCACTGACAAATGAATGGATAAACGAAATGTGGTCTATACATACAATGGCATATTATTCGGCCTTAAAAAGAGAACTCTGACAGATGCTATAACATGGATTAACCCTGAAGACATTATGCTAAGTTAAATAAGCCAGTCATAAAAAGACAAACGATGTAGGATTTCATCTATAAAAGTTACCTAGAGTAGTCAAATTCACAGAGACAGAAAGTAGGATGGTGGCTGCCAGGGGCTGGGGGAAGAGATGGGACGTTGTTTAATGGGTAGAGTTTCAGTTGGGGAAGATGAAAATGTTCTGGAGATGGATGATGGAGAGTTTCACTTCTGCAAGAAGGGACTGGCTCCACAGTAACGTACATGTACTTAACATTACTGATCGGTACACTTAAAAACGGTTATGATGGTAATTTTTTTTAATATTTATTTATTAGGCTGCATCAGATCTTAGTTGTGGCAGGCAGGATCTTCGCTGCAGAGCGTGGGCTCTAGAGCGCGTGGACTTCGTTGCCCCGTGGCATGTGGGATCTTAGTTCCCCGACCAGGGATCGAACCTGAGTCCCCTGCATCAGGAAGCGGATTCTTAACCACTGGACCATCAGGGAAGTCCCTATGATGGTAAATTTTATGTTATATGCATTTACACCACAATAAAAAACAACCACCACCACCAATTTCATCAGAAGAGTCTTGAAATATTGGGACTACATGAGACAGGCTCACGGTAGTCAATACAACTTCTAAGATTTTAATTTATTTTCATTTGAAAGCTCAAATTCTATCACTGACAACAGATATTCTCAGTTGCTTCCCTTAAAGTGACAGCCTCACTTTATTAATTTTTGAGAAACTGTCTGCCAAATACCCAAGTCTGAGTGATCAGTCTGTTGTTCATCCTTTGAAATCCAGAATTCCATGAAAAATTTAATTTTTTTTTTTTTTTGCGGTATGCGGGCCTCTCACTGTTGTGGCCTCTCCCGTTGCAGAGCACAGGCTCCGGACGCGCAGGCTCAGCGGCCATGGCTCACGGGACTAGCCGCTCCGCGGCATGTGGGATCTTCTCAGACCAGGGCATGAACCCATGTCCCCTGCATCAGCAGGCGGACTCTCAACCACTGTGCCACCTGGGAAGCCCCCAAAATTTAATTCTTTATTCAAACAGTCACACAAATGCTTTTCTTAAAGACAACCGTCTTACCTACCTACTTCAGGGTGCAGAATTAGCATTCCTATTTCCCATTTTGTCACACAGATTATTCTAAAACCATGTAGTGAAGGACTGAGAATAAATTTATTAGTCTCTATTGCTTCATCGTGGAAGCAAAGAAGTGAAACTGGGAGTGAACTACTTGTACTGCCTTGACCTTTGTTAAATAAAGGTCCAGCAAGTTTACCCACCATTGATTTTGCACCATTAGTGCCAATGTCAACCAGCAAAAACGGCAAACGGTCTACCAATACGAAAAATTTTGACCTTACAGAATCTCTGAAAGGGTCTTGGGGATCCCAGGGGCATACAGACTGCACCTTCAGAACCTCTGAATAAGAGCATGGACCCACATCCAGAAGAATGTGGGACTTCCCTGGTGGCACAGTGGATAAGACTCCGTGCAGCCAATGCAGGGGGCCCGGGTTCAATCCCTGGTCAGGGAACTAGATCCCACCACAACTAAGAGTTCGGGTACCGCAACTAAGGAGCCCGCTGGCTGCAACAAAGACTGAGAGCAAACAAATAAAAAAGAAAAGAAAAAATAAAGAAAGAAAAGAATGTGTGGGTACAGATTTAAGATAGATTAAGAAACTCCTCTTCCTAACTGCTTATTACTGAACAAATTTTTTATATATATTTATTTTATTTATTTTTGGCTACATTGGGTCTTCATTGCTGCATGCAGGCTTTCTCAGAAGTTGCACGCAGGCAACTTCTTCGTTGCGGTGCATGGGCTTCTCATTGCAATGGCCTCTTGCTGCGGAGCGTGGGCTCAGCCACGTGGGCTTCCATAGTTGTGGCACATGGGCTCAGCAGTTGTGGCTCATAGGCTCTAGAGCACCGGCTCAGTAGTTGTGGCACACGGGCTTGGTTGCTCCGCAGCATGTGGGATTTTCCCGGACCAGGGCTCGAACCCGTGTCCCCTGCGTTGGCAGGTGGATTCTTAACCACTGCACCACCAGGTAGTCCCCAATCAAATTTTCTTAAAAAGTAAAATCATCAAGTAAGAGCAAGAAGACAGGTGACGGTACTGAATATTAAGAAGTTACTCAGCAGAATGGGAGAACAACTTGGCCAGGGAAACATGCTATAGTTGCCAGGCAGTACTAAATAACCATTTCAGATCAGCTGTTACAAATTTATGAGACTAGTCATGTTTTTTCCAACCATCCTTCCAAGTTTCTCTCAGAATCAGATTATCATACTCCTCAAAAGATCATCAATGCTGAGAATATTAATAATTACATATCAGCAGTGTTCCAGGGGTGAAGTAGCCTAGCTACATTTATACCTTATTCTCAGTCCAGAAATTTAATACTATGGTATATACCAAGACTCTAAAAAGGTTACGCGAATGTGTTTTTAGGACCAATCCTGAGCAGTACTCCTTCCACCCCAAAACGAGACTGACTCACAAATCAGTAGGTAGTATTTGTAAAAGACATGGTTTAAATAACCAAGATAACAATGGAATTTAAGACCACAATGTGAAATGATGAAACAAATGAAAACTTAAAGACTCTTAAAAAGTGCAGATATTTTGCAAAAAGGATTAAACAGAATTTAGAACAGTAATTTTCAACCTAAGTGAGCTTAAGATTTAACAGGAAGCTTTTCCAAAACACTCATACACTAAAAGCTTAAGAAATGAAATTTCCAGGAATGCAACCCAGGCATTTACCTTTTGGATAAGCTTTCTAGTTAATTAATTATTATGCTTACCTCTGGTTAAAAACCACGGTCACATCCAGATGGGGAAGTTACATGGAAGTACATGTGAGCTCAATATAAAATTTAAAACTTTCAACCAGAATAACAACAAAATTGAAAATGGCAACCTTACAAAACAGAGATCTAAATCAGTAGAAGTATTCAAAGAAAGAGTAAGTTAGGGACTTCCCTGCTGGTCCAGTGGTTAAGAATCTGCCTTCCAATGCAGGGGACACAGGTGGGGAACTAAGATCCCACATGCTGTGAGGCAAATAAGCCCATGTGCCACAACTAGAGAGCCCGCACACCACAACTACAGAGTAGCCTGTGCACCACAACTAGAGAGAGGTCTGCACTGCAACTAAGTAAGATCCGACACAGCCAATAAATAAATAAATAAAATATTTTTAAAGAAAAGAATAAGTTAGGGACTTCCTTGGTGGCACAGTGGTTAAGAATCCGCCTGCCAACGCAGGGGACACGGGTTCGAGCCCTGGTCTGGGAAGATCCTACATGTTGCAGAGAAACTGAGCCCGTGCGCCACAGCTACTGAGCCTGTGCTCTAGAGCCCGCAAGCCACAACTACTGAGGCTGCATGCCACAACAACAACAGAAAAATAAGTTAGCATTTGCCAGGCATGTTGGGTACTAAGTAAGAAGAATTAAACAAGTTTTTCAATTCTAATATTTTAATCAAATACAAAAAAAAACTGACGACATCATTGTCAGGACTCCATACTTTAGACAGGTACTTTAACATTCAGTCTTATTCGTTACCTATTGAAAATAATGAAACAAACTGCCCTCAAGTTATATACCTCTTAGTCTATGTTCCAGATATAAATCTAATTGCACCATGTAAATAATCTTACCTCTCCACTTTATCTGTAGAGGTAGAAGGAGCAGGGGCATCTTCTTCAATTCTGTAATGAAAAATTAAGAGGAAAAAAGTAAAAATGAAGGCTATTTTAAGACTAGAAATTAAACAAATTAAGAAAATATGGGGACTTCCCTGGTGGTGCAGTGGTTAAGGATCCGCCTGCCAACGCAGGGGACACGGGTTCGAGCCCTGATCTGGGAAGATGCCACATGCCACGGAGCAGCTAAGCCCATGCGCCACAGCTACTGAGCCTGAGCTCTAGAGCCTGTGAGCCACAACTACTGAGCCCTCGTGCCACAACTACTGAATGAAGTCTGCATGCCTAGAGCCCGTGTTCCACAACAAGAAGCCCACACACCACAATGAAGAGTAGCCCCCGCTTGAGGCACGTAGAGAAACCCCACACGCAGCAACAAGACCCAATGCAGCCAAAAATAAATAAATAAATAAACTTTATAAAAAAGAAAATATAAAGCCATAAAAAGAGCGATTTATTGGGCTTCCCCGGTGGCGCAGTGGTTGAGAGTCCGCCTGCCAATGCAGGGGACACGGGTTCGAGCCCTGATCTGGGAAGATCCCACATGCCGCGGAGCAGCTAGGCCCGTGAGCCATGGCCGCTGAGCCTGCGTTCCGCAACGGGAGAAGGCCACAACAGTAAGAGGCCCGCGTACCGCAAAAAAAAAAAAAAAGAAGAGCGATTTATTAAATGCCCAAAATATTAAGGTTTTACATAATATTTACATTATCAAATTTAATCCTTACTCATTCAAATAACCGTTGTATGCTTATTTGCTACACATGAAGTATACTACAGTGAACAAGACAGTTACATCCTAGATCTGAGTTTACGATCGGACAGAAGAGAATGCAGTATTTGTTATAACCCAGTATGTGCAATCCTGAAAATCTCACATTCTGCAACTGCTCACTAAAAATAAGTTTTTTTTAAAAAAAGGAAGAAGCAGTTTCCCAGAACATTCATTTTTTTTGAAAAGTACTAATAAGTATCTTTAAAATATTTCATAGCTGTGTTTACTAAAAGAGTCTAGAAATAATGACCAACTCAGCAGCACGAGTAACCCCCCTAGCACCTAGACTGTGCTCCTGAAAATCCATTTCCCACTAAAAATAACCAAGACTCTACTGAGAAAGAATTGATTCTAAGCCAGGGCAGGGGAAGTACATAGGTGAATCTGGGACAATTTCATGCCAGAAAGCAACAATACTATATCTAATATTATTTAGGGTCATATCTACTTATCGTCATGCTAAAAGGAATTATAAAGGAAAAGTGGAAATCCAGGGTAAAGCATGGGAAGAGTTCTTTGTACTATTTTTTCACTTTTCTATAAATATGATGTTTCATATTTACAAAAGTATTACAAAAGCACACTTAGGAGCCAACCTCAGTAAAATCTCACTGGCCAGAAGGGACAATGAGCATCAACAAAGATAATAATTGCATAACCAACAAGGACCTACTGTATAGCACAAGGAACTCTGCTAAATATACTATAATAACCTAAATGGGAAAAGAACTTGAAAAACAATAGATACATGTATACGTATAACTGAATCACTTTGCTGTACACCTGAAACCAACACAACATTGTTAATCAACTATACCCCAATATAAAATTAAAAAAATTTTTAAGATAATTACAATTGATTGAAAAACTCCAAATATGTTTAAATCCATGAGTTCACAATGACACAAAAAACCAAAAAGAACTCGTTAGTCATTTTTAGAGACTGATAGGAGACCACTGCATTATTTTGAAAATTGATAAATGGGAAAGAATTTACCCTTCCTTTACAATAAAGTTATACCTTAGGTAGGTTTCAAGACAGGGTCGACTTAAGTTATTACTTAGGAACCCTATAGATTGACACCATTCACTTGGTATTAATTTAAATTCTTGTCTCTTTTTACCTGCCCCATCATCAGTTTTCACCTATATGCCAAAGGCAACATTCAGCTAAGTAAAGACATATTATCATTTATAAATGTGCCCCCAAAGCACACCATGAGAGCTGAGAATGCTGTTAGCTGTGGTGAAATGGAAAAAAGAAAGAACAGTGGGAAAACAGGAAACTTTACTAGTGAGTACTAACACCTCAGGAGCAATAAATTAGAATTGAAGTATGTACAGCAAGAAACAGTAGAAGTATGAGAGAACACAAGAAGCTGTAGGAGAGAAAAAGGCTTTCCTATATAGACATTACTGAAAACTCCTCCAAAGGTTAAAACATACATATAAATAGAACTGAGTCAACTAATTTTTCACACCTGGACTTTCTTGTTTAGTGATAACAAATTTATTAAAATAGCAGTGTAATATACACAGTATGGAAGAAACAAATGAACAGTTAAAAAATAGCTTGCTGGGCTTCCCTGGTGGCGCAGTGGTTGAGAGTCCACCTGCCGATGCAGGGGACACGGGTTCGCGCCCCGGTCCGGGAGGATCCCACATGCCGCAGAGCGGCTGGGCCCGTGAGCCATGGCCGCTGAGCCTGCGCTCCGCAACGGGAGAGGCCACAACGGTGAGAGGCCTGTGTATTGCAAAAAAAAAAAAAAAAAAAAAAAAAAAAGCTTGCTCAATTCAATAAATAAATATACTAATTCAAAAAATTAAATTCAACAGACATTTTAGTACCCACTATATGCTAAGCATCAGACACAGTCTCCAACAAAAGTTAAAGCAGAGGAGACAGGGAATTCCCTGGCGGTCCAGTGGTTAGGACTCCTCGCTCTCACTGCCAAAGGCCTGAGTTGGGGAACTAAAATCCCACAAGGCGCAGGGCGCCGCCAAAAAAAAAAAAAGCAGAGGGGACAACTTGAGAAAGGCAGAAGAGATTAAATGCCAGGCAGGGACTAACTATATTGGAGTCTGAGTTCTAGAAAATGCTTTAGAGATGAAAAGGTGTCAGTTTCTTTCAGCAGGATCCAAAATCTTTGCTCCTAACTCCTAATCCTTTTGAGAATGTTATATTGGTCTACAAATTTGATGAAAAGCCCTGGGGGGAGGGGAGGCAGCGAAATGGGGTTGAAAATAATCAGAGACTTCACCGTTAGGGTGACAGGAATGAAGTACAATTTAAATGCTTTCAGCTGCAACATAAGCAAGCAGATGATCTGACCAGAATGCTGGAATGGCCTTGGATCCTTATCTCCTAAACACCTCCTGTCATAGCTAATTATGTTCAAATAGTTTAACTAAGGGATTATTCTGGCCAAATTCTAGCACAGAGCTTCTCAAATTACCTGCGATTGAAGGACCAGACTTTTAATTTCAATGTGTAAGACATGGGTTTTTATAAAGTATTAACAGAAATGTCAGAGTAATGTCAAATTTCTTTGTTCCCAAATGCTTACTCCCAATTTTTATACATACACACAGCATGGTTTGTGGGATCTTAGTTCCCCAACCAGGGACTGAACCGGGAGCCACAGCAGTGAAAGCGTGGAGTCCTAACCACTGGACCACCAGGGAATTCGCTATACTTGTATCTTTGTAGACCAGTAACGAACAGTTCACAAACCAATACCAGTCTGTGGCACACACAAAGTGGTGTAACACAAACGTCCAAAGTATGAGTACTAAAAACAAACACGTTAACACTGTACATACATGCTACATTCAAGCACCAGTAGCAACAATAATACACAAAATGTTTTGCACCCCACATAGGTGACAGATGAAGTGCAATACTATTAAACTTTCATGGTTAGCCATAATGGAAGTTATCAGGCATCAGATTCAAATAACTCAAACTACTAAAAAAAAACAGCCAAAATACACGAAACACCAGTTTTACACCAGTAGCACAAGACAGTAATCTGAGAGAAGGGAAACAAATGAGGTGAGTCCTATGAGTATCCCCAGGTTACTATCTGGAGAGACTTGTCCACAGGACAGAGAAGGACCATGAACAAAGTCCATCTCACAGAATTGAGAAGACAGAATTTGAGGTTTGGGGTGGCCTAGGTAGCTAGAATTTACAGGACAGACTAGAAAGAGAGCTATAGAGAAAGCAAGCTTCAGAGATCTGTAGACGCTTCCCCCCAGTCTCTGTTTAAGTGCTGATCAACTTATGCATGAGAAAACTACTGAGACCTGGGAAAGAATGACCCAGAAAGGAATAGGCAAAACTATCCTTGGAAATCACACAGGGTCTAGAATAAATAACTCCCATCAGCCAGTCTGTAATTTAAAACATGGAGTCCTGATAATGTATTTGATTAAATTGTATTTGATTAAAATATTAGAATTGAAAGTTACTTAATTCTGCTCCTTACTCAGTATACAACATGCCTGGCAAATGCTAACCTAGTCTTTCTTTGAATACCTCTACTGATTTAGATCTCTGTTTTGTAAGGTTGCCATTTTCAATTTTGTTGTTATTCTAGTTGAAAGTTTTAAATTTTATATTGAGCTCACACGTACTTCCATGTAACTTCCCCATCTTGATGCGACCATGATTCTTAACCGGAGGTGAGCATAATAATTAATTCACTAGAAAGCTTATCCAAAAGATAGATGCCTGGGTTGCACCCCTAGAGATTTTATTTGTTAAACCTGAGATAGAATTCATGTTTGTTTTGGAAAAGCTCCCTGATAATGTCATAAATAAGGCAACTGTCAATCTCTGTATCGTTATTAAACCTTAATTCCTCTCTACTTTGGAGAATACCTCCTTAAACTATAATGTAAATTCCAAGACTGGAATTTACTTTTTTTTTTGGCTGCACCCCACAGCATGCGGGATCTTCCCCTACGAAGGAACCCATGGCCCGCTGTAGTGGAAGTGCGGAGTCCTAACCACTGGGATGCCAGGGAATCCCCTGGACTTTACCATTGTAACTTTCCTTCACCCCACTTTCCATGTCCCCACTTTCTAGAAGCAAGGCTGGAACCAGGTCGTTTAGGTTTTTTCTTAAGGTTTTGTTGTTGTTTTGCTTTGAATTTTTGGCCGCACTGTGCAGCATGTGGGATCTTAGTTCCCCGGTGAGGGACTGAACCCATGCCCCCTGCACTGGAAGGCAAAGTTTTAACCACTGGACTACCGGAGAAGTCCCAGATCGTTCAGTATTGATGCCAACCTGAAGTTTTAAATTTTTATCCTTAAGTTGAGGCACTGAAGGTGTAATATGATCAAATTTACCTTTTATATACTCAGTGGTATAAAAGTTTGAAGTGGACAAAATGAGGAAAAAAGCATATCAGTTGAAGATACTATTAAATAGCACTGTAAAGCACTCAGCAGTGATAAACTTACTTCCATTCTTATTTAGTAGCCTAGACAAAAAGGGCATGTACTAGCATAGTCAGAAGAAAAGATGGATTAAAGCAGTGGTTCTCAAACTTCAACCTATACGAATCACTTGGAGCTCATGTTAGAACACGTTGTTGAGGGCTTCCCTGGTGGAGCAGTGGTTAAGAATCCACCTGCCAATGCAGGTGACACGGGTTCGAGCCCTGGCCCGGGCAGATCCCACATGCCGCGGAGCAGCTAAGCCCGTGAGCCACAACTACTGAGCCTGCGCTTTAGAGCCCGTGAGCCACAGCTACTGAAGCCCGCGCACCGTGCTCCGCAATAAGAGAAGCCCATGCACCGCAACCGCAACGAAGACCCAACGCAGCCAAAAATAAAAATAAATAAAATTAATTTATTAAAAAAAAAAAGAACACGCTGTTGAGCCCCAACCCTAGAGTTCTGGTTCAGCAGGTCTATTATGAGGTCCAGGAATTTGCATTTCTAACAACTTTCTAGGTGATGCTGCTACTGCTGGTTTGGGGACCACACTGTAACAAGCACCATATTAGAAAAAAAATGTTCATGTCCTATCTGATAGGACATGTTCATGTCCTATCTGAGCCATAGACATGTTTACCCACAATTATTTTTTAATGTTAATTATGGTAGTTACTACATTTAGAACTATGAAGATATCACATAAAAATCTGGATTTCTGCTTCTCCTGAAAAATCATTATGTAAACTCTGAAACCAGAAAAGTACTAAAGAAAACCACAGGCGAGTTACATTGTAACTCATCGGGAGAAGGCCTTTCATATTCAGAAATCATGTAAGACTGATAAATTCTACTCCATCTCATTCATTTCACAAAAGGTTAACTTAGTGAATATATACAGAATATTAAATCAACAGGGAAAAAGGTCCAACAGGAAAAGATTAAAGAATATAAACACATTCACAGAAAATGAAACACAAATACCTCAAACATTTGAATACATGCTCACACTCATTCTTCAGAGAAACACAAAATTACAGTGAGAAAGCATTTTTTACCCATCAAATAGTCAAAGACAAGAATGTAAGAGTAACAGGTGTTCACATATATTGCTAATATAAGTTTAAATTCACAAAACTTCTATGAAGGTCTATTTGGCAATATCTATCAAAAACAACAAATGAACACTCTTCGATCCAGCAGTTCCACTTGTAGAAATTTATCCTATAGATATGAGTCCAGGGTTACACGGTTATTCACTAGAGCACAATTTGTAACAATTAAATTCTGGAAAGAATTCATATGTCCATCAATAGGAAACTCATTATGAGACAGTCACAGAATAGAATACAATGCAGCCATTAAAAAAAAGAAAAGAAAGAAACTATGCTCTAATGAGGAATCATCTCCAAGATATAATGCTAAGTGCTCAGAAATGTGTCAAGTGTGCTACCGTTTACACAATAATATAGAATTAATAACTACTTACAATCTGCTCGTATATGCATAAGGTAGCATTGAGGGACACATAATAAATTACTAACACTGGTGGACTCGGAGGAGAAAACCTATGTGATTAGGGAATAAGGGTTGGAGGGACATTTCACTGTGTACTTCCCCTTCTGGATTTTGAACCAGGAATGTATTTCCTAGTCAAAGAAATAATTACAATATTCTTTAAATATTAGAAATACCTGCCACTATGGCATACATTCTCCCCAATCAGCTGAAGTTGAACAGTGACCTAGCCCTTTAAGGGACAATTCACTTCAATCCCCACCACCACTTCACTTTTTCCTATCTGGCCCTCTAGGCGTTACATTTCTAAGCCCTGTTACAGACTACCAAACTGCTAAACATTGGTAACTGTTTAGAAATTGAAAAAGGAGGGGGGGGAATCTAGAATTTTTATTTCTGGGATTGGGAAACTGAGTGCTATCCAACCAAAATAAGGTACAAGAGCAAGATTATTAGTGAAAATTGGGGTGTACATACTGAGCTGGTTTTGAGGTGCTTACGGAACACCTAAATGGAGAGCTTCAGGGACTTCCCTGGTGGTCCAGTGGCTAAGACTCTGGGCTCCCAATGCAGGGGTCCCGGGTTTGATCCCTGGTCAGGGAACTAGATCCCACATGCCGCAACTAAAGATCCCGCCTGCTGCAACTAAGACCCAGCGCAGCCAAATAAATATTTTTAAAATAATAAATAAATAAATGGATAACATTCAATAGGCAATTCAGAGCAAACATCTGTCAGACATAGCAGTGCCTACTACATTCTCATTTAATCCTCTCACAAAAAACCTTGTGGCTATTTTCCAGAGAAGTAACTTACCCAGTTACACGACCCCATCATAACTCATTCTGTACTCCAATTGCCTACTGACTTTCTGTATTCCCCATCAGGATTAAGATCTAAGAAACCATGTCTATCTTATCCTAAACTGTATCCTAGCAAAGCCTGGTATCTAATCAATATTTGTTAAAGTGACCAATTCTGAATCACTAGGGTAGGATTAACGACAAGTGACTTTGCCACTTACCATATGAAGTACCTCAGTTTCCTCAACTATTAACAGTACCTACCTCACAGGATCTGCTTTGAAAATTAAATGAGAAAGTTCACAAAGTGCTTAGTTCAATGCTTGGCACATAAGGAATCAATAGATTCTAGCAATCATTAACACTGAAAGAACAGAAAGATAGGAAGAAATGGAGGCAGCATCAAAAGAAGACATAATTAAGGAGGGAGTGTCTGATATCAGAGGCAGCAAAGAGGTGCCAAAAAGGCAGCAAAAAGAACTCATTAGAAAGCTAAGAATAAGGACTATTTTAGCATTTAGACAATCCATGATCACCTTTAGCAATGTTGTTTAAATGACATGAAGAAGCAAGATCGAGACAGGTTGAACAAATGTGTATATTCTCAGAACACACCTGTCCAATTAGATTGTGATCTGATGACCAGCAACTGATACCTTATTCATCTTTGTTATCTCTAAAACCTGACACATTAAAGTATATATTGAATACATTTGTTAAATATATAAGCAAACAGAAGGGGGGGAAAAATGGACACCAGAAATTCTGCAGACTCTTATCTAAAGAAGCCTGGCTATGAAGGGAAGAAGCAAAGCAACTGAACGCATATATCACAGAGAAAATGTTTTTAAAAGCATCCATCTTGGGACGTTTGAATGCAGAGATGGTGCTATCTAAGGGGAAGGAAAGGAAGCACCAAGAGACCAAATAGGTAGTTGCTGGCAGACAACCAGACATGAAAAAACCCCCCACAAATCTCCAGTTGTTTTATCTTAAATATTTTTTTTCTTTAACATAAACCCTCAGCCTGTGAAGAAGGCTTTTCTTCTGGCAAACTTTTATGTTCCACAAGAGGTCTTAATCCTCTAGCCATCTATTCTGTGTCTTCTAGAGCAGAGAAGCTGAACATTTAAGGAACAACAGCACTGACTGCACTCTCTTTAAATTCTTGGCCCCATATCTGAAACAAGGACAACATTGGCAATCCTACCACATTCCCTAGAATATGTCTTCCAAGTCTCCAACATTACTATCTCTCCTCAAATCTCCTACACCCTACTCCATTCCCCCTTACTTCTAAGCAGACCTTGCTTCATACCCCATTGAGCAAATAGAAACCATTAGACGGGAAGTCTCCCTTCCTCAACCACCAAAACTACCAACCTGCTTGCCTCTGTATCCACATTCTCTGCTATCCCTATTTCTATGAACGAAGTTTCCCAGTTAGAAACTTCATATAGCTGGCCCCTTGTCATTCATCTCATTGTGGCCATCCCTGATCGCCCAATCTAAAATAACCACCCAGGGCTTCCCCCTGCACTGATGGTGCAGTGGTTAAGAATCCGCCTGCAAATGCAGGGGACACAGGTCCAAGCCTTGGTCGGGGAAGATCCCACATGCCGCGGAGCAACTAAGCCCATGTGCCACAACTACTGAGCCTGCGCTCTAGAGCCCACAAGCCACAACTACTGAAGCCTGTGTGCCACGACTACTGAAGCCCACGTGCCACAACTACTGAAGCCCGCGTGCCTAGAGCCCATGCTCCGCAAAGAGAAGCCACCACGGTAAGAAGCCACGCCCCGCAATGAAAAGTAGCCCCCACTCGCTGCAAATAGAGAAAACCCGTGGGTAGCAACAAAGACCCAGTGCAGCCAAAAATAAATAAGTAAATTAATTAATTAAAAATAAATAACCACCCAGTTACCTCACATCACCTTAAAACTAGGGTAATTCTTTGCATAGCACTTTATCACTGATACTCTCTAATCTATATATTCATGGTCTCTATCCCAGTAGTCGAAGCTCCATTTGAAAGCAGAGATCTTTTGTCTCCTTAACCACAGCGCCTCTACTAAATAAGACAAATGCTCAATAAATATAGGGAAAATATGCCAATAAGTAGGAGGAAAGAAAACTGCTTCACAAAACTTTCCTGAAAAAAATTTCCTTGTAGAATCTCCCCACTACTGCCACCATTTAACAAATGGGAAAACTGAGGTCCACCGCAGCAGCTAGAAACAGAACTCCGTTTTCCTGGCTCCCAGTCATCATAGAAATTTAGCATCATCTGTCATCCTCCCTATAAAGTTTTTTGGGGTTTTTTTGGCTGTGCCACACAGCATGCAGGATCTTAGTTCCCCGACCAAGGATCAAACCTGCACCCCCTTAAGTGGAAGCGTGGAGTCTTAACCACTGAACCACCAGGCAAGACCCTCCCTATAAAGTTTTATGGTACCCTTACAAATAAATACAAGTTCAACATCCACCTATGACACTGTAATGTTAGAAGTCAGAAGAGCTAGGCTTGATGGGAAGAGTATGACTAAAAAGTTTGGGGGGGGAAGCTTCCATATAATGTTTTGTTTCTAATTTCCCTTTGTGAAAATTCACTCAACTGTACATTTACCATTTGTGCATTTTGTAGTATGCTGTACTTCAATAAAATGTACTGAAAAACTGGCAGGGAAATTTTTTTTTTTTTTTTTAGCCACGCTGAGAGGCTTGCAGGATCTTAGTTCCCCAACCAGGGACTGAACCTGGACCATGGCAATGAAAGTGCCAAGTGCTAACCACTGGACCGTCAGGGAATTCCCATGGAGCTTTTAACTTATGCTTTCTTTTGGGAGATTTATAGTTTCAGGTCTTACATTTAGGTCTTTAATCCATTTTCAGCTCATTTTTGTATACGGTGTAAAATAAGGATCTAACTTCATTCTCCTGCATGTGCATATCCCGTTCTCCCAACACCATTTGTTGAAAAGAATATCCCGGGACTTCCCTGATGGCCCAGTGGTTAAGAATACACCTGCCAATGCAGGGGACATGGCTTCGAGCCCTGGTCCAGCAAGATCCCACATGCCATGGAACAACTAAGCCCGCACGCCTAGAGCCCGTGCTCCGCAACAAGAGGGGCCACCGCAGTGAGAAGCCCGCCCACTGCAACGAAGAGTAGCCCCCGCTCACCGCTTAGCCCGCATGCAGCAACAAAGACCCAATGCAGTCAAAAATAAAAAAATAAATTTAAGAAGAAAAAAAAGAATGTCCTTTCTTCATTGAGTGGTCTTGGCATCCTTATCAAAGATCATTTGACCATATGCAAGGATTTTTGGGCTTTCTTTTACATTCCATTGTTCTATTTGTCTATCTTTACGCCAGTAGCACAATGTTTTGATATCAGCAAGTGAGACCTACACTTTGTTCTTTTCAAAACTGTTTTGGCAGGGAATTTACTGGCGGTCCAGTGGTTAGGATCCCAGTTCAATCCCTGGTCAAGGAACTAAAATCCACAAGCCTCGAGGCGTGGTCAAAAACAAACAAACAAAAGAAACTGTTTTGGCTATTTGGGACCCCTTGAGATTTCTTATGAATTTTAGGATGCATTTTTCTACTTCTGCAAAAAATGCCATTGGCATTTTAACAGAGACTGTGTTGTATCCATAGATCTCTTTGGGTAGTATGAACATCTTAACAATATTAAGCATTCCAATCGATGATCTTTTTTTTGTGGAACCTTTAGGGTGAACCTCAGTGTTTTTTTTTCAACAGGGTGTAATGTTTAATTGGCATCCAAAGATAATCAGCTAGATGTTAAAAAATAATGTACATCTCACAAAAAATTACATTTGTCCTTGACTTTTGCTTCTCTCTGATCCACGTTATTAATAGATCATACTACAATACATATGCCACATATTGAAACTGTACCAAGGCATTTAGATATATGAAAGGAGACATTAACATTCATTGAGTCATTTAATTTTGTCATGAGCTGACAATTATTAAGTGCATTTATCAAGCCTCATAAAATTTATACAAACTAGGTCATTTTACCCTACTGTCATAGCCCAAGAAACAGTGTATGTTTAAAGCCCAAATTGTAAAATTGCAATTAATCTTACTATTTTTTGGCATTTTTATTTTTTTTACAATTGTGAATTTGTCTTTTTATTTCTGCATTGCTCTATATATTTTTTTCAGTTTTATTTTTTTATACAGCAGCAGGTTCTTATTAGTTATCTATTTTATACATATTAGTGTATATATGTCAATCCCAATCTCCCAATTCATCCCACCACCACCACCACCCCTCAGTTGTTTTTTTTTTAACCGATTTTTTTTTTTGGCCAGGCTGTGTGGCTTTCAGGATCTTAGTTCCCTGACCAGGAATTGAACCCGGGTCCTCTACATTAGGAGCAAAGTCTTAACTGCTGGACCACCAGGGAAGTCTCTCCCTGAACCTCAGTTGTTTAAAGTGGTAAGTGGAGAATACTTTCGGATACGCATATAAAGATTACCAAAGTTAATGGATGTGATGAGTAAATTGTCTTAAGAGTATAAGGTCAGGGACTTCCCTGGTGGTCCAGTGGTTAAGACTCCGTGCTTCCAATGCAGAAGGTGTGGGTTTGATCCCTGGCGGGGGAACTAAGATTGTATAATGCCGTGTGGCACAACCGGGAAAAAAAAAAAAATTTTTTTTTAAATCTTCTGAAGATGGATTTTTTTTTTTTGCAGGTCCACCAAGAGAGACTCTTCTCATTTACACATTTGAGCTAATATACTGAACCTAACTCCTCCACCCAACCAAAATATAGGTACACAGGTACGTTAGCTAAATCTTTCACACAAATATATTCTAATTACAGTGACATTAATTCATCATAAAGCTAACTTACAAGAAGTTATCCATCTCATTTTAAACAGCCAAATGCTAAGCACCAAAATAAGCCCCACACCAACACAGATGAACCTTCCACTTATGGAAATAGGAACGACAAACCCCAGAACTTTAAGGATTACTGAGCTAAACCACTTATTTTTACTTTGACATCTCTCATCGAAAGCAACGAATAAGTAGCTCAGAAATTATAAGACAGTTAAAGTAAAATTCAATGCATCACATAAGACTTCCTCTTTCTAAGCTTTCTCATTCCTCCTTACCACTACAGTACAAACTGCTATATTCTTTTGTAACATAAACAAAAACGTTAACAACTACTTAGAACTATTTAGAAAGCTAATAAGGACAAAGACTGATTTAACATTTAGACAACCATTGATAACCTTTAGCAACGTTGTTTAATGGCATGAGGGGACAGAAGCCAAATTGTAGCTTTTAACAGATGACAAAACTGTAGCCCAACATTCACCACTTAAGCAATGAAAGCGGTATCAAAATCAACTCTGAATTGTGGTTTATTTCTCATTCAATTTTCTCTATTGGTTTGGAAGTTAAACATTTTTTTTATTCTTTCAATGGCTATACTGGAATTATAATGTGCATTCTTAGTAGTTTATTAAACTCACATAAATTTTCCTTACCCACCCCCTTAAACGACTGAAACGCTTTACCCCTGAATTGCCCCAGGAACTTACTTAACTAAGGAATGATGCCTTTATTGTTCTAACTAGCTAATTAGATTTTCATGCAATTTCCTCTCAAGCTTTGAGGATGGGGGAAAGGATGAGTAATGAGGGAATAAAAACTTGAAATACTAGGGTTTAACCTAAAGTCTGCCACTTAATAATTTGGGTTATTTCTTGTTTCTTCAAATAACGGCCTGTTTCCCTTCACTGTTCAAAAAATACCTTTATGTCTGAGTGGCACTGTGCCGTTTTCATAGCAATCATGTCTTCTATCATTCCTTCCAGTCCTTCTGTTACACTTCGCGCTTAATACTGCCCATTCTCCTAGCAACCAAACACTGCTAGAAGTGAAAAGACCTCGACGCAGCGCTAGAAGATGCTTCGCCTCACGATAAAATCCCCCAGAAGCAGCCAAGTCCCCCGCCAACGTCCCCAAAGTCTAAAAGAACCACGATGCTCTCCACCACAGACAAAAGAAATGGGCCTTGCTGAGGGCAGGAGAGTACCAGGTGAGCGAGGAGACCGCGGGGCACAAGCTTCACCGCGTCCCACGGCGGAAGTCCGAGGCGCTCGGGAGCCGCAGCCCCAAACAATGGAGTTTTCCCGCCTCCTCAGAGCCCCGCCCCCTGCTCCAAAGCCGGCGGAGGGAAGCGAACGCACGAGCGCACGACCCCGCCCCCGAGAGACCCCGCCCATCCCGACCCACCGGTCCGGCCTCCTCCCTCGTGCAGTTTTTTTTTTTTGGCGCCAAATCTCTGTTGGTTATTTTCCCGATGTGCTTGGGGATCCTACCGGAGGCGCACGCCAGGAGTGCGGGGACAGCAGGGACGTGAAGGTACACTGCCGCGCCGGGGCCCCGCCTCCCCGCCGATAGCCCCGGGCCTGGGGAGGAAGGAGAGGGGCAGGCGATGGAGACAGCCGCCGCTGCCCCCGGCAAGATGGCGACCGCGAAAAGCGGGGCAGGGGGCCCCAGCCGACCGGCGTTACTGCCAATGAGCGAGGCTCTCTGCTAGAAGTGGGTTTCTCCAGTGTCCGGCCCTCCCCGAACAGCGACGGTTGTTCACTGGAAGGAAAGCCCTCCCACCCTCCGGTCTGTCCCTCCCGGTTAGCCTCCGTCCACCACCCCCTCCCTGCGGACTGGCCAGTGCCTCAAGCTCTCCACGGTCCAGCTTACTTATCGGCGGAAACCAGCTCCGCGGTGATGGCGGCAGTGGCTGTGGACTCTGCGGCCATCGTTCGCCTGAGGTGGTGGGCCAGCGGACGGGATAGTGCCTGTGGGAAAAACAGAGAGAATTTGGAAAGCCAGAGACTTATTCGTGGACAGAAAATGGCAGATTGGAGACCCCGCGCGGCTGGGCCCTCTTATATACCAGGGCCCTTCGCCCCGCCCATCCACTTCCGGATCCTCCCCCTCGAGTTTAAAGGGCCAGGACCCAGCCCCAATCCTGCCCAAGGACATCCCCCACCCGCACCACCTGGTTCTGCGTGATACCCTTCCTCCCTGGCTTCCTCGAAAAAAGCAACTTTTTGCTTCTCTAGCAAGTCGCGTAAGAAGAACTAGAATCTTGGTACTACTACTCCTGACTGAACGGCGGCCAGCGACTTCCAGAGAAGGGGAAGCTGGGGCTGCACTACATGTTCGGAGCGAGTAGCCGACAGTCTCTTTCCAGGCCGTATACTCAGGAAGTTAACTGAGACTTTCTGTCGGTCCGCTCAGTCGTAACGGATGGACACGAAACAGCCGAGCACGTGTATACCAGCAACGGCTAGAACAGATATCGGTGAGAGACGCGTGGCTCTGAACCTCAACAACAACTGACGCAAGGAAATGCTGTCCTAGGATTGGCCACCGCCTGAAACTACCGCGCTTGATTCAAAGCTGGGGGCTGCGGCGGGACGCGGCTGGCTCCTCCCTCTGGGCCCGCCCCCTTCGGCTGGCCCAATCCGGTGAAGCCATCCTCTTAGGCCCTACCCAGACTCCCAAATCTGACTAGCTTAAAGCTCCCAGCTCTTTGCGTCCACTCCAAGCTACGGTTTATAGTTTGTCCACTATGTCCGGGGGCACTGTGCTTAGACATTCTAAAGCTACTAGCTGTCTTACTTAATCTTAACAGCAACGCTACTAGTGACAACGGTGTTATCCGTCCCATTTGGTAGAAATAGAAACCAAGGTTCAAAGAAGGTATGACTAGCTCAGAAGGTTGCAAGACAAGTCATTTATGGGAAGCAGTGTGCCTCATTTTCTGCAACTCGCTGAGTGGAAGATAATTGCACTTCCTCACATCTGGAGCATAATCCATTGCCTTCCACCATGGCCTTGCCTACAAAGGTCAGAACAAGAATTTTATTTCCGTCCAGGTTCAGACATACTGAGAAAGATTCTTGGGGAGGATTCTTATTCCAGTCTGTCAAGACTCAGGCAGTTTGAAATCTTTAGGGATAAAGACCTGGACCTGCGGGCTTCCCTGGTGGCACAGTTAAGAATCCGCCTGCCAATGCAGGGGACACAGGTTCAATCCCTGGTCCGGGAAGATCCCACATGCTGTGGAGCAGCTAAGCCCCTGCACGCCACCGCTACTGAGCCTGAGCTCTAGAGCCCGCGTGCCGCAACTACTGAAGCCTGCGTGCCTAGAGCCCGAGCTCCACAACAAGAGAAGCCACCACAATGAGAAGCCCGTGCAATGCAATGAAGAGTGGCCCCCGCTCGCGGCAACTAGAGAAAGCCCGTGTGCAGCAACACAGCCAAAAATAAATAAATACATAAATAAGTTAATTTAAAAAAATAAAAAGAAGCAGTTAGACCTTCTAAATCATCTTCCCCAGGGCAATGGAAAACTGGAAGTTTATTTTTTGGAGAGGGTAAAACAAAAAGGAGGTTAAACTGAGAGAAAGTTGAGGGTAGAAGAAGTATATGGAAAAGACAGGGATTAAATGAATGATTACATACAAAACACTGAGATCTTGTGATAGACTCCTAGTTGTCTTCCAATATCGATTTTTCTCTCCTATAGTAGTAATAGAACCCTGATTTTTATTTATTTATGCATTTATTTTAGTGCATAACCCCCAGAATAAAAACCAAAATTGTCAATGTCCCCTGGAACTAGAAGTGCTCGCATGATGACACTCTGGTCAATGGAAAGTGAACAAAAGCAATGTGTGCATCTTCCATATAGTGATATCAAAGGGAAGGGGCTTCTCTTTTCAGAAGGTGAGGTGGTGAACTAACTTGGACCAAGTCAATCAGGGCAATGCACCAGGAATGACAAATTAGTAAGATACCTAGGTTCCTAGCATCACAGAGCCACCATACAAGCTCTGGTCTGCTTACTCCAAAAATGTTATATAAGAGTGAAATAAACTTCTTAAATATATCCATCATATATTAAGCAACAACTATAAGAATTTCAGAAGAAATAGAGATAAGTCAACAATTGTAGCTGAAATTGTTAACTCATGTCACTCAGAAACAAGCAGACGAAAAAGTAAGCAGAGATAGAGAAGACATGACTAATATTAATATGCTCTAGTGACTAAATATATAGAAATCTATGCTCAAAAATCAGCAAATACACATTACATTCAAACATCATAGATCACTTACAGAAATGGACCATTATTAGGCCACAAAGAAAGCCTCAATACATTCTAAAGAATCATTATCATTTTCATATAGACCATCTTCTCTAACCACAAAGCTTTATTGCACTGCAAATTAACATTTATATATTGTATAAATAAATAGCCCTTGGGTTAAAAAATCATGAAGGAAGTTAAATACTTAGAGCTGAATGACAATAAATACACTACATGTTAAAATTCATAGGACAAAAAAAATTCATAGGACACAGATAAAGCTGTATTTTGATGAATTATAGCTTTCAAAAAATTTTATCAGGAAACAAATAGAAAAATTGCTCAAAGAATTCAACTCATGAAGTTAGAAAAAGAGCAAGAGAGAGATCTCAAACAAGAGGGGAAGTACATAAGGAAGATAGGGCAGAAATCAAGAGAGAAATAAAAGATTAACTAGAAAATGGTTCTTTGAAAAAATAAAAATATATAGACAGAAAAATATAGATAGCAAATGCAAAATAAAAAATGCAGAAGAAATAACTACAGAAATCATAGACACAATGGAAAGATAATTGTATTAAGAATAATTATATGCTGGGACTTCCCTGGTGGTGCAGTGGATAAGACTCTGTGCTCCCAATGCAGGGGGCCTGGGGTTCGATCCCTGGTCAGTGAACTAGATTCCACATGCATGCCGCAACTAAGACCCAGTGCAAACAAATAAATAAATATTGAAAAAAAAAGAATAATTATGTGCTAATAAATTTGAAAACCTAATGGACTGATCCTAGAAATAAACAAAGTGTCAAAATTGGCACAAGAAAAAACAGACCTTAAGTAGATCAATAAATAATAAACATTTGAAAATGGTAGTCAGACGTCCCACCATTCCCCCCAAATGCCCAGATGGTTTTATAGGTGAGGTTAACACATTTTCAAGAAACATTTCCATACATAGAAAAAAAGCAAAAACTTTTCTAGGATAATAACAGAACTCTGATTTTTATTAATAAGATTTAGGGAAGACTTTCAGTTAAAGATGGTGGGTTGAACACATACATTTATGTATAGCAAAAAATTAAAAAAAGAAAGAGTTAATGTAGTCTTTTTTTTAATTTATTTAATTTATTTTATTTTTGGCTGCTTTGGGTCTTTGTTGCTGCACGCAGGCTTTCTCTAGCTTCGGCGAGCGGGGGCTACTCTTCCTTGCAGTGTGCGGGCTTCTCATTGCAGTGGCTTCTTTTGTTGCGGAGCATGGGCTCTAGGCACGTGGGCTTCAGTAGTTACGGCACGCGGGCTTCAGTTTGCAGCACGCGGGCCCAGTAGTTGTGGCACACGGGCTCTAGAGCGCAGGCTCAGTAGTTGTGGCGCACGGGCTTAGTTGCTCCACGGCATGTGGGATCTTCCTGGACCAGGGCTCGAACCCGTGTCCCCTACATTGGCAGGCGGATTCTTAACCACTGCACCACCAGGGAAGTCCCAATGTAGTCTTTTTTATTTTTTTAAGCCGTGCAGTACAGCATGTGGGATCTTAGTTTCCTGACCAGGGATTGAACCCATGCCCCTGCAGTGGAAGCACAGAGTGTTAACCCCTGGAACTGCAGGGAATTCCCAAAGGTAATGTAGTCTTGATTCCAGAAATAGGAAAATATAAAAAATAAAACTGTAAGACCCTTTCACTTATGAATGTCACTGCATACATCATAAATAAAATATTAGCTAACTGTACTAATTAAGTCAGGGTAGGGACTTCCCTGGTGGCCCAGTGGGTAAGACGCCACACTTCCAAGGCAGGGAGCCCAGTTTTCATCCCTGGTCAGGGGACTAGATCCTACATGCACGCCGCAACTAAGAAGTTTGCACGTCGCAGCTAAGAATCCCAAATGCTGCAACTAAGACCCGGCACAGCCAAAATAAATAAATAAATTTTTTTTTAATTAAGAAAAAAAAAGACAGGGTAATTTTTGCTGTGGTAGCAAGTAAACCCAAAACTTCAGTGGCTTCATTCAATAAGATTCAGTTTCCACTCTTACTATATTTTCATCTCAGGTCAGCTGGAGGCTTTGCTCTGTGTCATCCTCATTCTGGGTCTCAAGCTGATGGAACAGCAACCATAAATAATACAGAGTATTGCTTGTCACTGTTTCAGAGGGTAAGAGAGAATATGTTGGAACTCACACTTGTTCTTAAAGCTTTCACCCGGAACCAACACATAATCACTTTTTTTTCCATTGGCCAGCACAAGTCATGTTAATATCTCTGGAATACTAGAGTAAAGCTTTAATGCAAAAAATGACACCCTGGATCTCCACAAATAGAAGTATCATCTACCTCTGTTGTGGCAGAATTGAATGGCTCTTGACTTCATGATGATAGCTCAAGGTGATGTTTACACTGTTGTCAACACAAGTCATTAAACTATAAAGTGAATTAGAAAGAAACATCCCTAAAATTAAAGAAACAGTCTTGGTTCTCCACTCCACTGAGAGAGAAACAACTGTTTAATTAATTCAGGTAGATCCTGGATGTAGGGAAATGAAACAGAATGAGATTTAAATGTAATTAAATGTGTGTTAATTATCCTGGCAAAAATATATGCTCTCCATGTATTCATTATACTAGCTGAGGCTTGCTTCTCATGTTGTATAAAACAACCTATTAAAACCTCAAAAGGCCAAAGGCCCAAGAGGTAGTGAAACAAAACAAAGACACATCTGGACAGGCATATTTATAGCCTTATGAATATACAGATGTCAAAGTGCAGATGATCCTCAAAGAGGAAAATGAATGGAACTTGTCATGAACATTCTAGAAGTTAACATCTCAAACCAATAAAGTGATTTTCAATGTTTTAATTCTTTGGACAAATATCAGGACTCCTTCATAGATCACATTTTCCTGGACAAATACTGTGACCTCTTTCATATGTATGTTATCAGTCCCCTTTCACCAAGTATTCTTCTTTGGTTTGCCAGACTTTTTTATTTTTTTAGTATAGTTGATTTACAATGGTGTGCCAATCTCTGCTGTACAGCAAATGACTCAGTTATACACACATATACATTCTTTTTTTTTACATTCTTTTCCATTATGGTTTATCACAGGATATTGAATATAGTTCCCTGTGCTATACAGTAGGACCTTGTTTATCTGTTAGTTTGCCAGACTTTGACTACAAGGTTCATATTCTCTCTCCTACATAATGTCACAAGGTCTCAGTTTTCCTACTTGACTGTGAGATATCCCCTCCTCCCTGCAGACTGCAGGGCAGTTTCTGAAAGGGGTCTTAGATTGTACTTGTGTACAAAAAATTTTGATGTAAGGAACTGGAGTGTGGTGATGCTAGCCTCTGGCTGGTAAGCACTCCCTTCCTCTAGAATGTAGTCTTAAAAAGGCAAATCTCATTTTAAAATTTGAGTTTGTGGTCTTTTACTCAAAACAATCATATAAAGAATCCTTTTTGCAAAAATACTTAAGGACTTCATAGTTTTCCCAAAGGCCTTCCTTAATACTTTGATAAGCCAAATATCCTCTTTTGAAGTCTAGTGTCTTCATCTTTGATTTTCTTTCCCAATTAACTGTCAGATCCTCACTTTTCGATAGCTTTGGGTATGATGTGTTAAGTTTCTAACATCACTTCCATTGCTTCATAAAGTACTGTTAACTTCTGCAAGATTTGCAATTTCACTTTTCATTGGATGTGCACTGTACTGCCCAGTGATTTAGACAAAGATGTCAACAGAGAAATGCTAATGTTAAGCACGGTGAGATGTTTGAGTTAAGAATAATTTCTAAGTAGTCAACTTATTAGTGAATAATTTGATGTTATGACAACTTTTACTTCCTGATATGAGCTGAATTGTGTCCTCCCTCCTCAAAATCATATACTTAAGTACTCACCCCTAGTACCTCAGAATGTAACTGTATACGGAGACAGGGTCTTCAGTTAAAATAAGATCATTAGGATGGGCCCTACTCCAATATGACAGCCTTATAAGAAATTTGGGCACAGGGAATTCCCTAGCAGTCCAGTGGTTAGGACTCCATGCTTTCACTGCTGGGGCCCAGGTTCGATCCCTGGTCAGGGAACTAAGATCCTGCAAGCCATGTGGTGCAGCCAAAAAACAAAACAAAACAAAGAAACAAAAAAAGAAATTTGGACACAGATGTGCACAGAGGGAAGACAATGTAAAGACACAGGGAGAAGATGTCCATCTACAAACCAAGGAGAGAGGCCTGGAACAAACCCTTCCCTTATGCCACTCAGAAGGAACCAATCCTGCTGATGCTTTGATCTCAGATTTCTAATTTCCCGAACTGTAAGAAAACAAATTTCTGTTGTTTAAATCACCCACTCTGTGGTACTGCTATGGCAGCCCAAACAAACTAATACATTTCAAACTCATGTTACCTCATAACTGTGGAAAGTTGGATCGTGAAAGGGTATAAGGGAGCTATGGAATCATATAGCAAGCCACCTGGGGAGGGTGAGATCAGGAAAGATGTTCCAGAGGAAGTGACAGCTAAACTGAATGTTTAAGTAATAGATGTTCATCCAACAGTAGGCTAACAGGTGGATTGTTCCAGGTAGAAAGGACCACAGACAAAAGATTAACTTCTTGGGTTGGTAGATGCAAACTATTACATTTAGAATCGATAAACAAGGTCCTAATGTATAGCACAGGGAACAATATTCAATATCCTGTGATAAACCATAATGGAAAAGAATATTTAAAATAATAGTGTATGTGTATAACTGAGTCACTTTGCTGTACAGCAGAGACTGGCACATTGTAAATCAACTATATTTCAATAAAATAAAATAAAAAGACTAACTTCCAACATGCCTCCCTACAACCACTTGGCCTCTCCCGTTGCGGAGCACAGGCTCCGGACGCACAGGCTCAGCGGCCATGGCTCACGGGCCCAGCCGCTCCGCAGCATGTGGGATCCTCCCGGACCGGGGCACAAAGCCGTGTCCCCTGCATCAGCAGGCGGACTCTCAACCAACTGCGCCACCAGGGAAGCCCCCCTACAACCACTTTTTATCCTACTAATCCATTTTCCCCACTGCACTAGCACTGTACTTCTAAAACACAAATCATGCCATGTTATTCCTGCTCAAAACTCTTACATGGCTTCCTGCTTCATTCAGGATTAAAAAGCCTAAAGTCTTGGACTTCCCTGGTGGCACAGTGGTTAAGAATCCACCTGCCAATACAGGGGATACGGGTTTGAGCCCTGGTCCGGGAAGATCCCACATGTCACGGAGCAAGTAACCCCGTGCGCTCTAGAGCCCACGAGCCACAGCTACTGAAGCCCGCGCGCCTAGAGCCCGTGCTCCACAATGATAAGCCACCACAATGAGAAGCCCGCGCACTGCAACGAAGAATAGACCCCGCTCGCTGACACTAGAGAAAACCCGCGCAGCAACAAAGACCCAACGCAGCCAAAAATAAATAAATAAATATATAAATGTATTAAATAAAATTAAAAACCTAAAGTCTCCTAGGCCTTACATCACCAGGTCCCTACCTTATTCCAGCATTATTTCATGCCATTCCACACCTGCTCACTTTCAGTTTGTCACAAAGACTTTTCTTTAGGTTTTTCCAACAACTTCTTTCAGTTTCAAGGCTATCCAATTTGCATGGAACACTATTACCACTCTCACCTCTTTTAACTAATTATTCTCTACTCATCCTTCAGATCTCAGCCGATTAAATCAGTAAGCTTCTCACTCTGCGCTTTTTCATAGCACTTCTTCCAACTGTAATTAAACTAATTACACCATTACTTAGTCTGTCTCAAGTAAACTGTAGGGACCTATGTGTCTTGATTATAGCTATATCCCCAGGGTCTCGCATCGTGACCAAGTACTCCATAAATATTTTCTGAATGAAGAGCAATGGTTCAACTAGAAAACTAAAATGAGTTTTGTGACCGGAGTTTAGAGGGATTTTCCAAAAACCCTGCTAAAAACCCAAAACTTCAGTCTCTAGTGGGACCACAAAATATATGATAGGACCTTAGGTACAGTGATAAACTTTGGTGCTGACTCTGCCTCCTTCAGGTAGCCTATGCACACTGACTATAGTGTCTGAGAGAAAAAGACCCTGTCCCCAGTTTTGCTGATTTTCCAAGCTGGGACTCCCAAACTTCAGAATGTAAGTTTTGTTGGCTCTTCATATTCTTAAATCTAGGCACTGACTAGATGGGTGGCAGGATGCAGGAACTCAAGACCCATGGCCAGAAGTGTGAAGAAACCACAGGATTCTCGCTGCCCTGATCTCAGTCCCTAAGTGACCAATTTTTGGCATTCTCACTAAGACTACACTGGGATGGCATGTAGTGCTAAGAGGTGCCTCTAGGTGGCGCTACTCCACTAATACACCTTATAATTTATGAAGGCGGACATGGAATTCAGCTACACACTGGTTTCTCCAGAATCAAGAAAGATAAGGGAGTTTGGACTCATGGCAGGTCACCCCCAGCATCCGTAAAAGAAACTGTTTCCATATCAGGTCTGACCAGACAAATAAGACAAGCAAGTATCATGGATGGATACTCCAATGGCTTTATTAACTCCTTTCTGGGGATGGCAGGACGTTATAGCTGGAGAGATGAAAAGGAAGCCAGGAAGCTGTGGTCTCAATATGGGTCACTGAAGGGGTACAGAGGGTGACCTGCATCTCTCGGGACCCTCTTCCCATCCACCTGGAAAGAGAAACAGATGACTCCATTAGTAGGAGCTGACATTCCAAAGACCCAGAACATCTTTTCCCAAGAATCTTACTCAACAGCCTCACCTGTGTACAGCACTATGACAGATGGCACTGACTGAGGCTAGGGCCTCAGAGAATGCCACAGTACCAAGAGCATTCCAGCACCAAACCCACAGCCTGGTACGTGGCTGACCCTGCCCCTAAGAGTTTGCAGTCTCAGCTGGGATAATGAACTCTTTATTTCCCTATGTGCAACAGGGAAACCTCTAACAAGGTTGAGAATGTCCCATTCATATCATTTACTGGGTAATTGTTATGTGTCAGGAACTGGGATCTTTTTACACATAGGAAGCTGAAGGTTGGAGAAGTTAAATAACTTGTTCTAGGTTACAAGGTATCGAGATGCAGGACTGGAACTCACAGGCTACATGCCTTATCCCTCACCCAGACTACTTCCCGGAGCTCAGTAAAGAAAAAAGAGCCCACTGTGTCCAGGACAGCAATCCTACCAACAACAACATCCTGTGACCAGGAAGGTTGAGGCCAGACTTAGGGCAGAATCCTGCCCCAAATCTCATATTCCCTGCCTCTGCGAGGGTGATACACACTCACCGTAAGCATGGGCACGATGAATCGCAAATTTTTATTCAGGGCATCCAGCTGTTTCATCTCCTCCAGGCTAAAAGTGAAGTCAAACACCTGGGGATGGGAGGCGGGGGTGGGTGGTCAGGAAAGCCAGTTTTGCGAGTGGAAGTTGGGATTCCAGAACAATGCCTTCTTAGCCAAACAGAGTCAGGGCCAGACTGTGTCCCAATGGACTAAAGAAGACAGGACAGACACATCACCAAGTACCTGGATGTTCTGAAGGATATGGGAAGGTGTGACACTCTTGGGGATGCAGCTCACTTTCCGCTGGACCTGCCACCTGAGTGGGGAATTGAGGTATAGATGAGGAAGTGGAGTCAGTACACATAAGCACTTTTTTTTTTTTTTGGTCCTCCATGCAGCCTTCTCTGAGCTCCTGGAACCCCTGAGCCTCACTGGAATAGGGAACATGCCTCAGAGTGGCCTCTCCCCAGATGACACGGCAGGATTCTCAGCCTCATCCAGGCATTTGGATAAGGAACCCCTCAACCCTTGCCTCCCAACCCAGAAGCCTTCTCCCTAACCTGACTGTCTTTCCCCAAGATTGCTCATACCTGAGCAAGATCTGAGCTGGAGACTGTCCATGCTTTTCAGCCAGTGCCAGGACCACTGGCTCCTCAAGCAGGACAGGCTCATCAGGATCACGCCAAGCACGATCAGAGGAGCCCAGGGGGCTATAAGCAGTCACCTCCAGGCCACGTGCTCGGCAGTGGGCAATCAGCTCATTCTGAGCCATGTATGGGTGGCATTCCACCTGAGCCAAGAAACAACCTATCATCATGAGGTGGCCACAGCCAGCTTGCTGGCCCCACCCAGACATGCACATCCTGACCAACCCTGCATCGCTGACCCCCTGCTTCCCCTCAACCTGCTTTTCTCACTCTCTAGACAGTTTTCCACTATTTCATTCTCTTCCCACACTTCAATGCCCTTCCTTAAGCAGAGGATTTCTGCACCACACTTCTGACAACTTTCTAGCCATCTCTCTGAAGTAGACCCATCATCTGCTCACTCATGCTCATTTACACACACACACACACACACACACACACACAGCCCCCAAACCAACTGATCTTTGCTGTGTTCACCTGCAGGACAGCTGGGCGCACAGAGGCCACACTGAGCACATCATCGATCTGCCGACTGCTGAAGTTGGACAGGCCCAGTGCCCGCACCAGCCCTTTAGCCACCAGTGCCTCCAGAGCCTTCCAGGTCTCCTTGTAGTGGGTGGAGTCATAGCGTATAGTCCCATCAGCATTCTTAGGAAAGGGGTTGTCACCCCGCCTGAGTGAAAGACGGCCCCCCCGCTGTGGGCACAAATGCCAGGCTCCTGCCTACCTGCCCGTCTAGCCATGCTACATCCCATGATCCAAGCCCAGAAAGGGTAAAGGGCCAAGAATGAGAAACAAGCATGGTTTTTCACCTTTCCAGGTCATAACCCAAGTGTTAACTCTATATGGAATGCCCATCCCCCCTCTTCTTCTTCCTAGACACATTATATCTCCTCTCCTCTGGAAAGTCTTCCTTAACTCCTTTCACCTCGGGGAGTTGCATGCCCCTGCAGCCTTCTTCAAGCACAGAGCACAGAGCTGATGGTCGGCTCCTCTCACACCCTCTGTGGGAGCTTACTCTACTGCAACCCCAGGGCCTAGGTCAGCAGAAGCTAGTACGTTTCCCAAATGTACAAAGGCAGCAGGAGGGACCACCCATGTACCCCCTAGGATACACACCATGTGAGGCTGCACTCCTTTTTTGTAGCTAAACTGTAGCAGAAAAGGCTGAGTGTTCCTCTCCTGTTCTGCTACTGTGACTTACAAAAGGTTACTAACATGACTCTGCCAACCCCTGATTCCCTGGATGAAGACTCTGGCAAGGCTCACTCAAAGGCATAAGGCCAGTGCACCAGGTACAGGTCCAAATACTCCAGCTGGAGGTCAGCGAGTGTCTTCCGGAGGGCAGGCTCCACATCCTCAGGGTGGTGCTTCGTGTTCCACAGCTTGGAAGTCACAAACAGCTCCTCCCGAGGCACCAACTAGTACAGGGGGCAAGGTCCATAGTTAGAAGAGCCACGGGCACCCAATCTCACCCACCCTCACCTCTGGGAGAGGAATTAGAAGGAAGCTGATGCCAGATCCCTCTCGCCAGGCCTCAGCCCCAGCCTCTGAGTTTTCTCACCCCACCCCTCTGTAGCCCCAGTCCTCACCTTGCCAGGTCCCACATTCTCCTTCAGGGCCTCCCCAATCTCAGTCTCGTTGCCGTAGATAGCAGCACAGTCAATGTGGCGGTAGCCTATACTCAAGGCATACTTAATAACTGCTTTTACCTGCCAGGTGAGAAAAGCAGAAGTTTTAGCTCTGTTGGTCTGGACCAGAAACTGCCCTCCCGAGGGTCACTGATGCGGGGAGGGGGCAGGAATTTACCACTGCAGTCATCCATGCAGCGGAAGTGAGAAGATGGCTCTAGTCTCGGGGACCAGAAGTCTCTTCAGAGACCCCAAACCCTTTGTCCCCACCCCACTAACCTCCAAGGTTCCTTCCAAGCAATCTCAGCAGGGCCCAGCTAAAACAAACAATGTGTTCTCACCTAGATGTTCAGAAGGTGGATGGACACATTGACACGGGACAGAAGGCAGAAGTGTAGTCATGGAGACAGGTCCCCAGCCCTGGGGAGCTGGTTAGGGAAACATGATACACAGGTAAATAGTTCCCAGGGCAAAGCCACATGGAGAGAGGCCCTTAGGAAGCCATGTAGACCAAGAGAGCTCAGACGAGCAGAAGAGGTGAGGGGGGAAAAAATGAAGGAAGGCAGAGAAGTGAGATGGAAGCTGGGCCCAGAGTCCCCTGCCAGAAGAGAAGAAAGCAGACACCAAGGAGGAGGACAGGTCAGTCAATTTGTTAAAAACCAGACTAACACAGCATTAGGAGCAGAACCAAGGGTGCCAGGCCCCTGCCACTCAAGATCCCCATTTAGGTGTAGCTCTTACTATCCAGACATATGCCCCTCACACCTGACCCTACTCCTGCCGCTCCATACCCTTCCCCATCCCCTCCATCCCTGCCCCCAATCTTGGCCCTGGCTCTGGCTGTCACCAACTGCCTTCATCTAGCTCCTGGACTTGCCCCAGGCCATGTCAGTGCCTGCCTACAGAACCAGGCTCCTAGGCAGCTGTAGGAAGGAAAGCAAAGGGAAAAAAGGCAGAGTTCATCCAGCCACACCAGCCTAAATTCTAGAGAAGAGGCCATTCTCCTTACCAGAGTCCCTCCCAAACTTCTCTAAACTCTGACTCAGATTCCAAGCACAAGGAACAAGTCCTGAGGAGATGCTCCACCCCAGGTGCAAGCTGAATCTCTACCTGTGTCAATCTAGAAAAACAGGTCTCCCCTCCTAGGCTCCCTGGGCTGGAAGAGTCTACACCAGGGGTTGCTAAACTCTAGCAGTTTTCTTTTGGTTTTTTTTGGCCGTTGAGCTAAGAATGATTTTTATATTTTTAAATAGTTACATAAGTACATAATCACCTCCATTTTGCAAACTGTCTAACAAAATCTAAATTATTAACCACCTCGTTCTTTAAGAAAAAGTTTGTTGACCTTCAGTCTAAACAGTTGACCTAGTTATTCTTTAAACCCTAATACCTGCTGTGTGCCTACCTCTGGCCTCAAGGAACCCAGCGTGGAACAGGAGACATGATCATAGCACAGGGTGATAAGTGACATATTAGGGGTCAGCATAGGGCCAGGCACAGAGGGGTCCCATGCCTTCACAGCAGTGCAGGTCCAGTCAGGGAAAGGGCTCCTTCCTACACTCTAGGCAGTGCTGGGCCCCTCAACCACTCCTCTGAATCAGCTGTGGAAGCCAAGTGCTCACTGCTGGTCCCTTCTTCCCTTGTTTCTTCCCACTGCCCTCCAGGCTCATCCCACCTGAGGTGAAGTATAGTCGGTGGGCGGGGGGGCTGCTAGAAAAAACACAGACACCCTCTCCTGAATAGTGCCTTTTCCCAAGCAGAGGAGCAAGAAGCCCCCCTCCTAACCTCCCATCCCTCACCTGGCCAGGCTCACTCTTCCAGGTGCCCAGTCCAATCAGGGGCATCTTCTGTCCAGTGTGCAGGATACAGGAAGCCGCCATTGCCCCCTGAAACATAGATGGGAAGAGAATGGTGTGGGGTCAGTGCCGTTGCTTGGGCCCACTGATCAAGACTCCTGTAAAACAGGAAGGGGGCACAGGGGTGATAGGAGAAAAAACACAGAGTCAGGTGTATATGCCTATGAGCTGAGACAAGGTGCCTGGAACCACGCAAAGCCAGTAACTCCTGGACAAACACTAACGGGACCACCAGCCTGGATGCCCTTCTTCCATCAGGCTAAAGCTCTGCTTAAGGAGCTCTAAAACCTAAAAACAAAGGCGAGGTGGCTTCCCAGAAGTACCCAGCCTCAACTACATGAGGTCTCAAACCACTGTAAGACAGGCAAAGGCCTTTATGAGACAAAGTGAGACCAGGTGACAGAACTGGCTCAGGAAAGGGTCCCTTTTCAAAGGATGAAATGAATGTTCCCAGGAGGTTGTCAGAACTACAGAGACTCTGAGTCCCTCTTTCAGAGGTCTGATTGGCCATGCTGCTAGGTCTGAGTACGGTCTTACAAGGGAAGTATACTATTTTTTAGATGAAAAAAACAGGGTCAGAGAGGTAAAATTATTTGCCCCAAATCAACAGCTAAGTGGCAGAGCCAACTATTCAAGGAGGAGCTGATGGTAAAGGCGGGAAAAGGCAAGTAAACACAGACCTATAAAATACATGTGCATGTACACTGTGCTACAGAAAAGCAAGTGACTTCTGTAGGGCAAAAACCAGGGAATAATGACACTGGCTTTTAAGAATGAGTTGGGACAGTCCCAAGAGTCAAGGGTAAGAGTCTTTCCAGGAAGAGGAACTAGACACAGGACTTCAATGCAGCAGAAAGCAGGAAATTACAGATAAATGAAAATTTCTAACTGAACGAAGCAGGTGGGTGATTGAAGCAACCCTGTTTGGAGAGCTATGAAAATCAGAAGTCTCCAAATGGGGAACTTCCCTGGTGGCGCAGTGGTTAAGAATCCTCCTGCCAATGCAGGGCACAAGGTTTCAATCCCTGGCCCAGGAAGATCCCACATGCCACAGAGCAACTAAGCCCATGCACCACAACTACTAAGCCTGCACTCTAGAGCCCGCGAGCCACAACTACTGAAGCCCGCATGCCTAGAGCCCGTGCTCCGCAACAAGAGAAGCCACCGCAGTGAGAAGCCCGCACACCGCAAGGAAGAGTAGCCCCCCGCCCCCCGTTCGCCGCAACGGTACAGAAAAGCCCGTGCGCAGCAACAAAAACCCAACTCAGACAAAAATAAATAAGTAAATAAACTTATTAAAAAAAAGAGTATTATGGTAGAGCAGGTAACTGGACGAGTTGTAACTATAACCAACACACCAAAATTGTCTTTCCTAATACTTCTGACTCAGGAAGAATTTTATAGTCTAGCATAACCTTATGGAGACTACACTTTCTGCTAAAACAAAAACAGAAAGAAAAATGTTCAACCTGGGCAGCAAACCACAGACCACTGAAGGCAATACTCTTCATTACCAAACTTCCCAGGGACACCAACCTGCCCAGGGATCAGGCAAACATGTCTGGACTTCACAGGAGGAACTAGCCTGCTAGCTTGCTACCAGGGTCTGTGGCTGGTTTCCTGGGCTTGATCTTCAACCCGTGACCTGTTGACCTCTCTCAGATTTACCAGAACACAAGGGATGGCTCTGAAATTACACCCAGGCTGAAGAGTGTGAACAAAAACCTGGCCTCAGGGGAAAAGGAAGAAACCTCATGCTTGCCTCTCCCTTTTGCTTGTGAAACTGAAAACCAAAAAGGCTAAGCCTTGAGGTGGCGGACCGGTCCCAAGGCGTGCAGGTGCCCTGTGCCTATTCAGCAGTTCCCTCCTGAAGACTGGAGTGCTCAGCCTGCCACTGAAGACTGGTCTGCAGCTCCCACTGCTCAGGCCACTGAGTGGGTAGGAACAACCACTGAGTGGTCTTAAGCTGTTCTTCCACAAACTCTTCAAATGGAAATAGGTTGACGGAAAATAAACAGTTTCTGAAAAAAAAAAAAAAGGCTAAGGCTTGGAGGGGCAGGAATCATAGAGGTAGAAACGGCAAACACAGATCTGCAAAGAACAAGAGCTCCAAAGGACAGAACAGAAGGCAGAAGACAGATGTTTTCCTCTAGGACAGGAAGTCATCCTCTACCAGCTCCTGACTTCCTCATCTTACGCCTGGTGCCACAGCCTTTCAGCCAGCCCTGCATTAATAGGCTCTGAGCTTGTCAGCATCTGCCTAGCTGGACCTCTGGCAGAATTCAGAACCCTCATGTTATCTTGGGAGAGGTTCTAGATGGAAAAGAGAGAAAAGCTGGGTGTGTGGGGAGAGGCTGGTGAGGGTAGTATCAGGATTCAGGTTTTATTATTCCCAGGTCAGTGCCTAGGTTCCTTCTCTCTGAGGCTCAGTCTTCCTTTCTCAGAGGAGGGCTCTAGAGCTGCCTTGATACAGGAAACTTGAAAACACAGGAAGAAGAGGAAGCAGTATTCATGTGAGTGTTCCCTGGCTGGATCGGCCTTTCTTCTCTGCTCCCCATAAATACTGATGTCCCTCAGGGTTCTGTCCTCAATCCCGTCTCACTCCCTAGTCAAGCTCAAGTCTTCAGTGATCACCTTAATCACTAATTCTTCCCACCCCAGTTCTATATATTCACCTCCCTCTGGACATCTCCACCTGTATATCCTACAGATAAGTGAGACGCAACATGTCCAAAAGTATACTTATCAAATCCAGCAACACAGCACAGATTTCAAGCTCTGGGGTGGCACAGACCTGGGCTTGAATCTCAGCTCCCCCATTCTAAAGAGATTTTAAGCACTCTGCACAGTGCCTGACCATGTTCTTCTTTCTGTATACTCTATCTCACCAGGGACTCAAGGCCCTGGGTGACAAGTGTTAAAGCAAACCAGACAACCGGTCTACAGTATAATCCATGGGGGCCTTAAAAAAGCCCTCTAATGTATTTCAGTTTGTTTGAGGCATTTCTGAGTATTATCAGATTAGGGTTTCGACAGGTGATGGGGGGGAGTTTATCTTCTTCTTCTGGTTTCAAAGAAGCCAGGACAGAAAGCCACCTTAAATATGTAGCAGTGGCCAAGATTTGGTCTATCTGGCTGCATTAAAAATCCTGTAAATACTTGTAAATATTACAAAAGACACTGTTTGCTCTAAACTGTAATGTAAAACCTAAGATTGCAATAACACTTCCTGGACTTCTTGATGTATGTGAAAAGAATATATACTTCCTAAATCTTTATCCAGCCTACCTCTGTCCAACTCCAGGGCCACTGCTCTAGCTGTGACCACCCCTCCCAGAACCAGGGATCTCTCTGCTTCCGGTATGTCCCCTCTCCCCACAAAGCAGTCCCCAAATCTGACCATGTGATTCCCAGGATCTCTTCCAGTAGATCTCTCCTACCCTCAGGATAAGGTCCAGACTTCCTGGTAATACCCTTTATAACCTGGCTCCCACCTCCCCCATCTCTCCACCTCTTCATTTCAGACTCCATATTCCAGGCTTTGCAGAACCAGCCACCATATTTGACTCCAGGCCTCTGCACACTTTCCTTCCCCAAGTCCCACCCTTGCCTGGCTAACTGCAAGTCACCCTTCAGCTAGCAGTTTAAATTTCTGGTTCCTCCCATGTCCTGACAGTTGTGCACATCACTGCATTTGTTTGTTCATTTTCCCTCACAAATCTCGGTACTCCTTGAGGTCAGGGCCTATCATCTACCTAAACCTGTAGCTGCTAGAGTGCCTGCTCCCTCCTCCACCCCACACACAGCGGCAAATGGGGGAGATCTTGTCAGCAGGAGGGGCATTTGATAAAGTCACTGCCTCCATCACCTTCTTCCTTTACTTCTTGGATAACCTGGAAAAAATCATCTCTGGAAAATAACAAAGCATTTACCATCATCTTCGGTAAAAAGAAAAAAAAAAAAATCCCAGTGACTCCAGAAAGGATGATACTCGGATTGTTCTTGTATTACAGATAAGAAAACTGAGACCTTGGGAAAAGTAACAGGACTGATCAGAATCATCAAGACTCTTCTAAGGGAGGTCCTGCAGCCCAGAGTATGGACAGGCTGAAGGGAGAGTTAATTTATACTAACCCCATCCGGTGAAGGTTCAGATTCCAGTCTCACTTTAACAGAGCACTGGGTCAACAGAAAAACATGCCCTGGCTTTCCCAAACCCAAGGCAGGTGCCTAAGCAAGCGAACCCACACCCCTCCTGCCACTTATGAGAAGCGTCTCTGCAATTCCACATTAAAGCCGGAGTTCCTGAAAAAATCGTGTTGGTGGGTAGACAAAAGGAAGATGGCAACCAAAACTTACTGACAGTATGTGCTGGGAGCTTTAAGAGCTTTATCTCACTTTAACTCTTGTTACATACAGTTCTGATGTAGGAACAGATTTTACCGCTGAGAAAACTGAGGTCCAGAGAAACTGAGAACTTATCCAAGATCACTCAGCGAATAAGAGGAAGCTCAAATCAGAAACCAAGTCGGGCCGCCTCCTCACATTTGCTCTTCGCTCTAACCCGGGGGCGGACACATCTGTAGTGAAGGTTCGAGGCCATCTCCACTACGACAAAGATGGGGCAGCAGAAGAGAAACTCACCTCGGCACGAGCACAGGACGTTAGCAGGGAAGTATGGCTTTTCAGCTCAGTCCTGTGCCCTGCTAGCGACCCAATGGGCCTCAGCTTCCGGTATTGGTGAGCAGCAAAAAACTGGCCTGAGATTGGACACCGGGACTTAAGTCTGGCGGTGAGGAGGAAGCTCCTCCCAGAGGAGGAAGCTCCTCCCAGAGGAGGGGCTGGGGCCGGGCATTCAACATCACGCGCAGTGGTGAACCCCGCCCCTGTCCCCAGAAACAAGCTGGGGAGTGGACGCCTGAGCTGGGGGGCTGCACCGTCTCTTCCTCAGGACGCTGGTGGGTGGATTGGCGGAGTCTGGGCATACTCCACAGCGCGAGTTTGGAGAACTCCCGGGTGAGTGAAGCCTGCGCCGACGGCCAAGTAAGCGGCCTCGGAGGCGGGGCCAGGGGGCGCCTCTGCCTGGCCCATATTGCAGCGCGCGCCCCCGCGAGGCCGCTCTGGGCAACTTCTGCTCGTTCTGCGGCCAGAGGGAGGAGACCCCGGCTGCCACGTGGTGACTTATGCAGTCGACTCCCCCTAAGGACTACAGGCCCCACTCTGATCTGTTCTCTTCCTTAGAGCCAGGTTGGCCAAGTTCCCTGAAAACACCTAAACTGGTCCCGTTATTTGGTCAGGCAAACTGAGGTCCAGAGAACAGCCGCAGCACAGAGGTTGACAGTAACAGGGAAGACCTTGGGACTACAGGTTTCAAGAGGTAAACGTTAGTGCTCTCTGTATCCGGACTGTGGACCCTGGCAGCGCATTTATGTTTTATGTATATTTAGGCTTTATAAACATTAATTTATTGAGTCTTCACAACAATCCTGGAAGGGGAGTGTTCTTTTTTATTTTATTTACTGCAAGCCTTTTTATTGAAGTATAGCATACTGGTAAATGGAATATTGCCTGCCATATCAGGAAACAAAGGACGTCGCAATCATCAGCGATTGAAGCTGTGCAGCCGCCAGCGAAGGTGAGCTAGTGAGCCCTAAGGGAATTTAGGAAGGAAACAAAGAATACCTGCCATCTAGCAGCCATCAGACTGCAGCCACTCCCTAAGGTGATCCCTGATTTCAAGATACGAAAACACAGGATACTGGCCCCAGATAGCTGAGGTGCATAGCAAAGGCATGATTTCAGTGAGCCCAGACCCTTTCTTGCATCTTCCCATGCAGAGAAAAGCGCTAAATTCCTTAACTTGGGATTTCTGGTTTTCTTTAATTAACGGTAATCTTATGACGTTCTGACTACCTGCCCTTTGTTACAAAGCTCCTATATATCCTAGCTCCCCCCTTGCCTCCTTGGAGCAGTTCTCTCAGTATTACTTGAGATGCTGCCTTCTGGGCTTGAAGTCCTAAAAACTGCCACCAAATAAAACAACTCTAACTTATAGTTTGTGAATATTTTTTTAATCGACAATACAGACAGAACAATGCACAAATCTTAAACGTACAACTCTGTGATTTTTTTTTCAACATAACCACCATCCAGATGAATATACAGTATTACAGCACACTTGAAGCCTCCTGTGAGGAAGGTATTCAGTTCCATTTTACAGACTGTGCAGACTCAGCAAGGTTTCCCTTGCTCAGAGTCACACAGTTATTAAGTTACAGTTTTGTTTTTTGGTGGGTTTTTTGTTTTTGGCTGCGTTGGGTCTTCGTTGCTGCGTGCGGGCTTTCTCTAGTTGCGGCAAGCGGGGGCTACTCTTCTTTGAGGTGCACTGACTTCTCATTGCGGTGACTTTTCTCGTTGTGGAGCACGGGCTCTAGGCGCACGGGCTTCAGTAGTTGTGGCACACGGGCTCAGTAGTTGTGGCTCGTGGGCTCTAGAGTGTGGGCTCAGTAGTTGTGGCGCACGGGCTTAGTTGCTCTGCGGCATGTGGGATCTTCCTAGACCATGGATTGAACCCGTGTCCCCTGCATTGGCAGGCGGATTCTTAACCACTGCGCCACCAGGGAAGTCCCAAGTTACAGTTCTGAGATTTGAAATCCCGTTTGCCATTTAGGCTGAGAGGTGTCTTGAATTGATGTTTTCCTTGGTGGAAGTGGGCAAGAAGCAGATTTGTCCTGGTGTAGCTCTGCCTTTTTCTCCCCTCAACTCCTCCCCCACCCATCTGTACTCCCCCAGTACCACTCTTCCCCATCTTTTTTTTTTTTTTTTTTTTTTCTTGCGGTACGCGGGCCTCTCACTGTTGTGGCCTCTCCCGTTGTGGAGCACAGGCTCCAGACGCACAGGCTCAGTGGCCATGGCTCACGGGCCTAGCCGCTCTGTGGCATGTGGGATCTTCCCAGACCGGGGCACGAACCCGTGTCCCCTGCATCGGCAGGCAGACTCAACCACTGCGCCACCAGGGAAGCCCTTCCCCATCTTTTTTTACACCCAGATTACTCCCCACTGTCTCCCAAGTAGGAGTGGTGTCCTGATGGACTAAATGTCCGACATTTCACACCATCTATCCTCATAAAGACACTCAGATTCCAGCTTATGTGATTGTTACCGAGTCCAAGCTTGCTCTGCTCACCGCACGACAGGCCAATGAATCAGAGGCGAGGTGTTGAGGCAAGGAATACCACTTTATTTGGAAAGCCAGCAGACGGAGAAGGTGTCAGACTAGTGTCTCTGAAAAACTGTCCTATCTGGGCCTGGATGCCAATTTCTTTTGTAGAATCAGAGAGAGAGGGGCAGTGAGGAAGTAAAGCAAAAGGGCCATCAGTCTTGCAAAACATCTCCTGGAATGACCAACCTCCGTGAGGGGATGTGTTAGTTTCTTTTTTCTTGCAGCCACTCACAGGTGGGCATGGTTACCTGAGGCAGGCCATTTATATATGATTATAATAACAAAAGCAACGAAAAGCAAAGGTTAAAGGCAATGAAACAGATCAGACATGGAGTCTGATTTAGCTCTTCCCTGTTACCTGATCAGAATTTAGAATCTCTCAAGTTCATCTTAGCCCAGCAAAGACCATTATAAGCAGGTAGGGCAGGGGGTCCCCAGAGAAAGAGAACTGTTACCAGAAAAACTGGGTTCATCCCTTGGTGGGTGTCAAGCCAAAAGACACAACCAAGCCAAAGATCGGGAGAAGGGAGAATTTATTATTGAAACCTAGCAGGACCCTGTAGGACTCCTGGGTACAAAGCCTTTCTGTTGTCCCCCATTTCTTGTTTGTAGGAAATAGGCTTCATTCAGCCTCCTTGACCTTCCCTAAGTTCCAAAGGGCAGGTTAAAACAGTTTCTAATCAGAGAAGGGAGGAAATGCAGAAACAACAGAGGAACAATCAAGAAATACTAATGCAGCCTTGGGGCAGGGTCCTGGTTCCTCCTCAAGGAATATACATAACAATATTTTTGAGATCTTCTGCAGGAACTAAGACCCCCACCCAGGGAGAGGATAGCAACCTCAGGCTGAGCACAAGATTCCTGGAGCACTGCCTTGTACCTCACCACCAACCAATCAGAAGAAAGCCATACACCCTGCAGCCCTCATCCCAAATTTTGCCTATAAAAAGCTTTCCCCAAAAACCATTGGGGAGTTCAGGGTTTTTGAGCATGAGCCACCCATTCTCCTTGCTTGGTCTTGCAATAGACCTTTCTCTGCTTCAGTGTTTGATGTTTAGGTTTATTTGGCCTCACTGTACACGGGGCACACAAACTTTTTGTTCAGTCATTATTGCAACAAGTAAAGAGAACAACAGGGATCTTTCCCAAAGCAGAAAGGCAAAGGTTTTGCTGCTCCCTGACAGCAAAAATGGGAACGTTTAAGCTAAGGGCACATGCATATTCATGAAAGGGCTTGGGGAGTCAACAGAGTCCAAACTTTAGTTGATTAAAGTCACAAAAGTCAGAAAATCTCGACATCAGCATCCCTTACGTTCTAACTGATCTGGTGGTTGAGTGCTTCAGGCTAATCTTTTTTTTGTAAAACAGAACTGGAAGTCTTCTCTTTGCTGTTGTTACTCCTCTGGCCTGATAACAGTTTGTTCTTGCATAATTTTGTTCCCTTAAGATCACTAATTACTGAGACCTGTTCAAGGACAAGCACTGTGGCCAGGCTTAGATCACAAAATGGCTTAGGCCATAAAGGACTCTCCCACAATCCACAATCTTCTGCCCCATCTAATGGACTCCCTCCTGCCCACTCCTTCCCCAGATCTGAGACTTTTGCTCTTAGTTCTGGCCACTGGGATTGCTCCATGCAAGGCACAACACTAGCCTTCCAAGAGTTTTCAGAGCAATAGTCATCAAATTGGTGGTATATTGTCTTCTAAAAGAGATCAGCATGAGAACGCACCATCCCTTTTACAATCTTCCTCCTCCGTTTTAAAAGAGACAAACCTCTCAGCCAGCTCATAGGATGCATTGCCCCCGTGTGCATTGAGGCTACTAAACAAAGGAACTTTTGGAAATACTGATGACTCTAATGACTGGATCATAAACCCTTATGCAAGTCATTTCCAATTCTTTGTTTTGAAAACTATTGGTAAAAGCTGATAGACCATTAAAAATAATTTTGCGTGGGCTTCCCTGGTGGCGCAGTGGTTGAGGGTCCGCCTGCTGATGCAGGGGACATGGGTTCGTGCCCCGGTCCGGGAGGATCCCACATGCCGCGGAGCGGCTGGACCCGTGAGCCATGGCCACTGAGCCTGCGCCTCTGGAGCCTGTGCTCCGCAACGGGAGAGGCCACAACAGTGAGAGGCCTGCGTACCGCAAACATATATATATATATATATATATATATATAAAATTTTGCGTGATAGATTTTGTGATTTTTGGAGTGTAACTTGGAAAGAGTTAAAACAGCTAAGTGACATTGCTTTAGAAAGATTTCTATTTTCATCCACTTATTTATGTGAACAAGTTATCTCAATGCTTGTATCTATAAAAATGAAAAGTAAGAATGGAATTGAGGGACTTCCCTGGTGGTGCCGTGGTTAAGAATCAGCTAGCCAATGCAGGGGACACAGGTTCAAGCCTTGGTCCTGGAAGATCCCACATGCTGCGGAGCAACTAAGCCCTTGCGCCACAGCTACTGAGCCCGCGTGCCACAGCTACTGAAGCCTGCGTGCCTAGAGCCTGTGCTCCACAACAAGAGAAGCCACCTCAATGAGAAGCCTGTGCACCGCAACGAAGAGTAGCCCCCATTCATCACAACTAGAGAAAGCCACACACAGCAATGAAGACCCAACGGAGCCAAAAATAAATAAATCTATATAAAAAAAAAAAGAATGGAATTGCTGTTGAACTCTTTTCATTCTGAAAATAAGTAATATTCATCCACAGGTACAAGAATTAAATGGAGAAAAGAAAAAAAGAACAAAGCCCCAGTCCATCTCATTTTTATGTTTAATAAGTATCAAAACTTGTGCTGTATGTTACTTTGAGCAACTGTGTAATAATAATAGTTGTAATTTTTAAAAACATGATCACAGAACTTAAAATTATATAAATTAATTTATATATTTTGACTGCAGAGAAGGATGATAACTTAAAATTTTCAAGCATAAGAATATGCTATATTAAGACAATATTCTCGAGGTGAGGTGGGAGCATTCTTTGATGTTCTGATTTAACCTCAGTCTTGGCCTCAGCTCTGTCCCTGCATCTCCATAGTGGACATTTCACATGTCCTACTCACCCTCTTGGAGCTGGAGTACTGCCTAAATGAAATCTGTTATCTGAAGGGAAGATGGGGAAGACGCTTCTCTGAAAATTTCCCCAGCAGCTGGTGTTCGCTTCCACCAAAACAAGAAAAGCTTCTTCTGCATATTCCTCAATTTTTTGTGAACACCCAGTAGGGTTTATGGAGGAAAAGTCTGCAGAAGTTCATAGGTCTTCACATAGAGGGAAACTGTACTTAATGAGCCTTATCTAGATGAGGCTAGCCTGATCTAGATGATAGAAAATTTTTTAATTAATTTATTTATTTTTTGGCTGCATTGGGTCTTCGTTACGGCATGTGGGCTTTCTCTAGTTGCTGCAAGCAGGGGCTACTCTTCGTTGCAGTGCGTGGGCTTTCTCATTGTGGTGGCTTCTCTTGTTGTGGAGCACGGGTTCTAGGTGCGAGAGCTCAGTAGTTGTGGCCCACGGGCTTAGTTACTCTGCAGCGTGTGGGATTTCCCGGACCAGGGATCGAACCCATGTCCCCTGCATTGGCAGGCAGATTCTTAACCACTGCACCACCAGGGAAGTTCCGGCAGGTGGATTCTTAACTACTGTGCCACCAGGGAAGTCCCTAGATGACAGGATTCTTGACCTCCAGTCTACACCTGAAATATCCTAATGTGATGTGACTTTGGAGGTTCTCCAAGGAGAGGTGAGTGGACTGTGCATACAGGAAAAAATTCATTGTTGTGGCTAGAGGGTAGAATGTGGAAGATTGGATTTTCTGGAAAAGGTCACAGCAGTATTTCTGGCTCATCTGACAGAAAATTGATAATCCCCTTTAAGAGATAGGGTCTATTTCCCCTCTCCTTGAAACTGGGAAGGATTTGTGACTGTTCATTGAAGATAATATGGTTAAACTGTGTGATTTCAGGCTAGTCTAACAAAGGCAATGCAATTTCCACTTGGCCATCCATTCCTCTCTTGGGAAATCTACCTTTGAAATCCAGTCATCATGCTGGGAAGAAGTATCCCAAACTAGCCAACATGGAGACCCCATATGGCAAAGTCTGTGTGCAGAGTACCTAATATTCTAGTTTATAGCCATTATCAACCAGTAGACCTGTGAGGGAACAAGAACTCATATATGAGTCTAGCACCTGCCTTTCATGTCATCTAGTTGAAGCTCCAGATATCATGGATGAAAGACAAACTATCACTGCTGTGCCTTATCTAAATTCATGACCCACAGAACTTTTGAGCATGATAAATGGTCATTTCACATGGCTTAGTTATGGGATAATTTGTGACTCAGTTGAAGTAACAAGGATAAACTCCTTTAGAAGCTTAATGCAGAAACTTAGTGTGTATAAATTTTTTTTCAGCTTTATTGAAATATAATTGGCATACAACATTGTGAATAATATGTTTATTTGTTACACTTATATACAGTGGCCCCTTGAACAACAAGGTTTATACGTGGATTTTCTTCAGTAAATGCATACTACAGTACAACACAATCCAAGATTGATTGAATCCGTAGATGCGGAATCACAGACAGGGAGGGCCAGTTGTGAAGTTATAAGCATATTTTTGACTGCACGAGGGTCAGTGCCCTAACCCCTGTATTGTTCGGGGATCAACTGTATTTTAAAATGATTACCATCACAGCATTAGCTAACACCTCTGTCCTGTTATATAATTACCATTTCTTTCTTTGTGGTGAGAACATTTCAGATCTATTCTTTTAGCCGCCTTCAAGTATATAATACAGTATTATTTGCTGTAACCACCATGATGTACATTAGATCCCTATAACTTGTTACTGTTACAACTAGATATTTGTACCCTTTGACCAATATCTTCTCATTCCCCCCACACCACAGGCCCCTGGTAACCACTCCTTTACCGTCTCTTTCTCTGAACTTGGCTTTTTAAGAATTCACATGTAAGTGATACCATACCATACTGTATTTGTCTTTCTCTGCAGACTGTGTTATTTCACTTAACATAATGCCCTCAAGGTCCATCCATGTTGCAAATTGCAGGATTTTCTTCTTTCTTCATGGCTGGATAATAAGTGTGTGTGTGTGTGTGTGTGTGTGTGTGTGTGTGTATCTTTATCCATTTATTTGCTGATGACACGTGTTTTTCCATGTCTTGGCTATTGTGAATGGTGCTGCAATGAACATGAAGATGCAGATATCTCTGCAAACGAATTGACAGCAATGTATAAACTGCTCACATTTATGTATTAGGTGTTTAATTTAGTATAAGTAAATAGTACATTCAGTCAATTGAAAATTTCATTGTAAAAAAAGTTTGTCTTAAAATATTTTTTTTTTAAAGATTTTTTTGATGTGGACCATTTTTAAAGTCCTTATTGGATTTATTACAATATTGCTTCTGTTTTACGTTTTGGTGTTTTGGCCATGAGGCATGGGAATCTTAGCTCCCTGACCAGGGATCGAACCCATACCCCCTACATTGGAAGGTGAAGTCTTAACCACTGGACCACCACAGAGGTCCCTTAAAATATTTATTTTATTTATTAAAAAAATTTATTTTATTTTATTATTTATTTTTTGGTTGTGTTGGGTCTTCGTTGCTGTGCGCAGCTTTCTCTAGTTGTGGCAAGTGGGGGCGACTCTTTGTTGCAGTGTGTGGGCTTCTCATTGCGGTGGCTTCTCTTGCTGTAGAACACGGACTTTAAGTACGTGGGCTTCAGTAGTTGTGGAATGCCGGCTAGTTGTGGCTCGTGGGCTGTAGAGCACAGGCTCAGTAGTTGTGGTGCACGGGCTTAGTTGCTCCATGGCATGTGGGATCTTCCCGGACCAGGGCTCGAACCCATGTCCCCTGCATTGGCAGGCAGATTCTTAACCACTGTGCCACCAGGGAAGCCGCACATTCTGTCTGTTGAGTGTGTTTCTCCCAGGGTCTGTCCTAGGACAGCAGCTCACACTCATCATGGAGCAGACACAAATTTTAGAAATATTTAGGAGTGGAATTGGCAGCACTCAGTGATCCACTAGATGTAGGAGATTAAAAAAAAAAAAAAAAAACAGGGCTTCCCTGGTGGCGCAGTGGTTGAAAATCCTCCTGCCAATGCAGGGGACACGGGTTCGAGCCCTGCTCCAGGAAGACCCCACATGCCACAGAGCAACTGAGCCTGTGCTCTAGAGCCCGTGAGTCACAACTACTGAGCCTGCGTGCTGCAACTACTGAAGCCCACGTGCCTAGAGCCCGTGCTCTGCAATGAAAGAAGCCACTGCAATGAGAAGCCCGCACACCGCAATGAAGAGTAGCCCCCGCTTGCTGCAACCAAGACCCAATGCAGCCAAAATTAAAATAAGTAAATAAATAAATTTTTAAAAAAAAGACTCTGTTGCTCTTAACAGAAAACCTAATTTAAGCTGGCTTTGACAGTAAAGGAAATTTATGGACTCACATAGACAGGCTTCAAGGTTGGTTTGATTCAGCAGCTCAACAATGTCATCAGGATCCCAGTTTGTTTCTGTTTCTTCTCTCTGCTTTCCAATCTCATATTCATCCTGAAGTTGACCTCCTTATGGTGGCAAAATGATTATGACACTTGTAGCCTTCATATCAGCTACCACATTCTCCAGAGCACTAACTTCTGGGAGCTCTCTCAAATGAGTGAGGGGCACTCCTTCCCTAAGACCATCAGAAACTCTCTTTAGCCTTCCAAAACCCAAACTGAGTCAGAAGATAAGAATGCAATGGCATGAAAGAAAGAGTCAGTTTCAAAAAAGTGCTAAATAGAAATTCTGGAACATCTGGAGATGTTATACAGCAGTGAAAAGGAACAGCATGAATAAATTTCCCAAATTTACTGTTGAGTGAAATAAAGCAGACAAGAAAGAGTACATATAGTGTATAATTCCATTTTTATGAAGTATAAAACCAGTAAAAACGAATCTATGGGGACTTCCCTGGTGGTGCAGTGTTAAGAATCTGCCTGCCAGTGCAGGGGACACAGGTTCAAGCCCTGGTCTGGGAAGATCCCACATGCCATGAAGCAACTAAGCCCATGCACCACAATTACTGAACCTCCATTCTAGAGCCTGCAAGCCACAACTACTGAGCCCACGCACCGCAACTACTGAAGCCTGGGTGCTCTAGGGCCCATGTTCCACAACAAGAGAAGCCGCTGCACTGAGAAGCCTGCGCACCACAATGAAGAGTAGCCCCCACTCCCCGCAACTAGAGAAAGCCTGTGTGCAGCAATGAAGGCCCAACACAGCCAAAAATAAGTTAACTAATTAATTTTTAAAAAATTTTTAAAAAAACTATGTTGTCAGAAGTCAGGATAGTGATTACCCTTGGAGATGTAGAGACTGGAAATGGGCAAGAGGCGAAGCTTGTAGGGTGATATTAATGATCTATTTCTTGATTTAATTTATAAGGATATGATAAATTTGTGAAAATTTATCAAGTTATGCACTTAATATGTACACTTTTCCATTATGTTATACTCCAATTAAAAAGTTAGAAAATATTTTCAAATTAAAAAAAAATGAAAAACGTATATGTATAAGGAAAGAGATTGAATGGAAACACACCAAAATAATTGCAATAGTTGCATTTGATTAGTGGATATATAGGTTATTTTGTTTTTCTTCTGTATTTATAAAGTTTTTGAAACATAGGTCTTTTATTGAATCCAGTTGAGTACCTCTCCAGATTCACTTGGACCTACCTGCTTCCAGCCTCTCCACTCTGTAGAGAGCTAGTCACTACTGTGGACCGACCCACTTCCTGATGCAGTAGTCTGCCTCAGCTTCCCCAAGTGTGTGGACCAGACTTCTGTATTTTCTCTATTGCACCTGCTATAGCAGGAGCTGCAGCTGCTATGACACTCAGGTCCGACTTAATGAGGCCCACAGAGAATTTGGCCACTTAACACCACTTCCAGAGTAAGCTGAAACCCTTGCTGTAATTGGGATCAATCTCCCAAGATTGCACTGAAGAGCGAGGAAACAACCTGGAAGTACAGTGGAGTTAATATCTCATACGGTATAAGGAAATTGACAAATGAGAGATAGAAGCAAAGAGCCAACAGATAATTTTCTCTTCCTCTCTCCAGTAAACAGTTCCTAGACACCGTAACGTCATTTTATATGGTTTCTCAGTCCCATATAACTGAGCAATTAGCTGTATCTTCTTATAAAGCTGTGGTTAGCTCTGAGGCACTTCACCTTTTTTTTTTTTTTTTTTTTTTTTTTTTTTTTTTTTGCGGTACGTGGGCCTCTCACTGTTGTGGCCTCTCCCGTTGCGGAGCACAGGCTCCAGACGCGCAGGCTCAGCGACCATGGCTCACGGGCCCAGCCGCTCCGCGGCATGTGGGATCCTCCCGGACCGGGGCACGAACCCGCGCCCCCTGCATCGACAGGCGGACTCTCAACCACTGCGCCACCAGGGAAGCCCAGCACTTAACCTTTTGTTTTCTTTCCCTTCCTTTCTGTTTTTCCCTTATTCTTGTCCTGAATATTGTTTGTAGAACCTCACAATGAAGCCTTAGCATGTAAATTTTGCTCTGAGCTCTGGTTTTCTGGGTAAAGAGGCTAGGATACAACTATATTACCTTTATAATGAGTGGAGGGAGGGAGAGAAAAAAAAATTAAAAAGAGGTACCAGGGACTTCCCTGGTGTCACAGTGGTTAAGAATCCACCTGCCAATGCAGGGGACACGGGTTCAATCCCTGGTCCAGGAAGATCCCACAAGCTGTGGAGCAACTAGGCCCGTGCTCCACAGCTACTGAGCCTGCGTTCTAGAGCCCGCGTACCACAACTACTGAAGCCTGCGTGCCTAGAGTCCATGCTCCACAACAAGAGAGGCCACCGCAATGAGAAGCCCATACACCACAGCAAAGAGTGGCCCCCACTCACCACAACTAGAGAAAGCCCGGGCACAGCAATGAAGACCCAATGCAGCCAATAAATAAATAAATTAACAAATTATAAAAAGTAAGTGAGTAATGTTAGGGAAACTAAAACAAATAAGAACAACTACCATTTTATTGAGCATATGCTATCTGCCATACTCTTCATATTCATGCTTTCTAATCTCCACAGCAGAAACTTTTGGATTCGGTTGACATGAAGGTCATTGGTGACTTTGTGGAGAGCTGGCTCAGTGGAATGGTTAATCCTGAGTCTGACTGGATTTAGGAGTGAAGAGGAGACAGACATGTGGAGAATCAGAGGGCAGACTTCTCAAGAATATAGTAAAGGGAAGGAAAGTGATGGGTTAGTGGCTTGAGAGAAAAGCAGATGGAGGAAGAGTTTTTCACTATGTGGGGAATTTGAACGTGAACATGTGCTAAGGGGAAGGGTCCAGTGGAAGAAACTGGAGCTAAGAAAAGGGAGAGAATAATGGAGGGAATCATGCTTTCAGCTAACATTTACTGGGCATTTACGAAGCACTAGTATCTTAGTCTGTTTGGGCTGCTTTGGATACCACAGACTGGGTGGTTTATAAACAGCAGAAATTTATTGCTAACCATTCTGGAGGCTGGAAGTCTGAGGTCAGGGTGCCAGCATGATCAGCGAAGGGCCCTCTTCTAGGTCACAGACTTATTGTATCCTCACAGGGCAGAAGGGTCAAGGGATCTCTCCGGAAGAGCCTCTTTTATAAGGCACTAATCCCATTCATGACGGTTCCACCCTCATGACTTATACACCTTCCAAATGCACATGTACTAATACCATCAACATATTAATGGTGGGGGGGGCGGTGTGCAGAGAGGCAGACATTCAGACCATAGCACCTAGTCCTTTTTCTAGGTGCAAAAAAGGACACAAAAATGGATCAGCCTTGTCCTCTGGCTATAACATTCACAGTCCAGAGGGGCTAAAGTAGAAGAGGTGGAATGCAGGCCCAGAGATGGGTGCACAGAGGCAGCTTCATGGGATGCCAGGGGAAGAGGCTCAAACAGATGAAAAGCTGGAAAGTAATAGGTGTCTCCTAGGAAGCAGGAGGGCATGGCCCCCTCTGGACTATTAGGTGGGAGGGACAAGTTCTCAGCCCTGCTTCACTGAGCATTTCAGCATTTGAGAGAAGTTTCTAGAATCTGAGAGGAATGTGGTCAGGTCAGAGGGATGAGGAAATGTCCTCTTCCCAAGTTTCTGAGTCTATACTGGTGTTTTATTTGCTGGCACTTCCTGCTTACTTTGGGTTGGGCTTTCTGAGAATTCAAGAACAGAGTCCAAGTTCTCAGAGGACCCATGTGCAAATCAAGGCAATAAAAGGGCCACTCTGGAAGCTTACAGCCAGCAGAAGCAGGGGCCTATGTACTTTACCTAGATGAAAGGAATCTGAGACAAGAAAGTGAGGAGAGGTCCATACCCTCCAGCCTGCCCCTCAGCAGGGCCTCTCAAACCCTTGGATCCAAACCCCTCGTCAGTGTCAGTCAAAATTCCCGGAAAGAGAGGGAGACCTTAAATCTAGACTCACCTCCAGGTGCTCACGGCCGAGTGTCTTTTCATTCAGTAGTCATTCATTCAACTAATACTTACTGAACTCTTATTGTGTGCTAGGTATTCTGCTAGGGCGCTGGAGATACCTTAAACAAGATCTTGCCTTCATGAGCTGACCCTCTAGTGACATAATAGTAGAGGGCAGGAGCACATTTAAGGAAAATCTGAATTCTTTCCAATCCATGAATGTCCCTAAAGGGCAGAATTATTTCTAAACCCTGGACAGCTCAGAACCAGCCTTCAATGTGGGATCTTCTAACAAATGGATGATACCAACTTGACAAGACCTGACTAATTTTCCCCAAGAGTGAGAATCCCTGCCTGGGGAGCTATTGGGAGTGTCCATGGGTTTGTGCATGGAGGCATCGCTCTCTTTCTCAGCCCCTTGGATCCTGTGGTCCAAATCAAGAGCCTGCTGAGGGCCAGCAAGGCTGGCACCAGGCCCTGAGAACTATGCCATGCAGTCTGCTTCTTCATCATTCCAGATCCAAGCTCCAATGCCCTCATTTCCCCAGCATGTCATTGCATCTGTGCATGATTCCGCTGTACCATATTTCACTGTGAACTAAGATTGTGTGCTCTATCCTGTGTTACCCATAGAACTGGGACCATCTCTTCGAGGCCAGAGACTGGTTTAGGAAACATGCCTTAGCTACTTTTCTTTTTTTTTAATATTTATTTATTAAGGCTGCGCTGGGTCTTTAGTTCCCCCTGCAATGGGAGCCTGGAATCTTACCCACTGGACCACCAGGGAAGTCTCTTTTTTTTTTTTAATTAAAAAATTTTTTTTTTAATTTGGCCGCACTGCACGGCATGCGGGATCTTAGTTCCCTGACCAGGGAACCCGGACCCTGGCAGTGAAAGAGCCTAGTCCTAACCACTGGACCACCAGGGTATTCCTAGCTACCATTTTTAATAGCAAAACAATAGCTAGTATTTATTGGTTTCTTTCTATATGCATCAGGCACTGTATTGAATATTTCATAGAAATTACCTTACTTAATCTCCACAACAACCCTATAAGTAGAGACCATTATCCCCCTTTTGCAGTTGAGAAGAGCCTAAATGACTTATGCAGGGTCAGACAGTAATGGAACTACTACAACCTACATCTGTGACTCCAAAGTCCTTGCTTTTTCCAGGACACCCCTTTGCCTTTCCTAGTGGGTTATTGATCTCTGTGACCCTGAAGCCAAGAATGACATTTGGCTCATACTAAGGGCTCAGTGAATAAACGTCTGAGAATTGTTTTCACATATGGTCCATGCGCTCAAAGGAGTAACAAACTAGTAGGGATTAGTAGTGACTAGAGTCGGGCCTTTGTAGGTCAGTGGTTCTCAAGAGTACCACCTATGGTAGGTTCACACCCCTAGGCGCTTCTACAGGTACCATCAGCTGGAAATAGAAGTGGGCACAGAATTTCCCAACAATTATTCTGTCTTTCTTGTTGTAGGAGATTTGTGTGATGCATCAACCTGTGTGTTCTAACACTGCTGTGGAGGTCAGTAACTCACAGTATCAATCATGTACTATGATGTCTCTTTGCTTTGCTGCCCCAGGGCTTTCTCCACACTATGAAAGGCTGCTTGGCTGTGTGCACCTGCAATCTGGAAGTGTGAGGGAGTTAAGGTTTCCAGGGGAAACCCTCAAAAAATGGAAGGAAAGGGATCCTGTCCCTGTCCCTGTCCCTCCAGCCTCCCCAGCCTCCACTGGGACAATTCTGATGTGTGGTTTTTATAGTTTTTCATAAGATTCCCTAGGTGGATTTATTCCAGTTGCCCATAGTATTAAGCAGTTAATGTATTGGCTTTTTCCCCTTTTCTGTCTCATGTCCCCTCTCCCTTCCTTCTAATTCCTCGGGTCATCTCCCAAATAAATGACCAGTACCTAAGCCCTAGTCTCAGGGTCTGACTTTAGAGGGACCCCAACTAAGATACTTGCCATTTAGGTATTGCGTTTCTTTAAAAAAAAATGGGTGTATTTCCTTTATAAAACTAGTACATATTTTCATTGCAACTTTTGAAAATATAAAAACAAGTAGGGCTTCCCTGGTGGCACAGTGGTTAAGAATCCGCCTGCCAGTGCAGGGGACACGGGTTCGAGCCCTGGTCCGGGAAGATCCCACATGCCACGGAGCAACTAAGCCCGTGCGCCACAACTACTGAACCTGCGCTCTAGAGCCCGTGAGCCACAACTACTGAGCCCACGAGCCACAACTACTGAAGCCCACGTGCCTAGAGCCCATGCTCCGCAACAAGAGAAGCCACCGCAATGAGAAGCCCACACACTGCCACGAAGAGTAGCCCCTGGGCTTCCCTGGTGGCGCAGTGGTTGGGAGTCCGCCTGCCGATGCAGGGGACTCGGGTTCGTGCCCCGGTCCGGGAGGATCCCACGTGCCGCGGAGCGGCTGTGTCCGTGAGCCATGGCCGCTGAGCCTGCGCGTCCGGAGCCTGTTGCTCCGCGACGGGAGAGGCCACAGCGTACCGCAAAAAAAAAAAAAAAAAAAGAGTAGCCCCTGCTCACCACAACTAGAGAAAGCCAGTACGCAGCAACGAAGACCCAACGCAGCCAAAAATAAATAAATTAGTTTTTTTAAAAAATGTTAAAAAAAAACACAGGATGAATGATGCCTGCCTGCCTCCAAAGTCAAAGGGAAGAAGAACTCCTGAGTCCACCAGGATAACAAACTCCTGCTAAAACTCTTAACAAACTATGATCTGTCATAGTATACCTAGGGAGTCAACTTAATTAACATCATTCTAATGACAATGACGAAAGGAATTGAAATGCTATAAATTACTATGGAAGGGAGGGAGTCATTGGGTAAGGCACCTCTGATGGAGGAATGATGGGCTTGAGAGCCCATTAGGCTTTCCTTAACTCAGAGTGAATTAGTCCTTAGAACCATTTTATTGCCTTTTCCCTAATTCCACATACATCAAAGCAAAGTTCTTAGTAATGTTTTGCTTTCTATATTTCTTAATGCCAAGAAGAGAGTGTTCTGGAGGGCAGGCAGGAACATACACATTCTTGAAAAGCAGTCTTTCCATGGTGAATTAATATATTGATTTTCTAATTTATATATCAGGTTTTTTTTTTTGGCCATGCCATGGGCCATGGCATGAGGGATCTTCATCCCCCCGACCAGGAATCAAACCCACACCCGCTGTGGTGGAAGTGCGGAGTCTTAACCACTGGACTGCCAAGGAATTCCCTATATCAGTCCTTTTTGAGCTTGTAAATGATAGTAAGCTCCCCTGAGTTAGGATTCCCTAACAAAAGTTGAGCTGAGGCTTAGGCCCTGGGCTGCAGTGATCAAGTAAGGTCTTGCGCAGGCATCAGGCCTGCATCCTTGGCTGCTGTGTGAGGAATAGTTAGGAAGCTCTAAGAGTAAACCACACTTGAGGTGACAGTGACTTAAAAAAGGGTGAAGATAATAAGGTGGTGAAAAGCAGTCAGATTCAGGATCCATTTTGAAGCGAGAGCTGACAGGATGGATAAGATAAGGAGTATGAGGGAGAGAGGAATAAAGGATGACTCCTGGTATTTTGACCTGAGCAACTGGGCAAATGTTGGGTCCTTTCCTAAATGGGGAAAACTGAGAAAGCGGTATGTGAGTGGTAGGGAGAAAAGAGTTCTTTTTGGAAAAGTTGAATTTAAAATGTCTATAAGGCATAAAAGAGGGGAGCCAAGTAGGCTTTTAGGTATATGAGTGCAGAGCTCAGCAGTCCCATTTACATGGACTGTATAAATGATGTCTGAGGTCCTGAACCTGGAGGAGCTCACCTAGGGAATGAATGAGACATAAGAGAAATGAAGACCAAAGACTTTGTTCTGGACGGCCCTGCAAAATTCCGAAGTCAGAAAAAGAACCCAGGAAAAAAACCATAAAACAAAAGAAAAATCAGGAGAGGGAAAAATCCCAGAAGCCAAGTAGAGACAGCTTTTCAGGGAGAGAATGATCAATCAGGACAAATGCTGCCGAGAGCTCATGTAAGATGAGAAACAAGGCTTGCCTATTGGATTTGGCATAATGGCAGCCATTAGAGATCTCGACAATAGAGTCTTCATTTAAGCAGTATAGACAAAGCTTGTTTAGAGTGAATTAAAGTAATTGGAGATGGGGACTTCCCTGGTGGCGCAGTGGTTAAGAATCCGCCTGCCAATGCAGGCAACGACGTGTTCTGAGCCCTGGTCCGGGAAGATCCCACATGTCGCGGAGCAACTAAGCCCGTGCGCTACAACTATTGAAGCCTGTGCGCCTAGAGCCCGTGCTCCGCAACAAGAGAAGCCACCGCAATGAGAGGCCTGTGCACCGCAACGAAGAGTAGCCCCTGCTCGCCACAACTAGAGAAAGCCCGTGTGCAGCAACAAGACCCAACACAGCCAAAAATAAATTTAAAAATTAATTTAAAAAATATTTAACAAGAGAAAGCTCGTGCACAGCAACAAAGACCCAATACAACCAAGAATAAATAATAAATAAATAAATTTTTTTTAAAAAGGTCATTCAAACACACTAACAATGCAAGAAACACAAATCACTTTCCCTGTCAGATTGATAAAATTAAAAAGATCAAGTCCCTGGGCTTCCCTGGTGGCGCAGTGGTTGAGAGTCCGCCTGACGATGCAAGGGACACGGGTTCATGCCCCGGTCCGGGAAGATCCCACATGCCGCGGTAGTGGCTGGGCCCGTGAGCCATGGCCGCTGAGCCTGCGCGTCCGGAGCTCTGTGCTCCGCAACGGGAGAGGCCACAACAGTGAGAGGCTCGTGTACCGCAAAAGAAAAAAAAAAGCCTCAGTGTTGGGGACAGTATAAAAAAAGAGACCTACCCATACACTGTTGATGGAAGTGCAAAATAGTATAATCTTTCTGTAGGGTAATTTGGTAATATGTATTAAAATTTTTAATGTGCATCCCTTCCGAATTTCCTTCTGAACCAGAAATTTTAAGGAATTTAGTCAAAGGAAATAATAAAAACATGACACCGTTGTTTATTGTGTTGTTTAGAGGAAAGCAAATTCACCCGAATATTCATAAGAAGGGAATTGGCAAAACAAATTATTGTGCATTCACACAATAAAAGTGATACAGGGCTTCCCTGATGGTGTAGTTAAGAATCCGCCTGCCAATGCAGGGGACACGAGTTCGAGACTTGGTCTGGGAAGACCCCACATACCACGGAGCAACTAAGCCCATGCGCCACAACTACTGAGCCTGCGCTCTAGAGCCCTCAAGCCACAACTACTGAAGCCCGCAATCCTAGAGCCCGTGCTCCGCAACAAGAGAAGCCACCTCAATGAGAAGCCCACGCACCGCAACGAAGAGTGGCCCCCACTCGCCACAACTAGAGAAAAGCCTGGGCGCAGCAACAAAGACCCAACACAACCAAAAAAAAAAAAAGAGTGATACAGCCACAGGAAAAAGTAGATCTGTAACTGTTGTAGTAGAAAAGTGTCCAGGATATGTTGTTAAATGGAGGAAAAAACAGCAAACAAAAAGGTCATCGAAGGCAGGTTGGGCACTAGCTGTGCTCAGTTCATTCAGATTCAAAGATCAAAGTCCTAGGGCCTCAAAAGGCCAGGGTGCCACCACCTGCTTCTGGATCAAGATTGTGCAAGGTAAGGGAGGAGGCTGGCCATGAGCCCCAGGTGGGGATGGGCATTTCTTCTCCAGCTCTGCCACAGCCATGACAAAGCCTAGGAGCCAGATACCTGCATTGGAGCCCGCATTTCCTTCTCCAGACAGAATGTGGATGAGGGTTAAAACTCTGGGTACCTTCTGGTGCCCTTCATTAGGCAAGAAGGTGACTTCTCTGAACTCTGCTAGTGCTGGACTTTGGGAATCTGATTTCCTTTTTCTCGGGAATCTAGCAGATAAGCCTTTGCTATAAGGCTGTCCTTTTAGTCATAGAACAACTATAGCCAAGGTGCTTGGTTGTGTTCTATTAGAGGAGATGTATTCGAGTCCATTTCTGAGGATTAGAGGATCATAAGATTTCAGGGTCCCCAGAAATAGAAGAGTAGGCACTCAATAAATACTAATTAAGCTTCACATAAGCCTGGATTTCCAGTAAGATACTAGGAAGCAAAATAGTTTCATTAGATGAAATATTTCAGGATCTGAACGTTGGACAAACCAAGCTATTATTATGTAAATGGCCAATTAGTAGCTAATTAGAACTCTGGAACTCCCTGGCCAGGCCCCATCCGGAGACCCTCTTGAAATCGATATAGTAAATCCAGCTTATAACACTTACTGATCAAAACATTCTCCAGTGAAAATCCCCACATTGGCCTTTCCCATCAAAGGTACTAGGGGCCCAATTCTTATACACTTAAAAAAAAACCTGCAGTTTTTTTTCTGCAAAGGAGGAGGACAGAATTCACAGTGCAATTCTCAGGCCCAGGTTAATTCCATATAAGTAAATCTCCCTCCTGCCTGAAGAAAACAAAACAGGAATTCGAAAAGAAATATGCACACCGATATTCATCGCAGCGTTATTTACAATAGTCAAGATATGGAAGCAACCTGAGTGTCTCTTGATAGCTGAATGGATAAAGAAGATGTGGTATATATATCGTGATATATGTGGTATGTATTCAATATATCATGATACATGTGAACCATAAAAATGAAATCTTGCAATTTGCAGGAACATGGATGGATCTAGAGGGTATTATGCTAAGTGAAATAAGTCAGAAAGAGAAAGACAAATACTGTATGATCTTACTTATATGTGAAATCTAAAAAATAAAACAGGGACTTCTCTGGCAGTCCACTGGTTGGGACTCTGCACTTCCACTGCAGGTTCGATCCCTGGTCGGGAAAATAAGATCCCACATGCCTGTGCAACACGGCCAAAAAATAAAGTAAAATAATAAAATAAAAATAAAATAAAATAAAGTGAAATAAAATAAAATAAACAGATAAACAAAACAAAATGAAAACAGACTCATAGATACAGAGAACAACTGGTTTCCAGAAGGGAAGTGGGGGATGAAATAGGTGAGGAGGAATAAGAGGTACAAAGCTCCAGTTAGAAAATGAATAATCTGGGCTTCCCTGGTGGCGCAGTGGTTGAGAGTCCGCCTGCCGATGCAAGGGACGCAGGTTCGTGCCCTGGTGCGGAAAAATCCCACATGCCGCGGAGCGGCTGCGCCTGTGAGCCATGGCTGCTGACTCTGCGCGTCCGGAGCCTGTGCTCCGCAACGGGAGAGGCCACAACAGTGAGAGGCCAGCGTACCGCAACAAAAAAAAAAAAGTCACAGGGATGTAATATGAAGCATAAGGAATATGCTTATTCCTTAATTATTACAGAAATATTGTAATAATTTTGTATGGGGACAGATGGTTACTAGACATCGTGGTAACCATTTCATAATGTATGCAAATGTCAAATCACTATGTAGTGCATCTGAAACGAACATAATATTTTTAATTAATTAATTAATTATTTTGGCTGCATTGGGGTCTTCATTGCTGCATGCAGGCTTTCTCTAGTTGTGGCGAGCGGGGGCTACTCTTCATTGCCGTGCACAGTGTTCTCATTGCGGTGGCTTCTTTTGTTGCGGAGCACGGGCTCTAGGCACGCGGGCTTCAGTAGTTGTGGTACACGAACTTAGTTGCTCTGCAGCATGCGGGATCTTCCCAGACCAGGGCTCAAACCCGTGTCCCCTGCATTGGCAGGCGGATTCTTAACCACTGCACCACTAGGGAAGTCCCCTAACATAATACTGTATATCAACGATATTTCAATTTTTTGAAAAAATATTTATTTGGCTGCACCAGATCTTAGTTGCGGCACGCAGTATCTTTGTTGCTGCATGCGGGATCTTCATTGCGGCATGCAGGATCTTTAGTTACAGCATGTGGGCTGTTAGTTGCGGCATGCAGGATCTAGTACCCTGACCAGGGATCGAACCTGGGACCCTGCATTGGGAGCACGGAGTCTTAGCCACTGGACCACCAGGGAAGTCCCTCAATTAAAATAAATAAATAAATAAATAAAAGTAAAGCTCTATCCTGTCAGTTTTCCAGGCCATCCTCCAGACCTGAGTGGCTATGGTTGGCTCAGTTTTAATTGAGCTGATTCATAATCCTCTCTGCCTCCAGGGAACTCAGAAAGTAATACTAAATACTTAGGAAGGCTGTTTTTTATTTTATATTTGATCTTGCTAGCCTATGGTGGAGGGGAGCAGGAACCTCAGTTCTTAAAAATGGGGAAATTGAGACATTGACTAATTCAGCAAGTACCCATTCAGCAGTTTCTCTGCTCCTGACATGAATAAGGAACTTGTCATGAGTGTCCTCATGACACTCAAAGATAAGATCACCAAATGTGTGGCTAGCCACCTGAGAGCAATTCCCCTCTGCCTGAGACATTCATGCATACTCCACATTCACTGAGCACCAGCTGCTTACAGACCATGTAAGGAAGGATGCTGGAGATGCAGAGGTGAAGATGTGGCCCTGCCCTCAAGGAATGGCAGTCCAATGCAGTGCTTCTTAATCTGTTATCTCTTCAATGCTATGAAGTACTTACTACCACCATAACCTTGACTCACTAAGATCATGGTCCATTGGGGGAAGGGAAAAAAAATTAAGAATTACAGAACGATGTGATAAGTGCTAGCTGTGATAGAAATAAGCACAAAGTATGGTGGAAATACAGAGGGAGGAATACTTAAAATCAGTTTGAGAATGGAGAGGTTGTTAGGAAAGGTATCCCGGAATGGTGACACTTTAGCCTAATTTTGAGAGACAAGCAGGAGTCAGGCAAAGAAGAGTCAGCAAACAGGATGTGGGAGATCTGTAACATCATGATATACTTAAGGACTGCACACAGTCCTTTATGGTTCGAGCACCTTGCAGTGTATGTGAGGGAGGAGAGACAAGGTGGAGAGCCTGGGTGTCAAGATATGGAACGTTACGCTGAACGCTTGCTAAGCTAAATACTGTGGGGAGATATCAGCAAGGGGGTTGGAAATCATATCACATAAGGAGCAGTTAGGGAAGTGGGGCTACTTAAATTGAAGAACTGAGAAGACAGGAGAGAAGAGTTTTGAAGAGTTTTTTAATGTGTTACTTCAGAATTAGAAAGGGCCAACTTTTATCCTGGCTTGGTAAGCCATACATGATGAGCAGTTTAGCTAGACAATTAGGTCGGTGGCCCAAACTGTTCAACCATTTGGGATGGCCCTGCCTCCTATCCAGCTCTGGTCTTAGATTAGAGTTCTCAGATTCCAGTGCGCTTGTCAGATCTGCTGTTCCTCTGGGGAAGGTGGTAGGAAAGAATGTGGAGATGCCTCTAGTTGCAGAATTATGGCCTGTAGAGGGTCAAGGGAACGTGACTAATGGCTCCAGGAAAGGCGAGATCCCAGCTTGTGGTTAAAGGTGTGGTTAAGGCTAGGAATGTATCAGTGAAGACTTGCCCAGAGGTAAAGCTCTCCTTTTCCATTTGTGTGCTTTCTCAGAGACTTTTATCCTTTGCCTCCCTTTCTCTCCCATCTGTCAGTGGCAAAGTAGGCTTCAGAAGAACAAGCCAAAGAGTCATTACAATGGGTGTGAGTCTTTCTGGTCCCAACATCATCGCTCTCCTAATTGCAGTGCTTCTAATGAGTGAGGCACTCTTTTCTGGAAGATTTGGCCAAGATGTCTAGAAGTAAAATATGAATGCATGAAAGAAGTAAAAGACTGTTTTCCCTGCTTCCAGGCAGAGAATACCCTACCAGCCAGGACAAATGGGCCAGAAGGTTAGATAGGCTGGGAGAGACCTCAAGTCATTTATCTGACTTTCTCTAACTGAGAGGTTCTCAACCTGAGGCAATTTCGTCCCCCAGGGGACATTTGGCAATGTGTTGGAGGGGGTGCCACTGGCATCTCGAGGGTAGGATATTGCTAAACATCCAATTATGCACAGGACAGCCCCTCCCTCCAACAACTAATTATCAGACTCAAAATGTTGATGGCACTGAGGTTGAGAAATAACTGATAAATGCTTATGTTTAGAAAGATTTGGTTGTGGGGAGGATGAGGGTTTGAGCATTAGTACCTAAGGCATGAGGTGGCTAGAGGTAAAAACCAAGTTTAATTCTGTAAACATAAGGTGCAAGTCCACTGCTAGTCTAGCTTACAGCTATACCATTGTTGATCCAGCTTGGGCACTTCCTTCCCCTTTACTGTTCTGGTCTGGATGTATCTGTGCATTCATTCCAGTTCTCCTAAAATTGGAGGGGAAGGAAGATGGAAGAAGAGAAGGAAAATCAACACTTTAGTTAGGTGTGGAGGGGTGAAAACTTGAGCCAAAAATCAAGAGTTTGATATTCTAAGCACATGCCTTATTTAATTATGAACAGCAGCTTAGTATAAAACAGGACAATGGGGCTTCCTTGATGGTGCAGTGGTTAAGAATCCACCTGCCAATGCAGGGGGACACAGGTTCGTGCCCTCGTCTGGGAAGATCCCACATGCCGTGGAGCAACCAAGCCTATGCGCCACAGCTACTGAGCCTGCGCTCTAGAGCCTGCGAGCCACAACTGCTGAAACCCGCACGCCTAGAGCCGGTGCTCTGCAACAAGAGAAGCCACTGCAATGAGAAGCCCGTGCGCTGCAAGGAAAAGCAGTCCCCGCTCGCCGCAACTAGAGAAAGCCCGTGCGTAGCAACGAAGACCAAATGCAGCTTAAAAAAAAAAAAAATCAGGACAGTGATGGAAGAATAACAAATACCAAATCATAGTTGAATTTAAGGTTTGGAATCTGATTGAAAATGTAGGATTGGGCAGTTTAATAAAACGAATTGCCATCTCTAGCCAGAGTAGGAAAACAACGTAACTTAGTCTCTTTTTCTAGCATTTCAACATCCTTACACAGCCACAGTCAGAATCCTAAGTTTTTCCTTTCAGATTCATCAAGGTCAGTTACCTATCTAATACCCTTCCTTTCTTCCTTCCTTCCTTCCTTCCCCTTCCTTCCATCCATCCTTCCTTCCCCTTCCTTCCATCCATCCATCCTTCCTTCCTTCCTTCCGATTCTCAATTTTGTTAGGACTGGTAGTATGCCCAATTAATAGACACAGTTTCCAGCCTCCCTTACAGCTAGGAGCAGCCATGTGACATACTTAGGCAAATGCTATGTAAACTGAGGGTTTCTGGGAATGCTTTCCCTCCCCATTATAGTTCCCACATACTTCTGGATGCCTTTTTCCTTCTCCCTGCCTGGAATATAGGTATGAAGTTGGAGGTAGAGCAGACATTTTGTGACTATAAGGTAGTTGTAAGAATAAAAGCTGCATGCTAGGGATTTGGGACGAGAAAGTTAAAACTCTGGGTTCCTGGGCTTCCCTGGTGGCGCAGTGGTTGAGAGTCCGCCTGCTGATGCAGGGGATGCGGGTTCGTGCCCCAGTCCGGGAAGATCCCACATGCCGCGGAGCGGCTGGGCCCGTGAGCCATGGCCGCTGAGCCTGCGCATTCGGAGCACAGGCTCCGCAACGGGAGAGGCCACAACAGTGAGAGGCCCGCGTACCACACAAAAAAAATAAACAGAAAAAAACAAAAACAAAAAAAAACTCAGGGTTCGTGATCACAGCCTTAGACTTCCTACTTGTTAAATGGGAAAAATTAATCCCCTATTTGGTTGAGCTTGTTATTTGAGTTTAATCTGTTAGTTACAGCTGTATTCAATTCTAACAAACATCATTCTTGATAACAGTGTTTCGGTTGGTATCTGTAGGCCTTTGTGTGCCCCAAATATAATTTTATAAATTGAATTCTTTGTAAATTAAAGGATTCAAGTGTTCTTTGAGCTGTTAAATGTAATGTTTTCCTTTCAGCGATAATTTAAAAAATTAACATAATCCTATTTTGAATCATCTGAATGCGCTCATAACTGAATGCTGCCCTGGGATTTTTATTTCCATGATTGCATTTATTGTTACAATTACATTAAAGCATTTAGCTTTAATAGTTTATAGGTTTAACTTTAATGGTTTATAGGTTTAACTTTAATGGTTTATAATTTTATGACAGGCTGCTATTAGGTTAGCAAGTTCTAATGTTAAGATGATCATTGCTCTAGGACATCTGCTTTATACTCACGTTGAATTGCCTTACCTGTTGTATCTAGTTAGTTATGAAGAAGGTGTGTCAGTTAACTGTGTCTACCACAGCAAATCAGTGGAGTGATATAACTACCGCTTAAAGCTAAGTGAGGGCCAGATGATGTCAAAAAACACTGTATGAACCAAGGTTTCATGGCTAGATTGAATAGAGAAAGGTTGTGGGAGAACTGAGTCACCAACTCAAGGTGTTGGCAAGAATAAGTATGCAGAACCCAGGGGGTGATGAACTATAACAGTATTAGGACCATATTCATGAAGGGTATTGCTTGAATGAAACTCATCTTGCATATTACAACTGGCAATAATTCATCAGCAACAAGTGTAGTAGTGATTAACAAGAAAAACATTTTCAGGAAGCAGTATTTTATTTCCTCTTTTGAAACACTATTTTAAATTACATTCAATGTTGCATCCCGGGGTAACCTATCAAAATATTAAGTACCCACTTAAAGCCCTCAGCAACCAGCAACTTAGTAATGGATTTTTTTTTTTTTTAATTTAAAGGATTTTAGAGAAAACTCGGTAGTAAATCTCACAGGTGGCAGCACATATACCTACAAGTTGACTCACTTCCTAACTCATTCCTTTTTTGTTTGCTTTTTTGTTACCCTTTCCCAAGTGCAATAAACTTCAATGCTGATGGTGGAGATCAAAGGAAATTATTCTGGGTAGAAACAGTCCATCTTCATGAGTGACCCTTTGCCCTCAAAATGCTGTTTTGTTTTTGTTTTTTTGTTTATTTGTTTTTGTTAGTTTTGTTTTTTGGGGTTTTTTTTGAGTTGCCTTTAATTGTTTTTGTCCTTCCTCTTACCCTCATAGAAAATCTTTGAGGTTCTGGTCTTGGCTCACCTCTTTCCACTTTCTCAGGGATTTCATTTATTCCTACAGTTTCAAGTATCCTTGATATTACAACTAATGTCAAAAAATATAATTCATTAATTTATTTGACAAATATCTAGGGACTGGACTTCCCTGGTGGCACAGTGGTTAAGAATCCGCCTGTCAATGCAGGAGACACGGGTTCGAGCCCTGGTCGGGGAAGATCCCACATGCCGTGGAGCAACTAAGCCCGTGCACCACAACTACTGAGCCTGCACTCTAGAGCCCAACGAGCCACAATTACTGAGCCCACATGCCACAACTACTAAAGCCCGTACGCCTAGAGCCCGTGCTCCGCAAAAAGAGAAGCCACCGCAATGAGAAGCCTGTGCACTGCAATGGAGAGTAGCCCCCGCTCGCCGCAACTAGAGAAAGCCTGTGCGCAGCAACGAAGACCCAATGTAGCCAAAAATAAATTAAAAAACAAAACAAAACAAAACAAACCCTAGGGACTTCCCTGGTGGTCCAGCTGGTGAGACTCTTCACTCCAGCAGGGGGTCCAGGTTTGAACCCTGGTAGGGGAACTAGATCCCGCATGCATGCCACAACTAAGAAGCCTGCATGCTTCAACTAAGAAGCCTGCATGCCACAACTAAAAGATCCTGCATGCCGCAACTAAAGATCCCTCATACCGCAACTAAAAGAAAAACCAAAAAACAAGTATCTACTGTACCTATCATGTGCCAGGAACCATGCTGATAAGTATTAGGGTAATAACTTGATGAACAGGATAGGCAGGGTCCCTGCCTTCCCACAAGCTTACACTCAAGTTTCCACATTTCCAACTTTCTTCCTATCTCCTGCTGGAATCTCAAATTCAGCATGTCCCAAACTGGACTTGTGATCTCCTCCAAAATCTGTTTCATTACATTTCTGTGAATTGCACCATCTTCATCCAATTCCCCTGGGACTCATCCTCGACTTCTTCCTCTCTTTCAATTCTCATAACTGATGTCCAGATCTTACAAACTCTGCCATCTGATCCCATCTCTCCACACTTGGCACTACTGCCTTCACTCAGGCTCTTGACCTCTTTCCCCCAATCATGGCAATAGCTTCCTTCTTGGTCTCCTTATCCTATATCTTCTTGCTCCCCTAAATCTATTTTCACTGCAGCTGCCAGAATGATAAATAATACAACCTGATGTCATTTTCCTATTCAAAACTCTTACTTTCTTTCTATACTTCCATATTCAATTTTGCCCCCTGGGATAAAATTCAAACTCCTCAGTCAAGCTTATGGGGTACATCATAACCAATCTGTGTTCTGTGTCTCTGCATTCTAGTCTTTGGCATTTACATTCTACTAATATTCAACTTTTTGTACTTCCCCAAACATATTATATTGTTTTCCACTTCTTTTGCTGTTTTCTCTGCCTGGAGCTCTTTCCACACTTTTCTTCTCCTTAACTAACGTTTTAGTGATCCTTCAAAACACCTCAATAGATGGTGTTTTATTCATCTTTGCATGTCTGGTACCTAGCAGAGAATAGGCCTCCTGTAAATAGAAGAACAATAAATATATAACTAAACCTCTGTGCTGCTGATTTTCAAATCTATATCTCCAACAGTGACCTCTGGATACATCTACCTGGATGTCTTGTGAGCATCTCAATGATGTTTTCCTCAAACCAAACTGATTATCTTCTCCTTTAAGAGAGGAGTCAGTAATAAGTTAGACTCCAGAGTTAGCCTAGCCAAACCAGGATAAGGCACAACTCCATTACAGGCTATGTAAAAAATTTAAAAAATATTTATTATTTATTTATTTATTTTGGCTGCGCCAGGTCTTAGTTGCGGCATGTGGGATCTTCGCTGTGGCATGCGGGATCTTTAGTTGTGGCATGCGGACTTCTTAGTTGCATAGTGCATGCAGGATCTAGTTCCTGGACCAGGGATTGAAACTGGGCCTCCTGCACTGGGAGCTCAGAGTCTTACCCAATGGACCACCAGGGAAGTCCCAGTCTATGTAAATGTGACACCTGCATAGTGTGCAACATGATGGCTCTGCTGCCTGGGATGGCATCTGGCTCCAAAACCTATTGAAGCCAAATCCAGCCTCTGTACCCCGACACCGAATTAAAGCTTGGAGACAGAATTTTGGTTGAAGTAGAAAAGAAGAGCTTTATTGCTTTGCCAGGCAAAGAAGCCCACAGTGGGCTAATGCCCTCAAAACCTGTGTCCCAACTTGGAGAGGGTAGTGAGAAGTTTTATAGTAATGGCTCTGAGGGCCTGATCAGCTTGTGGACATTCTTCTGATTGGTTGGTGGTGAGGTAAGTAGGAGTCAGCATCATCAGCCTTCAAGTTCCACCTGGTCTGGGGTCTATGTGCCTGTGGGCAGCATACCATTGTTAAACTTCTCCCACCTGGAGGGGGTTTCAGTATCTGCAAAACTCAAAGACATTGTTATGTGTATCCTTTGAGGGGGAACCAGGACATCGCCCCAAGGCTGCATTATTGTTTCTCTTGATTGTTTGTTTCTCCCTTGTCTCCAATCCCCTCCCTTCCCTAATTAAAAACTGCTTGAATCTGCCCATTGGAAGGCAGGGAAGGTCTTTGAGGCTGAAAGAAGGCTATTTCCTGTAATCAAAGGAATGGGGGACACAGAGAGGCTTTGTGTTCAGAAGCCCCACAGGGCCCTGCTTGGTATCACTATTAGTTGTTACTTTAGATAATTAAATTCTTTGGGCATCAGGCATCTCATCTATAAAATAGGTAGTACTCGATAAACGTTCATCATTTTTTAAAAAAATTATTTATTTATTTATTTTTGGCTGCGTTGGGTCTTCATTGCTGCGCGTGGGGCTTTCTATAGTTGCAGTGAGCAGGGGCTACTCTTCGTTGTGGTGGGCAGGTTTCTCATTGCGGTGGCTTCTCTTGTTGCAGAGCTCAGGCTCTAGGGGAGCGGGCTCTAGAGCACAGGCTCAGTAGTTGTGGCTCACGGACTTAGTTACTCCGTGGCATGTGGGATCTTCCCGGACCAGGGCTCAAACCCGTCTCCCCTGCATTGGCAGGTGGATTCTTAACCACTGCGCCACCAGGGAAGCCCTCATCACTATTTTTAACCTCAAAACTTCTCCTCCTCCAGTGTTTCCTACATCACTGGTTAGTGACATTACTCACATGGCACCAAGATATGAAACCAAGAAATCAGATTGAACTTCTTCTTTCATCTCACCCTAAATGCAATCAATCCAAAAGCCTGTGGAAATATTCTTTCTCTCCTTCTTCCCTTTCTGCTGCCAATGTCATTTTACAGTTCTGAGACTTCTCTAATCTGGACCATTGCAGTAGCCTCCCAGTTGGTCTCTTTGCCTATTGTCTCCTAGTCATTACATTGATCACACAGCTGCTAGAATCATCTTCCTAAAATGTGGTTCAAGTAGCTTAACTCCACATCTCAAAAATCTGCAATACACTCCAAAATTAATGAAACACGTCTCCTAGGCCAGTTAGTGTGCCAGGTTCTGGTACTACAAATATAAATAAAACAGATAAAATCCTTCCCAGACTACTGGTGAACAAGGGAGGATAAAGGTCCTGTAGAAGGATAAAGTTCCCCTGCCCCCATTTCCAAAATCTTTACTGTTCTCTGAGGAAACAGATTCTATGATCACTTAATCAGACAAGTGTTCAACAGATTTCTTCTCATAATAATTGTTCTGCTATTTTGTTTTTTTATATTCCCACGAGGATTGGATGTTAATATTTCCCTGGGCCAGGATAACTCTTTTGGTTCTTAAATGAGACAAATAAGCTCAAGTGCCCAGCCCAGGGCCTGGCACATGGTAAATACAATAAATGGTAATTTTCTTCTGGCTGATGTAGGACTGTGTGTTGTTGGTTTAACCTGCTCACAGCAATAACCATCCACTATTAAGCTCTGAATGTCTGTCTCCCCTGAGTCCTCAAGAAGATGAGTAATGGCCAAATAATTGTTCAGTCTCAGGCAGACAACGAAAAAAAAATCACTACTGTTGCATGGTAGGATGATAAATGCCAAAAAATTTTGAGATGCTCAGGCAGCATGACACAGCACTTCCCTATCTCTTATCCTGCTATAATGTCCAAGGGAGTTAGGAGAATAGTGGGGGTTGGGGGCAGAAAGGCGGACACAATACTATTTATTAAACACTCCTATTTTATATCAGGTGCTACATTGTGACGTGGGGACACAGAGATGGTTGTGACCCAAACCCTACCCTTCAGAAAGTCAGTCTAACACGGAGAGATAGACATATAAACAAGTAAAATAGCTTTAAAGTTTTCTTTTCGCTATACAGGCTACTGTTTGGGCAGAAAGGAGGGAATGGTCAATTCTGAGGATGAGTGAAAGAATTTCAGAGGAAGTAGTACTTCAGCTGAGTCTTCAAACACGTTTTCTGTAGGTCAAATAGAGAACGGGTTCCTCATGCTTGAACAAAAGGCTGAAGGCTTAAAACAGCTACACTCTGCTCTGGGTGTTATAATATAGGAGCAAGGAAGAGTTACAGTAGTAACAATGGCTAACACTTCTAGTGTATAATAAGAACTAGGTACTGTGCTAAATAAACTACAGAGATGATTTCAACAAAGAATAGTATTCCCATTTTACAGACGAGAAAAGTAAGGTTAATGGATTAAGATTCTTTTATGAAGGCCACACATGAAATAACCATGAAGAGTTTTAACTCAGGAATACAGAGCCCCAGTTTTTATGAGCCACAAATCAGAGGGGTGAGTGAGTGACAAGATCAGATTTCAGAAAGATTTCCTCCAGCCACCGTGGAATGGATGGGATGGGAACTCATGGATAGCAGACAGAAAGCAGCAACCCCGTTAATCAGAACAATAAAAGGGAGGCTCTCTAAGCAATGAGGGTTACTGAGGATCAGCACTAGAGCAGAGGCTGCGGGAATCGGTGTAGGGGGGTAATATTTGAGAAATATTTGAAGAGATAGTTCTCAGGGCTTGGTTAGACGTGGTCTTCCGTGGGCAGCAGCTAGAACCCTTACTCTGGTTCAGGCTTTAAGGGTAAGGCGGAGGCGTTCGGGTTTGGAAGTGATCAAAAGAACGCCTCAAACCTCGGCGGCGCGGGGTGGGGGGGTTGGTAGTCCGCTAGGCCGCCCCCAGCGAGAGAAATCGCTGAGTCATACTGGCGGGCCGCGTTGGGTCGGGGCGGTGCTCGGGCCAGATCCCGCCCCTTACCTCTCCCCCGTCCGCACCCCTGGCCCGCCCTGACTCTCGCGAGAGCCTTACAGGCTATAAAGGCCAGCGCCCGGGGCATGCTTTGCGTGTGTGCTTCCTGACTGTTCTTTGTGGCTTGTGAGGAGTGGTGAGTATATGGGCAGCGCGGCCTCTGCGTACCGCTACGCCCCATGTCCCCCGTTCGTCGCCTTTTACTCCTCCTCCTCCTCCCCTCCCCCTCCCCGGGGCCTGCCCAGCTCAACTGGGGTTCTTTGACGGAGAAGGTGGCCGGGCGAGGTGTCCCTCACGTTGGACCCCCTTGTGGGTGCGGGGACGTGGTTGAAACCCGGGGCTAAAGGCGGCTTGAGTAGCCTCTTCCCCCGGCAACCAAAGCAGAGGGCGCTGATTGGCTTGGCGTGGCTTGGTGGTGATGGGGCTTCCTGCGGGTGTGTGTGTGTGGGAAGCTTCTAGAGTGGATCTGCAAACTGATTAGAAACTGAGGATACTCGTCCGTCCGTCGTGTATTAGGGGGAAAGGCTGTTCTTGGTCCTGAGCTGTGACTAGCAGTGGAGCTTCAGATATTAAGATTCCGTTCTCCGTCTTTAGTTCTCTATCTGCAGAATGGGTTTGTGGTGATCCTAAATGCCCTCTGTGAAGACTGCGCACTCTTCTGCTGGTGCTTTCTTAAGTGCTAGGGTGGGGGTGATGATGGGAGTGGCAGAGAGGGTACCTGAAGTGAGTTTTTGGGGAGTGGCTTCCTCCACAGAAGTTCAAGGGGAGATTTCCTGAAGGGAACACACCGACTAGAAGTCCAGCAGCTTCCCATCCCCCACCACTGGTTGTGCTTTAGTGGTCTTGGGGGCCCCCTGGAAAATCAGGTTTGGACAAGAAAGCCATTTATGTTAGGGTCACATCCTGTGTTTGGTTGCCAAGTTGCTTTGTGCCTTGCTGGTTGGTGTTTTGGTTTGCTATTAAAGGTGTTAAGCGGTAAAGTTTGTGGCAATCGATGCTTACAATGTTTCTTTTGGTTGTGGTATTATGAAGCAAGAACTTGGGGACTTGAAAAGGTAGTTTCTTGGCGCTTTCAAACTGATGGCTTACTGGGTTAAATCTTAATTTCTTATTTTGGTCTTGACCTGGGTGAATTCAGTGTAACATTACTCTTTGGCAATAAATTGACTCTTGTTCTACTTATTATTGCCCCAGAATCTTGGCCCCGAGGTAAGAAACCCATTTTTGAAAGGACTTCTGGGCCTTAAACACAACACCTAGAATTTTGAAATAGAGCCGATGCCATAAATCTTGGTTTTGCGTCTTGAAAAAGTTGGATTGGCTTTAGGGTGTGTGCTGTCTTGGGCAAATCTACCTGGAGAAAGGTCAAAGTGTGCTTACCACATTCTGAAGGCAGATGGAGGTGCAGTCCAGGGAAGGGGCAGCATGGCAGCTTCTGGGAAGCAGGTGCTCAGTGTTTATGGCATTGTGTATTTGGCAGGTTTGAGAGTTTCCACCTCTTTCTATCTCTGCATGTGTGTAATGAAAGTACAGAAGAAAATGTAATTGTACGAATGATCGTTCAGGAACAGTAAGAGTTTACTCCAATTGATAAAGAAATTTCCATTTTAAAATGAAAACATTGTAAATCAACTGTACTCCAATAAAAGGTAAAAAAAAAAAAACAAAAATAAACTTCAGGGGCTTCCCTGGTGGCGCAGTGGTTGAGAGTCCGCCTGCTGATGTGGGGGACGCGGGTTTGTGCCCCGGTCCGGGAGGATCCCACATGCCGCGGAGCGGCTGGGCCCGAGAGCCATGGCCGCTGAGCCTGCACGTCCGGAGCCTGTGCTCGGCAATGGGAGAGGCCACAACAGTGAGAGGCGCGCGTACCGCAAAAAAAAAAAAAAAGGCTTGTTTCTAATTGACTTCCTCTTATCTTTTCCAGCTGATCGCAGTATGTCTTCAGGAAATGCCAAAATTGGGCACCATGCCCCCCAGTTCAAAGCAACTGCTGTAATGCCAGATGGTCAGTTCAAAGATATCAGCCTATCTGACTACAAAGGTAAGAGTAGTTAGGTTCATTAATGTGGAATTATGTTACAATCTAGGGATGGCTTGTTCATTTTCTGTATCTCTTGTCATTTGATTGTAAAATGATTTTTATATCTCCTGTGTCTTTAGGGTAAGAGGCTTTGTCTTTCTATTGAAGTGGTGATTATCATCAGTGAACACAGGGTAGATATCCTAAGTCCAAACTGCTTCTGGAGAAAGCACAAGCTTCATTATGTCTGGACATATATCTTTATTATTTTCCCAGTATTGCTCCTGAGTTATATTATTGGAGATATTCTCATTATCGTGTTATAAAAGGCCTTCAACAATTTAAAGTCTCAGAGCTAAAGTCTTTGGAGCTGTGAGACTGTATATTCAGTTCAGTTTAAGAAATATGTGTGTCATGATTGCTGTATTAGGCAGAGGGCTTAGGCACATTCCCTTGACTGTTTTGCCCCCAGAGAAAAATTGGTGTCACAATTAGAATAACTCTCCTTTCTGTTAAACAGTTTCAAGTAGACAGCTAGCAAGTTCTAATGAGGTTCTTTTTATTTTGCAGTCATGGAGCAGCAGGGTCTTCTGGGACAATTGAAAATAGAAATTCCTTAGAATGCAAACCTGAAACTCAGGTGTCAAGTATACCTTTCTTGATGGTGTAGCAGTTGGTTCCAAGAGTCAGCTTTTGGGTAGAACCTGTGACTAGGTTTCTTAACAAATTACACATATTGGTTGGAATGAGAGCAGATAAGTGGGGCCCTATGGAGAGAAGCTCCTCCTGGCAAACAACGTAAGTAGCACCATAGGGAGGTGACTCTGGCTCAAGGGCAAAGGCATGAGGTTTAGGAAGAGCTATTGTGTTCCCTCCAGGGCTTGACCTGCTGTAGCTTGTTAGGCAAAGCCTCTGAGGAAGGTTGTTTTCTTCGGTGAGTGTGTTTATAGTGATTTTGGCTTTCAAAGTGAATGTCCAAAGGATCTGCTTGTTTTTGACTTTCAAACATTTGTTGCTATCTGGAAATAAGTGAATATTTGGAATTGTTCCAAATAGCTCAGCCCATTAGGTATGGTGAGAAGCTGCCCTCAGGTTGAAGATCTAGAATACTTCAATTGGTAATCAGAATGAGTTTCATAAAATTGCAACTAGAAATTCTGTTACCTACCAGGAGAAGTTTTGGAACTTTTGCCTTATAAATTTTTTTTTTGCTTGTCCTGTCAGGCTTGTTTGAAACATATGTGTGGTTATTCAGGTGATCACTTAAACCTTAGCCATCAGAGACTTCCCTGGTGGTCCAGTGGTTAAGAGTCCCCCTTCCAGTGCAGGGGATGTGGGTTCAATCCCCAGTCGGGGAACTAAGATCCCACATGCCGCGGGCATGCTGTGGGGCAACTTAAGCCCGTGCGCCACAACTACAGAGCCTGCACACTACAACTAGAGTGAAGCTCGTGCACACTGCAGGGAAGATCCCTAGTGCCGCAAGGAAGACCCGCTGCAGCCTAAATAAATAAATAAACAAATCTTACCCATCACATTACTGTGGTTCCTTGTGGAAGAATTGCAGAGGTTCTGACTTTCTCTTGTTGGTCTTACTGCCTTGCAGCAGAGAATGCAGCAATTCAGCTCTTTCTGGGCACTGATTATATAAGCATTGGCATTAGATTGTCCAGTAGATAATTGCGTCTTTGCTTTTTTTCTTCACTGGAGAACTTGGTGTTTGTGCTAATTTTAACTATCCAGAGATCAAAATTAGATGGAACAGTGTTTATCTGTAGTTGGCAGCTAACATGGAGGCAGGAAAATAAAGCATGGAAATGAAGAACTTTTTCTTGTGGAAGAGGTTCTGACAGTAGGTGCAAGGAATCTTCTCTGTTGAGCATCTTGGCATTTTAACAAATGTGTCTGCCATCAACTTGGAAAGGCTGCTTTTTTCCATAGGAGAATGTCTTCAGGTTTACATTCTCTATAAGGCAAGGAAGTCTGTTTCTTTCCTTTTTTTTTTTAATACATTTATTTACTTATTTATGGCTGCGTTGGGTTTTCATTGCTGCACGCGGGCTTTCTCTAGTTGCAGAGAGTGGGGGCTTCTCTTGTTGCCGAGCACGGGCTCTAGGCGTGTGGGCTTGAGTAGTTGTGGCACGTGGGCTTAGTTGCTCTGTGGCCTGTGGGATCTTCCCAGACCAGGGCTCAAACCCGTGTCCCCTGCATTGGCAGGTGGATTTTTAACTACTGCGCCACCAGGGAAGTCCCAGGAAGTCTATTTCAAAGGCTAACTTGGGCTTTTTTTTCCCCCCAGGAAAATATGTCGTGTTCTTCTTTTACCCTCTTGACTTCACCTTTGTGTGCCCCACGGAGATCATTGCTTTCAGTGATAAGGCAGAAGAATTTAAGAAACTCAACTGCCAAGTGATTGGTGCTTCTGTGGATTCTCACTTTTGTCACCTGGCATGGTAAACCTCTTGGTCCATTTGGCATAGAGATGTTTTTTTTTTTTTTTTAAATTATTACTTTTTTTTTTTTTTTTTTTTGGCTGCGCTGTGTGGCATGTGGGATCTTAATTCCCCGACCAGGGATGGAACCTGTTCCCCCTGCAGTGGAAGCGCAGAGTCTTAACCACTACCACCAGGGAAGTCCAGGCATATGGACTTTTAAATTAAGCAGCAACTGGGACTGGGAGGCTTTGGCAATAGACTTTCTCAAGTATTGATTTCTGGCTCATAGAAGGAGAACAAATGCTCTGACTTGTTGTTACTACCTGGCAGCAGAGGAAAAGCAGCTTGGATTACAGCTGAGTGTACCCTGGTGACCTTAACTGTCCTCAGCTGGTTATTTTACTGCTGGAAAAAGTTTGAAGTTTTCTGGGGAGTAAGATTAGGAATGTTGGACAGGAGAAGGAATAGTTATAGTTAATGCTTTTGCTACACAAGAGTTTGAATGAATGTGATTGTATGTGTGCTTTTTGCTGTAGGATCAACACACCCAAGAAGCAAGGAGGACTGGGACCCATGAACATTCCCTTGATATCAGACCCCAAGCACACCATTGCTCAGGACTATGGGGTCTTAAAGGCTGATGAAGGCATCTCATTCAGGTATATACCTGCTGGGGGGCTGACAGTCATCAGGAGAATTATCTGATTGGCTGAGGACCTTCTATTTGAAAGGTAGAGCCCTGATCTGTGGAGTCTTTTTTCTTATTTCATTTTTTTCCTGTTGTATTGAGAAATAATTGATAGACATCACTGTAAGTTTAAGGTGTATGGCATGATTTCATTTCATTCTTTTATGCTGGGCCTAAGGGGAAGGCCAGTGCAAATGTGGGAGACCAGCCTATTTCCATTTCTTCTCTATTCTAAGAAAGCAATTTCTAAAACTGTACTGTCTTTCTCAAACCTTTAATACTTTTTTCCAGGGGCCTTTTTATTATTGATGATAAAGGTATCCTTCGACAGATCACCATAAATGACCTTCCTGTTGGCCGTTCTGTGGATGAGACACTGAGACTGGTTCAGGCCTTCCAGTTTACTGACAAACATGGGGAAGGTAAGTCAGTCTGCCTGGTGACAGGACAGCGGAGTGGGAAAGATGGGAGGAACAAAGTCTACCAGATAAAAGGGTGATTATGTCTCTTCAAGAAGTTGCCATCTCTGAATTATAGTGGGTTGTGGGGGTGGGGCAATGGAAAAGCCTGGGGAGGAGAATATAAAGGCTTCTTGTTCCAACCGCGTATTCCCAGCTTCTGCCCTGATCATTTAGTATCGCTCACTGCTGCAGATTCAACTTATTAAAAGAGTGTAGGAGGATCCCATAGGTGTGTTAAGAGCGAAACAAAAGGCTGGGAATCACACCTAGACATGAACCATGCCGCTCTTGACAAGTGTTTACTGGGGGGAGAGCTTAATCCCTGTAGACCATATTTGTTTCATTGGGGTAATGTCCAACCAGTTTTGGAAAATGAAATGGAAATAGGACTAAGATAACTTATCCAAAGACAGTAGGTAGAAACAGTTAATACATTTTTATCTTTTAAAAATCCATTCTGTTGGTGCAGTGTGGTTGTATTTGTAAGACTTATAATCAACAAATACCAAACTATATATATGCTCAATATAAAAATTTTTCTAAGGAAGGAGGGGTTAGGGCTGAAGGGTTTGAGATGAAATACCAAGGTTCTTCGTTAGAAGTTTCAGGATGAAAGACGATGTTCTTGTGAGTCTGAACATGACCGAGTAGATTCAATTTACGGTTTTTATCTAGCATTTGCTAGAGTGCAAGTCTTTCTTACTGCTCTAGCCCTTCTCTCCTTATATATTCTCTCATTGCAGTGTTTTGATAAAGTCCTGAACTACTTGCTCCCAGCCTTTGAGTTTATAAGGCTGTAGCTTTTGACAGCTCCCCACTTCTGCCCAGTGTAGTTGTTGCTTGGAATGAGATAGCCTTATCCCAACCGGGTTGAGTTTTAAGAACTCGGCTCCTCCATCTGCTGCAGGTGCTGGGTATGTAGGGGGAGGGGATCTTGAACCTCACCCCCACCCCAGCTTAATATGACTGAGGGTAAGATGGTTGTGATCAAGTGCTACTGATATCAAGTGCGCAGGTGGACTTGGACAAATTTCTTGTCTTATTACATCTCATTTTCTTTCTCTAGAAAATAAGTAGTTCTGACTAGCTCTCTAAGTCTCATTTCAGCTCTGATCTTGGGAGTTAAAGGAGGTGGAAGTTAGAGTCTGGATTAGTGGTGTTTGTTTGGGGGACCCAAAAGTGCTAGCTTGACTAGAGTGGAAGACTAATAGGTAATGGGAATCAGAAGGCACCATTTGCAGAAGCATGTGTGGGCTTTACTGTGGATTAAAGGAGCAGACAGTTGCTGAGACTGCCCCCTGGTGGAGAATGAAGTTCAGTACAAAGACGGAATGCGCTGTGGAGTGGCCAAGTCGGCCCTTTACTGGACTTTGCTAGGACCTTGCATAGACTCTTGAACCCAAGCTTTCATGACTCTGTGAAGCTTGCTTCTTCACACTCTATTGTTCTCTGCTGCTTCCCATCCCATTAGAACAGGCACAGCTTTCTGTGCGCAGCCTTTTATGGCTTATAGTATGATAGTTCCCACTTGAGCATGTAAATACCAACCAGGCAGTCTATATGACGTGCTGTCATGTGTTGTTTATTTGACAAATAACCCCGCATTCCTATTTTTAAAATTGAGATATAATTGACATAACATTATATTATTTTCAGGTGTACAACATAATGACCTTATGTTTGTATATCCTATGTTCCTATTTTTACCTAAAAAATTTTTTTGATCTTGAATTTTATACTTTTTTGCGGGGAAGGGGTCTTTAAGTGAACTACATTACATTTTAGCAGAGAGAAGGGTGGAACTGACAAATTCCATAGAGAAATTTTTTACTGAAAAAATCCTATATTCCTATTTTTAAGGACAAATAAACCAATATTTAAACACAGTATATATTCATAGTTAATGGTGGAACTGGGATCCAAATTCAAAGCCCTCCTTTTCTTAGGTAATTTCAAATGCTGAAAAAGTCATTGTTTAGGGCCTTCTGTGTTGGCGAGAGTTGTGGTACTTCAGCTGCACTTGAAAGCTGGTAAATGTGGGACTCAGCCAGTTCTTCTGGGCTCCATATTCTGAAAAACCAGCACTGTTGGGTATGAGTGAAACATCCAAGTGTGGATCTTTCTGTCCTGTCATTAGTTATGGTACAGTCTTAAGTGCCAAGAGGCTTTAGTGCCAAGGAGACTAAATTGTCAAGGTCCTTCTTTCTGGTTCATTATTCCTCCTATCTTTGTATCATTTGTATTCCTGGACAGAAGAATCTTTGGTTTCCCTGCTGGCAAACTACAGGGTGGCTCTGGGTCTGGTCTCTGTTTTTATGTTGCTTTTTATTCTTGGAAGCTTGTTTATGCTTAGGACCTGTGTTCTAATCCTTTGGTGCCACTAAAGCTAATGACTGTGTCACAATCAAATGGAGATTTTGTAAAGCAGCTGGGTTTGCCATTTAGTGCTTGTTCCCTCCATACCTTGTTCCCAGACTGCTGTTTGCAGTGTCTGACATCTGAGGCTTTGACATCCTTGGACTGAAAGGGGCTTCCCCTCTCTCACCTGAGCAAGTGAGATTTTTGCTGCTCCATTACTGAACTTTGCTGACTACATGCTTCCTAGAAGACTAAACAGCAAATAGAGTAGAAAATCAGAGATTGGTTCCCTTGCCTCACTTTCCTCAGGTTTGCCCAAGGAGCATTGCTAACTTAGGATCGTTGGAAAGGTTGAAAGGTGCTTTTCTGCATAAAGTGTGCGAAAGATTCAAACTTGGACCTTTTGCTTACCAAGGTATAGCAGGCAGTTACTTATTGAAACAAGCAGGACCTTCTGTGGAGGTCGTGCCCCTTATTTCAGGCATTCTTGTTTGGCAGAGTTAAGGAACACTGAGAAGGAAAACTGTTTGCTGCTTTCAGATCTCTGAAGGGCTGCTAGAGGGAAGAAGCAGCTTAGTGTTAGGGTTTACACAGTCCTAACTTTGTCATTTTTTAGCTTACATTTTTCTTGGGTATGGGGGCAAGTCACTACCTTAATCAATTTTTATTGTGGTTATATATAATTTACCTTTTTTTTTTTTTTTTTTTTGCGTTACGCGGGCCTCTCACTGTTGTGGCCTCTCCCGTTGCGGAGCACAGGCTCCGGACGCGCAGGCTCAGCGGCCATGGCTCATGGGCCCAGCCACTCTGCGGCATGTGGGATCTTCCTGGACCGGGGGCACGAACCCGTGTCCCCTGCATTGGCAGGCGGACTCTCAACCACTGCGCCACCAGGGAAGCCCCTAATTTACCTTTTTGAGTGCATAATTCAGTGGCATTAATTACATTCACAGTGTTGTACATCTATCACCACTGTTTCTCTTTTTCATCATCCCAAACAGGCAGTAGTAACCATGAAGCAATAACTTACCATTCCCCTTTCCCTCCAGCCTTTGGTAAACTTCTACTTTCTGTGTCTATGAATTTGCCTATTCTAGGTGTTTCATGTGAGTGAAATCATATAGTATTATCCATTTGTGTTTGGATTCTTTCACCTAGCATAATGTTTTCAAGGTTTATCCAGGCTGTAGTATGTATCAGAACATTATTATTTTTAAAGGCTGAATAATATTCCGACACACACACACACACACACACACACACAGAGTTATGTGTATCCATCCGTTAGCAGGTTGTTTCCACCTTTTGGCTATTGTGAATAATATTGCTAAAATATTGGTGAACTGGTGTCTGAATCCTTGTTTCCAGTTACTTTGGGGCTATATATAGGAGTAGAATTGTTGGGTCACATGGTAATTCTATGTTTAGATTCTTGAGGAACTGCCGAACTGTTTTCCACAGCACATGCACCATTTTACATTCCCACCAGCAATACCAAGGGCTCTTTACATCCTTCCCAACATTTACTTTCCTTTTTTTTTTTAAACTATAGCCATCCTAGGGGATGTGAAGTGGTATCTCATTGTATTTTTGACTAGTGACGGCATATTTTCATATGTTTATTTGACCATTTGTATATCTTTGGAGATATGTCTTTTTTCAAGTCCTTTGCCCATTTTTGAATTGGGTTGTCTGTTGAGCTGTGGGAGTTCTGGATTTTAATTTTGGCTATTAATCCCTTATCAGATATGATTTATAAATATTTTTTCCCATTCTGTGGGTTGTCTTCACTCCATAATGTCCTTTAATCTACAAAAGTCCTTAATGTCAATCAAGTCCAATTTACCTTATGTTTTTTACTGTTGTTTGTGTTTTCAGTATCATGTCTAAGAATACATTTCCAAATCTAAGGTCACGAAGTTTGACCACCCTGTGTTTTCTTCAAAGAGTTTATGGTATATAGGCTGTTGATCCATTTGCGAGTAAACTTTTTGTGTATGGTATGAATAGATGTCCAATTTCATTGTTCTACATGTGGAAATCCAGCTGTTCCAGCACCATCTGTTGAAGAGCATTTAAGCTTATTTTTCAAAGGTGCATTTTTGAAGCATACATAAAATTACTGAGAACATATGAATACCCACTTACCTACTACCTACTGTTAACAAAATCGTAATATTTTGCTGTACATGCTTTAGACAGATTATTTTTAGAACAAAGTATAAAGTTGAAGCTGTTACTTAATTTCTTTAAATTTCAGTTACTCTGAACAAATTAGGTATCATAGTAATTAGGGCTCTGGTGAGGATTAAATTACATATTTATAGCTTTGAACTAAAAGGCTGAATGATCTCAGACTGCAGGGTAGGTTTCCTGGTGCCTGAATGTTGCTCTTTAGGGCTCACATTTGGTTTTGAGGCATCCACTTGTCCTTGGGAGGGTGGAGCTCACCACTGATCAGGTTATTAATTAGTATCCTTTCTTTTGCAGTGTGCCCAGCTGGCTGGAAGCCTGGCAGTGATACCATCAAGCCTGATGTCCAGAAGAGCAAAGAATATTTCTCTAAGCAGAAGTGAGCACTGGGCCATTTTAGGGCCAGGCTGCAGTAGGTGGCCATGAGAACAAAACCTCTTTTGTACTATTATCATGCTTAAAACACAAGACCTTGCACTCAGCCCAGATGTGGTGTGGGACAGGACAGGCCTTTCCTGCAGGGGCTGGGGAGGCCAGCCTTTCTTCCTCTGGGGGGAATGGCCTGAGCTGTATTATGGGGCAGGCAAACTGATGTGTATAGTAGTAGGTTATCGCTTTTGGTCTTTTGTAGTTTTATTAAACTTGAGCTGAGACCTTGTTGATTCTTCATTTTAGGGGGACATTAGCCTTTGAGTGTAAGAGGAATTTACTTTTTGCTTTTCCCTCTTTAGGGGAAAATGAGGTGTGAGAGTGTCTCAGAATCAGGAAATTATATTGAGGGGAAATGCAAGTACATACAGAGGATGGACCTCGAAGCAAGGTGTTTCATTTCACCATATCTGGAGAAGAGCAAGGCCTCCTACTACAGTACTGGCCAAGGCACTGCAATTTTTGCTATAGGCTGGGTTGCAGGTTAAGAGCCCAATGAGATTACTGACATTTACTTTTACACTACTGGGAGGGCTGTATGAAAACCTGAAGCTTGGCCTCTTCTGATAAATGCCTGGTCCTGGTTCTGTAAAAAGATCAGAGTTAGAGGCTTCAGTACCTTTGGAACTAAAAGGGGGAGGGGGAGACAAACACAGTGCTGGTGTTCATAGGGTAGGTTTCTGTGTCAAGCACAGTGCTGAGCACCTCTTGGCTTCCCTGGGTTTCTATCCTTGATTTAAGGGTAGTTCTTATTCTCATATCATTGTCCTGAGGGAGGGTTGTCAGTGGGGCAAAGGTGGATTCCTCCTGGGCTCTTGAGGCTAGGGCAGATTCAGGACTGAGAATCCTTCTGTATATCATGTGGTGCCCTTCTAGACACCTTCCAGACACGGCTACCCCAGCCTACCTACCCCTCCAGTATTCAGACAAGTAAGAACTATGAGCGGCAGTATAGGATTCCTGGGGCCTTTAATAATAGCTTATTATATGCCAGGTACTATTTCGTATTTATTCAGTCTCCATAAGAACCCTCTGAGGCAGGTAGCGTTATTTAGGGGATAGTTGCTTCTTAAGCCCTGTAACAAGTAGCATCTTGAAGCACTGCAGAGAAATGGTAACAGGTAATAATCCCACATTCCAAGGCAGGTGGCAAGTCTGGATCTGCTTTGGTCTTTTTTTTTTTTTTTCCCCTTTTTTGTGGTACGCGGGCCTCTCACTGTTGTGGCCTCTCCCGTTACAAACACAGGCTCCGGACGCGCAGGTTCAGTGGCCATGGCTCACGGGCCCAGCCGCTCCGCGGCATGTGGGATCTTCCCGGACCGGGGCACGAACCCGCGTCCCCTGCATTGGCAGGCAGACTCTCAACCACTGTGCCACCAGGGAAGCCCTGCTTTGGTCTTTTGACCAAACTTCTTTAAGCCTTGTTATCTTCATTTAATATCTCTACTATAATTCTTTATCAAAAATGATCATCTTGTACCCAATAAAATCTTGTCTAGCCAAATAAGTCCCAGCAGGTGCAACTGTCATAAATGAGGATCCCACAGGGGAGGGGAGGGTATCAAGGGCCAGAGGATGCAGGTGGTGAGACCCTGGGGCTGAGCCAGCCTCTGCTGGGATTCTGAGGCTTCCTGGGGATGAATGTGGTGAAATGAAGCTCTTGGGATGTAGAGCTAGGCTCCTCTGAGGTCTGGGCCAAGCCCAGTAAGGCCAAGCGTTGGGCAGGCGGAGTGGAAAAGTAGGCCTTCTGCTCTTCTGAGTAGCGCTCCTGAGGTGGTACAGCATCCCGGTAAGTCCAGTCACGCCAATGGAAGTTGAAGCGTTCAAGCAGGGTGATCCGGTCAGCTCTTGCAGGTACACAGTCGAGGGGCTTTGTGGGTGGCAGATCTGGCACCTCTATTCCTCGCAGCAGCACGACCCCTCGGATGGCAAACCAGCCCCCAAATCTGGGATGTATACACACACCTGATATGTGCTGGGGAGTGGGTAAAAAAGAAGACAGTCATGGAGGTCGTCTTGGCACCAAATCCAGCTACCAGCAATGCAAGCTAGGTTTGTTCACTTACTCATTCTCATTTCTCATTCTGAGTCTACATGTGAGCCTCTGTCAGTCCTTGACTGGACTCCTCTATTCCCTCTCCTGGACAACTTTTTTCATGAAGTCACTGACCACAAGGAAACGTTCCTTGAGCTGAACTTCAGCTTCCCAGTCTCACCACTCTAATCACAGCTCTGCCCCCTCCATTCTATCACAAAGACTAAGAACAGACTAGTTCTCTGTGTCCCTAGGAACCAGACCCCTGACCATGGTGCATCTTTGTCCTGGATTGTACCCATCAATTCCTTTACCCAGGGGAGGTGGAAGAATGACACCTGAAATCTTTTTTTTCTTTTGGCTGTGCTTCGCGGTTTGCGGGATTCTCAGTTCCCCAACCAGGTAATGAACCCGGGCCATGGCAGTGAAACCCTGGAATCCTAAACACTAGGCCTCCAGGGAACGCCTGGGACTTGAAATCTTGAGGGATTTTCCTTTCCTTTTCTTTCTCAGCCCCTATTCATTAATATTTACCCTCTGACCTGGGTTCCCCAGGGGTCAGACTCCACATCCTGTCGTTGGTAGTAATAAGCTGCCCCTGCCACATGGGCTGCTGTCTGGGCCAGAATCTTGGGGCGCCGGTTTGGGTGTACCTCGTAGTCAGCGATGATTTCTACTTGCATCTCTGGGAGGCTCTGTGATAGAGAACAAGATGGAAGCTTTTAGCACAAGAAGAATCATGACCATGTCCAACAGAGCCTTAAGTTGTGTTAACACGGCCCTGTCCTCAGAAGTCATGTTTAAAGGGGAAACATGATCTTAAACTTGGAGTGGGGCTGGGGGCTCCAGCGTGAAGAAAGCAATATTGTGTCTAAGAGGGCCCATGTTTGAAGGGAAATACAGTCTTGTTCAGAAACCTTTATGAGGGGTGACTTGGCTCTGCCCTCCGGAGGCCCAATGTGGAGGAAGACATGGCCCAGCTTTGGGGAGACCCAGTGTATGTGTACGTGTGTATATACATGTAAAGTGTGTAGTGGGGGAGTATTCTGTCCTCAAAAGACCCCAAAGACAGCATAAAGCTTCCAGGTCTAGGGCAAAGAAAGGTGAGAGATGCGTGGGGAATGTTGGGCTTATTCCCATTTCACTTGGAGGCCAAGGGAAATCTGATCATATAGTTGTCCATCAGTGAAGGGTGAGTGAGACTGGTTTCAGACCTGGGGGGCTGCTAGAGGAGGTGGCCAAACCCGGGGTGAGAAGGCAGAATGGGGAGAGATCACATTGTCAAGGCTGGCTTTAGGATACCCTTCTGCCCGGGAAGTGGCTCCTAGCCCTAGGCAGGTCTAGATCCTGCACTAAGCTTCAAGGAGCTGGAAGCAGATGCAGGTTTTGAAGCTGGGGAAGGCTACAGCCAGCGTTGCTCACCTCTCTAACACGGCCCAGGTGGTATGCCACACACTGGTCCACAGGGTCAGTCAGTGGTTGGAGGTGGCAGCTCTGCAGGAAGGGCTTGAGGGCCCGGTCAAACATGGCAGGTGTGCTGAGTACCAGGAAGGCCAGGGTAGGTCCTGGCAGGGGCAGGTGGAAGGCTGGAGGCAGGAGTGCATTGTACCATGCCACCTGGAACAGAAAATTCAGGCCACACAAGAAGGCCAACTTAGGCCTTAGCCAGGCCCATACCTTAGCTTTGCATTCAAGGCTTCATGCATCTTGCCCAGCCTCCCTCTTATTCAATCAATGAAATTCTACTGATGTATGATGTGTGTTTATGGGGACGCATCTGAATCTGACATGGAGTTACAATAGAGAGGCAAAGAATTCATAAAAAACTAAGGACAAAAAAAATTGATTATATTGTGATTAGTGCAATAACAGAGCCAGTGAAGGCCCTCTGAAATTTGAAAAGGCTTGGAAGCTGAGTCTTGAAGGCTAGGAAGGAAACTTACAGGCTGACGTGGAGAGGGAGAATCTGGTATGTGTTTTAAATAGGTCCCAGCATAAACAAAGAGGTAAAAAGTGCAAGGCATAGTTGGAGAATAGCAAATTGTCTAGTTTGACAGAAGTGAAGCATCTGTAGAGGGGAGCAGAGGGAGAGAAGCCTGGAGAGATCAGTAGGAGTAAGACTGACTGGCCTTGAATACTACCAATTTGAGGAATATGGGTCTAATTTGGTGACAATGAGGGGCTAGCCATCGAAGATTTAAGGAGTAAACTGACATGATCAGTTTTAGATCAGTCTGGCTGCAGTGTGGAGGATGGAATGGAGGTAAAGTGACAGCAAGTAGGTTACTGCAGAAATTCAAATGATAAATAGTGGCCTGGACCAAGAGCATAGATGGGTTGAATGGAAGGAAATGGATCTGGGATAGGAGACAGATTGCTAAAGGTCTCAGTGGCTGATTGTATGTGGAGCTAGGGAGGTGAGAGAAGGGGGAGCTTAGGATGATTGGCAGGGCTGTATATGGCACTGTTCAATACCATAGCTCCTCCTATCCAGGCCTACCTGATTGCACCAGCTAGGCATCCCCACTCTCCCTCATACCTGCCATCCACCACTACTATCTCAACACCTTTATTCAAGCTCTTCCTGATATTTGGGATGTACATAACCTTCCAATCTATCTTTTCATATATAGTTCAACTCCATTTTTTCCAGGGAAGCCTCTCTGAGGCTAGATCCAACCTACTTCTTCCTCTATAATCCTCTCCCAGCACTGCTGTGTGCCACTCAGTGGAAGGGGTGGAAGTGGGCTGCCTCGTAAGCATCAGGCAAAAGGCTCAAGCTGAGTTGACTTAGCTTTGTTTCCAAGCACAGGGTTCAGTGCAGGGGACACTGGATATAGGGAAATGGACCTATGGGAACAAGGGTAGGTGGTGATGCCAGACTTCTGTGTCAGGCAAGTGTATAGTTTATATACCCAGCCCAGCACTGGTGACTGGCAACATCATGAATGTAACCTTTTATTGGTAGATGGAACAACCCAGCCAACTGTCTGCTTGCTCAACACCATGAATGCCCTTCGCTAATCAGATGACCAAAATTCTAGCCATGCAAACATTCCAGGCCTTGCCCTCCTCCCAACTCCTTCGGGAAGCTTCCAAAATGACTCTGGCCCCACAGTACCTTTCTTCCTGTAAATTACGTAGGTGACAAAGCCACAGGGTTACTGGATCATATGGTGTCTCCTATTCATCAATCCGGCATTGTATGAGGGTAAAAGGACAAACCTGCAACAGTTCTCTACCCGTTTAGCCCAAGCGCCCGTTGAGACCCTGTCCCGATACGTCAAACGAACACGGGGCCAGAAGAGCTCGGGAAAGTTCAGAGGACTCCAGGGCCTCACGCCGGTGGCACCGAAGCCAACCATACACTTCGCCCTAGCACCACAGTAGGGATAAACCAACCTGGAAGGGGTAAACCTCGAAGCCGAAAGGGCACAACGTGTCCTCAATCTTCTGCTTCAGCTCTGCTACTTGCGGCTCCATAGCGCACGCTACACGCTGAGCCTGCTGGGGAATGGAGTCTCAAGGTAACTCGGGACGTTAAGCTTTGAGGCAGCTTGGACTCCATTTCCCAAGAACTACTGGGATCGGCAGCGGGACTTCGTTGGCTCTGCGCGATGCATCCCGGGACACGTAGTTCATTCGGTCCTTAGAGACAGCCACTACAGAAGCCGAAAGACTCAGTTTCCCGGCAAGCTTCACGGTGGGGCTGTGACTGCGCGTGTTGCTTCTAGGGAAACGTAGTTCGGTAGCCTGCATCACCAGCTGTCTCCAGTAGAGGTGAACTCAGTTTCCCAAGTGGCACCGCGGAGACCAGTGCGAAGGCGGGCTTTCCCGGCCTACCGTAAGGTTTGAACCGGGCGGCGGCAGTAGTTCGGTGTGATGGCGCAAGTGTCGTGCGTCTGGAGAGGTCTCGACCAAGATTCGGTACCTTTTAACTCCCACCTGATATCTGCGTATCAGGGCATCCCGCTTTTCCACCAGTTCCCCAAGGACGTTGCTCCCCTGACTAGTCCCAGAGGCGTAGTTTTGGTCTGATACTGCATCCTTACCTTTATTATTGCATCCCCCACTCACCTCTTTAGATCTGACGTTGTGGTCTTTCCTGGGCTGTGCCTTGGGTGCCCACAGTTGGGAGAGCAAGGGCACAAGATGCCAGGGAGCCAGAGCTCTGCCGCAGGCTATGAGTAGGAGCCTGAGATGGTCTGAGCACCTCGATGCGCTTCTCAATGCTACTGACGGAAATGTGGCCAGGATTAAGGTGAGGGGGCGCCTGAGTCCCCCGCCCTCTGGTTTAGGGGCTGTGGGTTAAAGGACTGCAAGACAGAACTCATTGGCCTGTGCATTTGTTTTTTTGTAGCAAAGGCTGTATCCCCTTGGAGTCTCCACCACGGGTATTGTTCCTTTTTCTACCTATCCCTCAGCCTTTTCTCTTTCCAGAATCTGCCTTTTTCCAGTGCCTATGCCGTCCACTAGTCCTTGCAAATTCCAGCTTTTTATTTTCCTGAACAAACATTTCGCCCCCCCACCCCCCCAATAGGCTTTGCACTCGTCCCTTCCTTATTCCCTCAGCAGGAGACCTGACTGGGACCTGGGTTTCCCCTCATTACTTGCCTCCCCAGTCAGGAGTCCAAGCTCAACAGCCTTGGGCTCTAGAGACTCCCATTGTCCCAGAGAGACTAAGTTGGGCTGAGGCCCGTAGTGCATCTTCTCTCTGGGATGAATTTACTATTCTTCGATCCCAGCTTCGATCCCAGGCTCAGGTGAGGCATGGAATCCTAGGTGAGTATGTTTGGGGTTTGCGTGAGATGAGGATACCAGGGGTTGGGGGAACCCCTTGCATAATAGATCGTGTGGTTTTTCTGCCTGGGTAGGTGACTGAGGCACTAAGGCAGGCTATGCAGGGCCTGCTGGAAGAGCGAGAGCAGCAGAAGTACCAGATCTCTGCCCTAGAAGGTATCTGATCAGTTCTTTTCTTCATATACACAGTCTCATATGTGTGAACACATTTTGTTGCACTCCTGTTGTGTGTGTGCTTGTGTCTTGATTTGCAAGTGGAGTCTCTAGGCTCATGTGTGAAGTTCTTAGAGGGGCCGATCCCCAACTTGTCCCACTACAGCATCACTAAGGTTGCTGCAGGGGGGCCCAGAGCAAAGGGTCCTTCTCCTGGAGCAACGCCTGGAGGGGCTGAGAAGGGAACTGCAGGGCCTTCGAAGCTAGGTACAGGAACAGGCGTGAGCCCAAATACAAACAGGACCACAAAAGTGCAGTGCTACCAGTGGCCTTCACCAAGAGCTGCAGAATGAGTAAGTGATGGGCAAAACCTCGCCTTCTTCAGGCCTCTGAACTCCTGGTACTCTGGTAGCCTCCTCTGGGCTTGTTAATTGGCTTTAGAATGACACTGCTGTCATTCCTGCAGGCTGCAACTGCTGTGGAAGGAGTCAGAGATTCTTTGGGAGGAATTGAAGTTGCTGCAGGACCAGCTGAGTGAGTAAAAGATTGGGGGTGGGTATGAAGTCACCTGTTCCCTTTTCTGGAAAGCCTTCTTGCTTTCCTAATAAATGACCATAGCTCTGACTGCTTGAGCTTCCTAGAAATCTGGCCAAATATTTTGTCTTACCTCTCATGGTGTGAGTCTAGTCTCCCCAGTCAGCTTGGAAACTTCTCAGCAGCTGGACCAGAATGCTTCTGTCCTAGTTTTCAGTGCCAGAGAAGGGGAAGGAAGGAAGTTGGAGAACATCCCCCTTACATTTTCTCTCATCCACAGGCCAGCACCAGGAGCTGCTGCTGAAACAGATGACTGAGGGGCGGCAAGCTCAGGCCCACAGCTGGAAGGTAGGACCAGGATCGGACCTATCTGTTCACATCTCCCTTTGGAGGCCCCGTCCTTTCTCTGTCTATCCTGTTTTGCTGGCGGGCCAGGATACCCTCTCCTATCTCTATCTCTTTCCTCCTCTTCCCTGTGCTGACTCCACCTGCCTCCAAATCTCTTCTTCCCAAGCCCTCTGCTCCAGGCCATGAGAAACTATCTTTGTCCACATGAGGGTTCCAAGTGTGCTGAAGAGGCTAATTGTGGGGAGGGGGAGTTGCTTCTGGAGAGGGAGAGGTTTGGTCCTACCTGGGCCCATGGTCTGGCAGATGTTGGATCAGCTGGAAAGTGGCCAGGAGGGCAAAAGTCACACCCTGGAGACTGCCAGGACAGAGGTCCAGGATGCCCGGTGGGAGCACGACCCCCTCAGGTCAGGGAGTGTGGGTGCTTGCGGTAGTGGAAGGGATTCGTCTCACAGAGACCAGGCACTAGGGACCAAAGTTCAGCTAGCTATCTTAAATTTGAAATGGGCTGGTAGGGGTGGTATGGTAGGGGTTGCAGCCCATACGGGCAGTACTGGGCATTCTTTACTTGACACAGAGTCACCGAGGTATTTCTATATATTTGGAGGATAAAGGGGGAGGGGACTGGAATCCTAGCCTCAGGAAGGAGGACAGTTCTGTGCTGGGAGGGCCCCCTTGACCCACCATCACCATCTCTGCCTCTGATTCTTTCCCCTTTGCAGGACCTCCGTTCACGTCCTCCAGTCTAAGCTGCCCCTGGCTGCCACCTTCGCCATGTCTCTTTCTTCATCTAGCTCTGAAGTCAGTCTTCCAGACAGTAACAGTAGTTGGGAACTTTTAAGGTAGCTAGGTGGGGGTAAGGCATGGATCTTGGGGAAGCTGAATCTGAATGGTGCCTGGATGCCAGCTGCCTAATTGTTTGACATTGGGTAGAATGGAGTCTCTGCCTCTTTCTTTGTGAATCCATCAACCTCCGTTGCTCCTTATCCCGAGTCAGGCCTTTATGTCCTTCCCCATCAGGGCCCACAGCCTAGGTCTGTATGTATCACAGTGCTTGCTGATGATTTGTTCTCTCTTCCCTTTCTTTCCTCTTAGATCTCCAGAGGCATACCCTTTCTAACCTGCAGCCCAGCAGCTTTCAGCTCCAGGCCCAGAGCCCTATACTTTAAGGGCCCCAAGATGCTCCTGAGTGACTGTAAGGACTTGTAAGAGCAGTAGGATGATGTCTTCTTTGCTCACCTTCCCTTCCAAGGTCCTGTTTCTGGGTCCCCTTCCCCTCCCCTCTTGATCTAGCTGGTGTTTGCCCTCCCTACTGAGGTTTGTCACTGCCTGTCCAGCCTTACCCACAAGCAATAAAATGGTTTAATCCTGCCTGATGTGTTTTCTGTGAATCAGCACCCACATGGGATAGACTCAGCTGTACCTGTGACTTGACTGCTTCCTGTCACCTCTCTCTCTGAAATCCAAGTTCATAGACATTTATAACTGTATCTTCTGAGTGCAAGCCCTGTGCTCAGTGGACGTTGGAAGGAAGAGCTCCCATTCTGGTGGGTAGAATGAGGTAGGACAATGCTCTGGGGCAGTACTGCTATGGGGATGCAGAGGAGGGCAAGACACTCTGGTGGGCCTTTGACCTGGCAAATAGAAGGCTTCCTCTCCTTTTTTTTCAGCTTCTGCCTCTTGAGGCTCACTCTAGCCCCTCCATATTTCTTCATCCTCAGCAGTCCAGGCTGCATTTCTGCAGCAGTCTCCTCCTTAGTGTCTCTTCTTTCAGTCTCTACCTCTAGTCCAATGGTGTTCAGGGCTTTTTGACTGTGACCTCCAGTAAGAAATACAGTTTACATTGTAGCATAGTAAATATAAATGTATGTATTTATTAACTGAAACAAATTTTATGATTCAATACTATTCTTTAAATTTTTTTTTTTGATGATGAGAAACAATGCTGTATTTAATTAAATTAATTAATTTATTTATTTTTGCGGTACGCGGGCCTTTCACTGTTGTGGCCTCTCCCGTTGCGGAGCACAGGCTCTGGACGCGCAGGCTCAGCGGCCGTGGCTCACGGGCCCAGCCGCTCCGCGGCATGTGGGATCTTCCCAGACCGGGGCGCGAACCCGTGTCCCCTGCATCAGCAGGTGGACTCTCAACCACTGCGCCACCAGGGAAGCCCTTATTCAATACTATTCTTACTAAGAGTTATGCACTCTGATATTTCCTATTATATTTTTTAAAATGCTTTGTGGCTATTGGTTCTGATCCTTCTACCACTTGGTTGCTCTCTGGAAGTATACCTTCCTGGGTAGATTAGGGAAGCTTTACTTTTTCCTTACCTGGGCTTTGTGTTCTAGACAGTGCAGTCCAGGGTTTCCCTAGAAGTAGCAGCATCTCACTGAGGTCTCATTAGGTCTCTTCCAGTGCTAAATACAGCCCCAAAAATAATGTCATTTATCCACCAAGTGGATGTTTATTGAGCATAATACATAACAGTCCTGGTATATATTTGTCCTAAGCTAAGATGTGCAGTGGACTCCCATCTCTTAGCTCAGTCTAGCTGGGAAGAGGAGACAGTTATCTGAAATAAAAGCATAATAAAAGGCTGGGGTGAGTAGAGCAGGAACTACTTCCTGTTTTGGGGTACATTCAAGGCCCTGGCCTAATCAGCAGACAGGTCATGAAGGGTGGGCCTTTGACACCTGAATAGCTATAAGGCAATCCTCATGTTTTCTTCCCCCTCAGCATTAGGGAGATTGATGAGAATGGAATGGTAGAGATGAGACCTGGGTCCAACAGAACCTGTTCAAAAAAACAAAACCCAAAAGTTCCCATGAAGGCTCATCTTCCTGCTGAAGCAGATACAAGGAACCCCTGTCTTTGACATCTTTTACTGGGCAGGTGATATATCTGGCATAATGGCACTATTTAATCTACTTGCTACCAGTGCTCTACTTATTTATCAACTACTTTGCATCAAGGTCTGTGGAAGACAGGTTTGCAAGGGTGCCAGGGCTCCAACAGAAACATTAAATAGCAATGTGGAACAATGGTATTTGAACAGTCACCAGGTGGCAGCACATGATTTGTTGCCAGGCGAATGATACAGAAAAGGCTTGCCAAGGGGACTGGGTGATGGTGACCTCTTTTCTCCCTTTAGAGATCCTGTGAGCTATCAATCTTCCTAAAACAGTGTCCTGTAAAGGCTACTCTCCTGCTAAAGAACCTCTGATAATTCTCCCAGCATAAAAAAGAAAGGACAAGTTTGGCATTTAAGCTGAACCCACATTTAACCTCTTATCTCTGCCTTCTATCTCTTACCACACATCTTTCTTAAACTTTATTGCCACCAAAAAATGCACACCACCTATACTCCTACTGTTCAAATTCCACTCATCTGTCAAGACCCTTGCAACAGGAGGCAAGTCTAAAGATGGCACAAAGGAGGTCTCTAACCCCAGGGAACGTGGGTGCAGGAAGGCCATACTCCACTGTTTGCCTGCTCTTGCCCTGGAAGCTTCAATCTGCTCAGGCTCATACCTTGATGGCATGAGGTCCAGGCGTATGGAAAGCATGAGGAAATATGTGCCTGTTGAACAGCTGAATAGCATTCTTATTCTCTAACCTGTTTTCAAGCCAGCTCAAGTGTTAACCTCCTGGAAGAAGGCTTCACCAAATCGAATCTCTTAGTTTAGAGGTATTGCTCGCTCAGCATTTATACCCATTGCTCTTACTATCTCAAGTCGCTAATAATTGTTTATTTCAGTTTTCCCTCCACACTATAGTGAGATCCTGTCCGACTCTGCGTTCATACGGCTTTTGCCTACTCAAGTCCTTATTCAGCTATATCTTCACGAAGCCAAAAGCCGCGCCAGTAGAATCCATTTTCTGTTGCCTCTATCAATTACCAAGCGCTTATATGTTTGGCATTTTGATTGGCCCATTTTGTGTTTACTCTCCCGCCCTCTGAGAGGCTCCTGGGCTCGGGTTTTCCCCAGGTGTATTCTCTCCTCCTTGGTTCCGCCCTTGGTTCCGCCTTTCCCGCACACTGCCTCTTCTGTTTTTACTTCTACTTCCTTCCTATTGGTTCCCTTCGTCCTCCGGAGTTGGCGCTTTGGGCTGATGATTGGCTTTTCTGAACGCCCATTGTGTCCACCCTCATACCACGTGGCATTCCTAGTGCTAATTGGGCAATTCCACTAGCTCGTTTTTCCAGGATTAACGATTGATTGGCTGCTCTGAGGGAGGGCTTGAGAAGAGGGGCGTGACCGTTGAAACCCCGCCCCTAGCTTCCCTGCCCGCTTGGGCAGGAGTTTCAGTCGCTCGCGGCCGGGCAGCCCAGGGCTCTTCCAGCTGCGCTCTTTGGCTCGCCGGCCGGATCATTCTCCTGGCCTCGCCGAACAGGCGAGGGGAGCGGCCCCGGCTGCGGGGTCATGGCAGTAGCCTCCTCGTCCTCCGCCGCCGCTGGCCCAGCCGAGTCGCCGGCTTCTGCGCGAGGGAGCCCTACCGCCTCCGCAGGCTAAGAGCCGCTGCCGCCTCCGAGCTGTGAGGGCTACTATGCTCCCTCTTTGCCTCCGCCTCCCCCTCCCGCCCGCGCAGGCACCCCTCTGGCTGCTCAGTCCCGCCTCAGGTAACGCCAAGAGAGCGCGTGGGGCACTAACCCAGGGCTCCCCGGCCCGCGTGCGCGGCTACCGTCCGCATGGGCTTAGGAGCATTGGTGCTCCGGTCTTTTAGCACTGGCAAGACTCCTTCGCTTCCCGGAGCCTCCTCTCAGCGGCTGGGGACACTCCTCGACCCCTTCCCCTACTCTTTTCACTTCCTTCAGGGTCCCGGGACGGCTTCTTACCCCTGCCCCGCGCCTTCTCCCTCCCCACCTTAGAGGCCCGGAACCCGTAGAAGTTCCTTCGTATCAGGGACTTGGTCCCCGACTCCTTCAGGCTCTTTCCCCACTTCAGAGACTCAGGACTTCTTCATTTCGTCGCAGAACTCCCGTTTCTGAGACCTCCAGCTCCACCCTGTCAGCTCGCTCAGAGATCTGGACTCCCTCACTTTTTTTCTCAAACGTAACACCCTCGAAAACACCCACTTCTACCCTCGAAAGATACTTCCCTCCCCTCGGACACTACTGACTCCTTTTTTTCACTCCTCCCCTGTCATCCCTCCTCTCCGCATCTTTCCTTTTCCCTCCTCTGCCTTTTACCCTTAACTTTGAACACTCTGGACTAAGCCAGTATTCAGATTTAGCTAGAAGTGAAACCGGGTTTGTCGAATTTAAAAACCTTTCAATGTATCCCTCTGAAAAAAACTTTGCTAAATAATTTGGACTTTATTCTGTAGGTATGGGGAGCCATTGAAGCTTTTAAGCAGGAGTTTGGTATGGTTGATTATCTCTGGTGAAAATATGGAGGAAGAATTCAAAGTGAAGAGCGTGGAGGCAGAAAGCCTAGGTAGGCAGGAAAGTAGTGTGCTAATCCAGGTCAGAGGGGAATAGTGGTAGGAAAATGAAGAGAATGGCATGCAGTTCCATGAGGTTTCAAAATAGAGTTGACTGTATGATTCCATTTATACGAAATGTCCAGAGTAGGCAAAACTAAAGAAACAGAATGTAGATTAGTGATTGCCTATGGCTGGAGTTGGGGGTACACACATGCAACAAGACCTAGGAGTAGGATCATGGGGTATATGCACTTTAACTTCATAAGATATCAGATTGTTTTCCAAAGTGGTTGCAGCAATTTACACTCCTATAGCAGAGTATGAATGTTATCACTGCTTCATATTCTTATTAGTATTTGGTAGTATCTGACATTTAAATTTCTACCAATTTAGGGGGTATAAAAAGGTACTGTGGTCTTTATTTGCATTTCCCCAATTATTAATAATGTTGAATATCTTGTGTTTCCCAATTTGGTTTCTTCTGTGAATTGCTTGTTAAGTCTCTTGCCCATTTTTCTACTTTGTGGGGTTTTTTCTTACTAAGTTCTAAAAGTTTTTTTTAATATACTTTGAGTACAATTAGTTACAAAAATTCTCTTCTGATCTGTAACTTGTATTTTCACTTTTGTCTTTTAATAGATAGTATTTATTATGAAAAAAATAGAGTTGAGAGAATTAGTGGGGGATTTCTAACTTGGCTGATGGGATGGATTGATAGTGTTAATTGAAATAGGGAACATAAAGAAGCAATTTTGAGGGGAGGTAATGTGATTTTGGATAAGTTTAGTTTGAGGTGTTTTTCAGGTATCATTGTGGGTATATGGAAATTTGGGTCTGAAAACTGGGAGAAAGTTTGGAACTGAATACATATATTTGAGGGTCAACAAAGAGTATATGGGGGATGTTTGAAGCCTTAGTATGCGGTGGTAATACTGAAAGAAGAGAAGAAAAGGGCTGTGGACCAGAAGGAATATCATTGTTTGAAGGGTAATAGACACTGAGAAAGAGAGGTTAAAACAGTGGGACAAGAACTAGAACAGAATGGCATTATGATAGAAGCCAAAGGAAGAAAGGGTTTCAAGAAGGGAGAGGGCGACCATCAGTGTATGATGTGGTGTATGACCAGTAGAATGAGAATTCGGAAGAAACCACTGAATTTAGTAATTAGAAGATCACTTGCTTTCTTTGAAAGACACTTTAGATAGCGTGATGGTGGGAATGATGGCAGTAGTCAGATCGTGATGGATTGAGGAGCAAATGTGAGACAGTAAAATTACTCTTTCAACAACTGTGATTATGAAGGAGAGCTGATAGTAGTGAAACACCTTTGTTGAGGTTACGCTATATGCCAGGTATCATAAAGATGCGTTATAGATCACAACAGCCTTGTTTATGTATCAGTATCCCTCTTTTACAGTTGGGAAGCTATAGGCAAGAATTTGAAAAAGTCTGTCTAGCTCTGAAACCTGTGTTCTTTCCACTATGGCACATGTGTGTTTTTCTTTTTAGTATGGTAGGTTGAGGGGAAATTTTATTTAGGAGATGCGTTGGGCATTTCATTCTTTGACACCGAAAGGATAGACATCGAGATGGATAATGATGTGGTAGGAGAGAAGGAAGGTGAGAGAGTTTAAAAGATGGTTTTATTTTGTTGATGTGATAAGTTATCTGTGGAGACGTCAATTATCTTTGGAGACTGAAGGAACTATGGTGAGTTTCTGGCTTGAGTATTATGGCCATGGAAATATTCAATGGAAAATGAAAGAGGAATGGATTAAGGATTCTTCTTTTAATTAATTAATTTATTTTTATTTTTGGCTGCGTTGGGTCTTCGTTGCTGCACGTGGGCTTTCTCTAGTTGCGGCGAGCGGGGACTACTCTTCATTCAGTGTGCAGGCTTCTTTCTCATTGCGGTGGCTTCTTGTTGCGGAGCACAGGCTCTAGGCATGTGGGCCCAGTAGTTGTGGCTCGCAGGCTCAGTAGTTGTGGTGCACAGGCTTAGTTGCTCTGTGGCATGTGGGATCTTCCCGGACCAGGGCTCGAACCTGTGTCCCCTGCATTGGCAGGCATATTCTTAACCACTGCGCCACCAGGGAGGGAAGTCCCTGGATTAAGGATTAAATAAAAAAGATTGCTGACACATTTAAGCCAAGTGAAAGTTAGAAATATACATTTGTAGTGGGGCCCAGGAGCATGCATTTTCCACTCCAGCAGCCTAAGAGCAAGAGGGCAAAAAAGATGATTGGGTTGATCCAGAATTGGAATTTACAAGAAAGAAAGGTAAAATGGAGAGTAATTTTACATTGCTAGTGATAGTGTGGGAGGTATGATGGTATGATGCACTTTGAGCGTCAGAGCTGGGGCTGTGAGAAATAAAACCTTCTTTGGGGCTGGTGTACTTGGAAAATAAGGAGACAATCAGAAATGTGGTTGAAGACTAGGTTTTGTAAGAAAAACAGAATGAGAAAGCTGAGAGTTCAGTATAAATATAGTTTCAAGGTAAAACAAAAAACAGTGTAGGGACTTCCCTGATGGCGCAGTGGTTAAGAATCCGCCCACCAATGCAGGGGACACAGGTTCGAGCCCTGGTCTGGGAATATCCCACATGCCGCGGAGCAACTAAGTCTGTGTGCCACAACTACTGAGCCTGCACTCTAGAGCCTGCGAGCCACAACTACTGAAGCCCGCGTGCCTAGAGCCCATGCTCCGCGACACGAGAAACCACCACAATGAGAAGACTGCGCACCACAATGGACTAGCCCCCACTCGCTGCAACTATAGAAAGCCCATGTACAGCAACAAAGACCCAACGCAGCCAAAATAAATGAATGAACAAATGAATAAATAAGTAAATAAATAAACTTAAAAAAAAAAACCAGAGTGTAACTGTCTCAGTGCTGTTGAAGGGGAATAGACGCATAGATTATTGAAGTAGTGGGAGGTTAAGGGGCTATAAAGGATATTGATATGTCATCAGTATGGATGTCATAGTTGCCCACTATGAAGCGGGAAATGGAACAGAGAAGATATTGGGTCCTATATGTGGGGCTGCTCAGAACTAAGGGACCCAGAATTGAGTTGGACGTTCCTTGGCACTTGTTCAAAAGCAGTACTAGGTGGTACAGATATTTGTGTGTGAATTAATGTCGAGATCCTCAAATACTTGATGCCCTGGATGTATGATGTATTATTCTCTCAAACAGATGTCTATTTGGGATGGTCTGAAACACAGATCTTTTGTGATTTGGAATATGATAGGCCTGTTTAGCTCTGTTTAAAAGTGTACGTGCTGAGAAGCTAGACTAGGGAATCTCCAACCCAGTATCCCCAATGACATTTTGTACTTACGTTATTTGTAAAAAGTAAATTACATATTTACATATTTACATGTACTCATTCCCTGGCTTATTTAGAGTAGAAAGCTGACTTGCTTTAATGATTTTTTCTCTATGTGAAAGTGTTTATAAATATAATCTTTGTGTCGTACATTTCATCTTTTCTGCAAAATGAATGTTGTGTTGGAATTTGAAATCTATGATAAGGGCTTTTATGAGAATTTTGTCTCCTTCTGGTAAATGAAGCCCAAGTATTACATTGTATAGTGTGGGTGATGGTGAATGTTTTGGGCCAACAATGAGTATTATACTGTTTTCCAAGTCGTCATATGGAGATGACTTCAGTGTAGTCTCACTGGTGTTATTTCTACTGAGCACTCGGAGTGGTTGTTTCAGAGAAAGGCTTACTTGTGATAATTTTTAAATCTTACATTCCTGAAAATTTCAGAAAGGCAGTGTGATATAAGGAAAAAAGTGGAAGTCCTAACTGTCATCGACCCTGTTATGATTGGCTATATGATTGTAGGCAAACTTTTTATCCTCTGAGCGTTAGGTTTTTTTAAATTTAATTTTTGAATAGGTAATACATTCAAATGGTTAAATAAATAGTTGAATATTTATATATTTTATATAAACAGTGAAAGTCTCACTCCTATGCCTATTCCTCATCCACGCAGTTTCATGTCCCTTGCCCAACCACTTTTACTGGTTTCTTTACACTCTTTTAGACTTTCTTTAGGCAAACGCTTACAATTATGAATGTATTTTTCCTACTTTTCATGCAAAAGTTAGTCCATAGTCCCCACTGTTCTGTACCTTCAACCCATTACCCCCCCAATTTTTTTTCACTTAATGTATCTTGGAGATCTTTCCAGATCAGTACATAGAGAGTTTCTGCTTTTTTTCATGAAATCTGCACAGTATTTCATTGAATGGATGTATCATAATTTAACCAGTTCCTTATTGTTGTACATGTATGTTGCTTCTACTCTTTTGATATTATAAGCAATTCTGTAATGGAGACCCTTGAACATGTGTCATTTTACATGTGTAAAAGGATATTTGTGGGATCACTTTATAGAAAGTGGGATTTCTAAGTCAAAGGATATATGCATTTATAACTGTGAAATATGTTGCCAAATTGCTTCCCTTTGGGGTTGCTCCAAAATGTGCATTGCCTGTTCACTCACCAACATTAGCTGTATCATAGCTAATACTTACATGGTACTTACTGTGTACCAGATACTGTTCTAAGTGCTTTATATACATTACTTCATTTTATCTTAATAACATCCTTTGAGGTAGGTACTGTTATTATCTCCGTTTTTCAGATTAATAATTTGAGGAATAGAGACTTTAAGTGATTTGCCCAAATCATACAGTTACTGTGGCAGAAATTCAAACCAAGTATTCTGGCTTCAGGATTGGTGTTACTAAGATTATGTTTTACTGTTATCAAACTTGAATTTTTGCTAATCTGATAGAGAAAAATGATACTCAGAGTAGTTTTAAGTTTTAAAATATTACGTTAAGGTTAAGGATCTTTTTATATTGTTTTATCACTCATGTTTCCTTTTCTGTAAACTACGTGTTTAAATTCTTTACCTGTTTTTCTTTTGAGTCATAGGCCTCTTTCCTATTAATTTCTAAGTTTCTCTCTCTTTTTATATATGATATAAATATGTATATATATTTATGTATTGATATATATGTATTTATGTATATATATCATATATACATGTAATAAGATAAACTTTTTTGTCTGGGGTATGTATTGCAAATATTTTCCCATTTTGACATTTGTCTTCTGACTTCTTTTATTCCCATGCAGAACTTCTAGATTTTTATGTAGACAGACTTATCAATTTTGTCTTCTATGGCTTTTGGATTTTGAGTCATAGTTAGAAAGACCTTCTTCATCTCAATCATTAGTTTTTTTTTTTTTCAATCATTAGTTTTTTAATCTATCCAGTGGGAACAAGAAAATAGAATTATTGTTAAGGTCAAAGTGCTTTGTGAACTGTAAACTGTAAATCATTATACAGATGAAATATGGTGTTACTTATTAATTTGTCTTCTGAACAAATTGTATAGAGATTGTCATCTCTTCTCCTGCATTAAATGGAATAGGATGACAAATTTTTGTTTTCTGCAGTGTGGGAAACTAGGGTGGTATTGATCTTGTGGTCAGTGTTTTTCTTGGACAATTTGCATGGGATCTTTTTCAAAAGTAGGCACAGTGGAAATCCTGAAGTATTTTTGCATACTTTAGTCTTTGTTGTTCTTTGTATTAGGTATAATTGGAATCTGACTAAAAGTTCTCAAAAATTGTTTTGCTTTCACATTAGCTATGGTTGACAAATTTGCACATTATTTACTTTGCGTATTGTATTCTTACTGATTGGTAGGAATTTGTAATTTGGGAGGACCCCTCATTTGTGTGTGTGTGTGTGTGTGTGTGTGTGTGTAAGATTATAAAATTAATGCATGTTCATTAAGGAGGAATTGGGGGATAGAGATGATTTTCAATTATTCAAATCTCCCCAAGATTCAAAGAGTTAATAGCCAATGTTAACATTTTGGACTCTCAGGATTCTTTTTGTGTATGTGTTTGCATTGTCATTACCAACTCCCTAGGGTCTGGCATAGTGCCTGGCCCTTAGTAGGTGCTAAATAAATATTTGTTGACTGAGTGAATGAAAGAATGAATATGTTTTTACATAGGAAGTACGGAATCTCAATGTCTTACTTATTTTCATTTTTTTATCCACTGTAGATTTTGATTCATATAGTAGTATTAAAATTTGTATGCCATAATTCATTTGGAGGTGAGTAAGTTCAAGTCTAACCCTCACGGAGCTCAGAGTCCAGTGAAAGAGACAGATAAGCAACAATTAAAATACTGTGTGATAACTATAATAACAGAGCTTTGTGGAAGGCATTATCAAAACACAGAAAAAAGAGATTGAGGGGCCAGAGAACACTTTCCTTATGAGATGATCACTGGAGAGCCATGTAGAAGAGGTCAAGAAGAACATGCCAGGGAGAAGGAATATTCCTTCTAGGTATTGAAGTGTGAGCAGGACTCTACAAGTAGTTCTCTATGTTTGGAGCAGATTGTGTCTGTGGGTAGAGGAATAGAGACAGATGAGGCTGGAGATGTGGGCAGGGGCCAGATAAGAAAGAGCCTTTGTATCACACATGAAAAGTTCTCAAAAGTTTACTTATTTTGGAGAATAGATTGGGAGAGGTGTGAGAGTGAAGCTAGGAAGACCAAGAAGATGTTAACTGAGCACAACAGCTGGAATGAGATGAACATCACTTAAGCCAAGTTAGGAGGGGAAAGCTACACTTGAAAGGAGGGTTAAGTCTGGGGGCTAATGATTAGGCCAGTTTTAGTGGAGCAAAGTCTTTGAATGCCAAGCTAAGGAATTTTATATGCAACAAATGTCATTGAATTTTTTTTTTAATTTAAAAATTTTTAGTTTTGGCTGCGTTGGGCCTTCGTTGCTGCATGTGGGCTTTCTCTAGTTGTGGCAAGCGGGGCCGACTCTTCGTTGCGGTGTGCGGGCTTCTCATTGTGGTGGCTTCTCTTGTTGCGGAGCACGGGCTCCAGGCGCATGGGCTTCAGTAGTTGTGGCACACGGGCTCAGTAGTTGTGGTGCACGGGCTTAGTTGCTCCGCAGCATGTGGGATATCCCCAGATCAGGGATCGAACCCGTGTCTCCTGCATTGGCAGGCGGATTCTTAATCACTGCGCCACCAGGGAAGCCGCCATTGAATTTTTTTTTAACTGTCATGTGTGTTATGTGAACTGTTACAGGTTGCAGTTTGCTTCCTTCCCACTAGTCTGAAATGATGTTGAAATCTTTCATGCTTATGAAATAGTAGAGATATTATCAAAGACAATTGTATTTAAACAGAAGTGAAATTTCAGACTGGAATATGACCCTTTATTTGAAAAGTATATATGTGTATATATATTAAAGAACTATGAAAATAGGCATTGTTTGAAAATACCTTTTATAATAGTTATGTACTCTTTCCTTTGGATTCTTAAGACCAGATAACTCTGTGGCATGGTAAGGCTCTGGTCTTGTTGAAGCTTTACAAGTATAAGGAAATCACATTAAAAGTCCTCTTAAAGCTCCATAGTTACATTAGAGAATACATTTTTAACTGGAATTAGAATTTTTTTCCTGAATTTAAATCAGAAAGAAAATATTTTAAGGAAGCAAACCCGTTTCAGAAAAAAGAAATACCAGGGAGTATGCTGTAGTTAATATGAATTTGGTTGAATTACTACAGGTCAGCTTTTATGTTTGTATTTCTGTATATTAATAATTAAATGCTTTAAGAGATTCATTTTCATTATACATTGATTGTGAAATTATGTTCAGTTTGCTATATTTATTGTCAATATAACATTATAGAAAGTTTAGAATAAGAGTAAAGAATAAGTCATACATTTTCTACCCAAAATAACATTATCACTTTGGTATAATTCCTTTATTTTTTCCAGTGCATACTTTTATATAATTATAATCATTGATTATTCAATTTTTATATTTTTGCCCCTCCCTCTTTGCACTTAACATATAAATTTCATCTCATGTAGTCTAAGCTATTGTAGTGGGAGGGATGAAAGGGTGATTTTTAGTTGTTCTAAGCTTTTTTTTTTTTTTTTGCGGTACGCGGGCCTCTCACTGCTGTGGCCTCTCCCGTTGAGGAGCACAGGCTCCGGAGGCGCAGGCCCAGCGGCCATGGCTCACGGGCCCAGCCGCTCCGTGGCATGTGGGATCTTCCTGGACCGGGGCACGAACCCGTGTCCCCTGCATCGGCAGGCAGACTCTCAACCACCGTGCCACCAGGGAAGCCCTGTTCTAAGCTTTTAATCTTCATTTTTTAAACAAAAGTAATGCAAGATCATTGTAAAAAAACTGAACAGAAACGTATTTCATAAAAAAATGAGTCTTGGGACTTCCCTGGTGGCACAGTGGTTAAGAATCCACCTGCCAATGCAGGGGACATGGGTTTGAGCCCTGGTCCGGAAAGATCCCACATGCTGGGGAGCAACTAAGCCCATGCGCCACAACTACTGAGCCTGTGCTCTAGAGCCTGCGAACCACAACTACTGAGTCCACATGCCACAACTACTGAAGCCCGCGTGCCTAGAGCCTGTGCTCCACAACAAGAGAAGCCACTGCAATGAGAAGCCCACGCACAGCAAGGAAGAGTAGACCCTGCTTGCCGCAACTAGAGAAAACCCGCATGCAGCAATGAAGACCCAACACAGCCAAAAATAAATTAAAAAAAAAAGTCTTTCTTATAATCACCTCTTCCACCAAGATAAAGTTTAATATATGCATTCCTTTAAATTTTTTTGATATATACTAATGTTTACTATTATATTAAAAAATAAAAATACGATTGCACTATACATTCTATTTTGCCAACAGTGACGCTGTCAAGTGACAATACCAATATCTTGGTATTGTCACTTGACAGTGAAACTTTGACATCTCTCCATGTTAGTATATATATAATTTACCTCATTCTTTTTTTTTTTTTTTGCGGTACGCGGGCCCCTCACTGTTGTGGCCTCTCCCGTTGCGGAGCACAGGCTCCGGACGTGCAGGCTCAGCGGCCATGGCTCACGGGCCCAGCCGCTCCGTGGCACGTGGGATCCTCCCAGACCGGGGCAAGAACCCGTGTCCCCTGCATCGGCAGGCGGACTCTTAACCACTGCGCCACCAGGGAAGCCCTACCTCATTCTTTTAATGACTATATAATACATTATTTGGATGTATTCCAGTTTATTTAACCTACCCTATTGATGGACATTTGGATTGTCTCCAGTTTTTTTCTGTTACTGACAACATGTAAGTTAATACATTCTTGTACATTTATCTTATGTCTGCTTATAGTAACTCACTTATTTTGTTTGTTTGTTTTTTTTTTTTTTGCGGTACGCGGGCCTCTCACTGTTGTGGCCTCTCCTGTTGCGGAGCACAGGCTCCGGACGCGCAGGCTTAGCGGCCATGGCTCACGGGCCCAGCCGCTCCGCGGCATGTGGGATCTTCCCGGACCGGGGCACGAACCCGTGTCCCCTGCATCGGCAGGCGGACTCTCAACCACTGTGCCACCAGGGAAGCCCAGTAACTCACTTTTAATGGCTATAAAATATTCCCTTTAGTGGAAATAATACACTTGAGAGAGAAATAAGGTTGAAAATATTTTTTGGTGAATATTTTTTGACAATACTTCATGTTATTAATTTTGTTTTGCCTTTTATCAGATTCCTCCTTTGACCTTTGTAATGTAAACTATAGAAGAGCCTGCCCTAACCCCAGGAATCTAACTTCCTTTTTCTCTTGATTGCTTTCTTTACCAGCCTCTGAAATAGACTTCTAACCACTTTATCAGAAGAGGTGAGTTGCCTATTTGACCTAAGTGGTCTTCTTAAATCAAATAGGAAAATTTATCAAAATAAAGATTAACCTGGAAATTTATTTATTTATCTATCTATTTATTTTATTTATTTATTTTTGGCTGCATTGGGTCTTCGTTGCTGTGCGCGGGCTTTCTCTAGTTGTGGCGAGTGGGGGATACTGTTCGTTGAGGTGTGTGGGCTTCTCATTGCGGTGGCTTCTCTTGCTGTGGAGCACGGGCTCTAGGCATGCGGGCTTCAGTACTTGAGGCCCGCGGGCTCTAGAGTGCAGGCTCAGTAGTTGTGGCCCACGTGCTTAGTTGTTCCGTGGCATGTGGGATCTCCCCGGACCAGGGATTGAACCCGTGTCCCCTGCCTTGGCAGGTGGATTCTTAACCACTGGACCACTAGGGAAGTCCTATCCTGGAAATTCATAATCCTCTTAGTACTTTAGCATCTCAGCTTATTTGAATGGGCCTAATATCAATCGGTTGATCTTGTGTCAAGTTTCATGTTCCAGCATAAAAAGTTTTAGATACATTTAGTGTACTTAGAAGATCAGAAACTATGTTTTTTATATCCAGATTATGGGAAATAATAATCCTACTCAATTCTGTCCTAGTTAGACCATATATGTAATATTGTGTACTTTTTTTGCTATTGTGTTTTAGAAGAGCTTTGACAATTTGGAGGGCAATTAAGGCTAAACTTTAAAGAAGATAACCAGGGAGCACTTGATGCCATGTTTCATGGGAAACTTGAAAGACTTGTGTATATGTACCCTGGAGAAAACTTGGTAACTGAAAATGTATAATAAAGAAGAAAAAAAAAAAAGAGAAAAAAAAAAAAGAAAAAAGAAAAAAAAAAAGAGGGAAAAAAAAAAGAGGAAAAAAAAAAAAAAAAAAAGAAGAAAACCAGACTTAATTTGTTGTATACTTGCAGCATCCAGAGCTAGGATTAAGGTTGGGCTGGGGAAGAGAGAGGAAAGGGAACTCATTTTTATTGAATGCTTACTGTGTGTTATGCACCCTGCCTTTTGCTTCATTTATGCATTTTTATCCTTTAATTCCTTAGTGTGTTGTCATTAATTCTCATTATAACTCAGTGAGATATAGTTTATATATATATATATATATTATATGAGATATATATTTACCTCTATTTTATAAATGAGGGGGAGAAGTTAAGTAACATGCCCAAGATGATTCAGCTACTTAGCTGGAATCAGAATTTTTTAAACTTGTCTTGTTTAATTTATTTTGGTCACATACGTATGTTTTAAATAATATGTAACAGTGTTATTTTAGAAAATTTTTTTTCTGCTCTCATTTCATGAAATTTTATGTCTTTACATGCTTTTTCAATCTCAGTATCTTTGCCATCACTAGATCTTTTCTGAATTATCTAGCACAGTTTGCCATGGTATATCATCTGCTCTTCCCTCTAAGCTCTTTTATTTTTTTATTCTAGCAAAATTTTTTTTAGTAGATCTTGAGATTTTTAACTTAATTGTGATGCTATTTATTTATTTATGGCTACGTTGGGTCTTCATTGCTGTGCGTGGGCTTACTCTAGTTGTCGCAAGTGGGGGCTACTCTTCGTTGCAGTGAACGGGCTTGTCATTGCTGTGGCTTCTCTTGTTGTGGAGCATGGGCTCTAGGCATGTGGGCTTCAGTAGATGTGGAACGAGGGCTTCAGTAGTTGTGGCACTTGAGCTCCAGGAGTTGTGGCTTGAGGGCTCTAGAGTGCAGGCTCAGTATTTGTGGTGCACGGGCTTAGTTGCTCTGCGGCATGTGGGATCTTCCTGGAGCAGGGGTCGAACCCGTGTCCCCTGCACTGGTAGGCGGATTCTTTACTACTGCGCCACCAGGGAAGCCCTGGATTCTTTTTTTTTTTTTTAACATCTTTATTGGAGTTATAATTGCTTTACTATAGTCTGTTAGTTTCTGCTTTATAACAAAGTGAATCAGCTATACATATAAATATATCCCCATATCTCTTCCCTCTTGCGTCTCCCTCCCTTCCACCCTCCCTATCCCACCCCTGTACGTGGTCACAAAGCCCCAAGCTGATCTCCCTGTGCTATGTGGCTGCTTCCCACTAGCTATCGGTTTAACATTTGGTAGTGTATATATGTCCATGCCACTCTCTCACTTTGTCCCAGCTTACCCTTCCCCCTCCCCGTGTCCTCAAGTCCATTCTCTAATAGGTCCGCATCTTTATTCCTGTCCTGCCCCTAGGTTTTTCATGACCATTGTTTTTTTTTTTTTTAGATTCGTTATATATATGTTAGCATATGGTATTTGATTTTCTCTTTCTGACTTACTTCACTCTGTATGACAGATTCTAGGTCCACCCACCTCACTACAAATAACTCAATTTTGTTGCTTTTTATGGCTGAGTAATATTCCGTTGTATATATGTGCCACATCTTCTTTATCCATTCATCTGTCGATGGACACTTAGGTTGCTTCCATGTCCTGGCTATTGTAAATAGAGCTTCAATGAACATTGTGGTACATGACTCTTTTTGAATTATGGTTTTCTCAGGGTATATGCCCAGTAGTAGGATTGCTGGGTCGTATGGTAGTTCTATTTTTAGTTTTTTAAGGAACCTCCATACTGTTGTCCATAGTGTCTGTATCAATTTATATTCCCACCAACAGTGTAAAAGGGTTCCCTTTTCTCCACACCCTCTCCAGCATTTATTGTTTGTAGATTTTTTGATGATGGCCATTCTGACTGTTGTGAGATGATATCTCATTGTAGTTTTGATTTGCATTTCTCTAATGATTAATGATGTTGAGCATTCTTTCATGTGTTTGTTGGTAATCTGTATATCTTCTTTGGAGAAATGTCTATTTAGGTCTTCTGCCCATTTTTGGATTGGGTTGTTTGTTCTTTTGATATTGAGCTTCATGAGCTACTTGTAAATTTTGGAGATTAATCCTTTGTCAGTTGCTTCATTTGCAAACATTTTCTCCCATTCTGAGGGTTGTCTTGGTTGTCTTTTCATCTTGTTTATGGTTTCCTTTGCTGTGCAAAAGCTTTTAAGTTTCATTAGGTCCCATTTGTTTATTTTTGTTTTTAGTTCCATTCCTCTAGAAAGTGGGTCAAAAAGGATTTTGCTGTGATTTATGTCATAGAGTGTTCTGCCTATGTTTTCCTCTAAGAGTTTTATAGTGCCTGGCCTTACATTTAGGTCTTTAATCCATTTTGAGTTTATTTTTGTGTATGGTGTTAGAGAGTGTTGTAATTTCATTCTTTTACATGTAGCTGTCCAGTTTTCCCAGCACCACTTATTGAAGAGGCTGTCTTTTCTCCATTGTATATTCTTGCCTCCTTTATCAAAAATAAGGTGACCATATGTGCGTGGGTTTATCTCTGGGCTTTCTGTCCTGTTCTGTTGATCTATATTTCTGTTTTTGTGTCAGTACCATACTGTCTTGATTACTGTAGCTTTGTAGTAGAGTCTGAAGTCGGGGAGCCTGATTCCTCCAGCTCCGTTTTTCTTTCTCAAGATTGCTTTGGCTATTCGGAGTCTTTTGTGTTTCCATACAAATTGTGAAATTTTTTGTTCTAGTTCTGTGAAAAATGCCAGTGGTAGTTTGATAGGGATTGCATTGAATCTATAGATTGCTTTGGGTAGTAGAGTCATTTTCACAATGTTGATTCTTCCAATCCAAGAACATGGTATATCTCTCCATCTATTTGTATCATCTTTAATTTCTTTCATTAGTGTCTTATAGTTTTCTGCATACAGGTCTTTTGTCTTCTTAGGTAGGTTTATTCCTAGGTATTTTATTCTTTTTGTTGCAATGGTAAATGGGAGTGTTTCCTTAATTTCTCTTTCAGATTTTTCATCATTAGCGTATAGGAATGTAAGAGATTTCTGTGCATTAATTTTGTATCCTGCTACTTTACCAAATTCATTGATTAGCTCTAGTAGTTTTCTGGTAGTATCTTTAGGATTCTCTATGTATAGTATCATGCCATCTGCAAGCAGTGACAACTTTACTTCTTCTTTTCCGATTTGGATTCCTTTCATTTCTTTTTCTTCTCTGATTGCTGTGGCTAAAACTTCCAAAACAATGTTGAATAATAGTGGTGAGAGTGGGCAACCTTGTCTTGTTCCTGATCTTAGTGGAAATGGTTTCAGTTTTTCAGGATTCTTTTTTTTAATTGACAAATAGTTTATCATCTTTTGTTTCTGAAGCCTTTTTTGTTATTATTATGAGAAAAATGTAACAAACACCCATTTACCCATTATACCATATAAGAATTGTATTTAACAATTAACATTTTGTAAGATTTACATCTTTTTTTTCTGATATATTTTAACACAAGTACAGACATGATATTTCACTTCTATTTCTGTGTGCATCTCCAAAAGTAAGTCTTATACAATCTTAATATCATTATCCCACTTAAATTAATAGAACTTTCTTTTATCAGCTAATAGTATTTCTTATTAAAATTTCCCCAGCTCTCTTCTATAACTAGTTTGTTCAAATCAAGATCCAATAAAGTCTCATTATTGTATTTAGTTGTTAAACTTCTTAATTCTCCTTCAGAGTCAGAATTTGAGTATAGTACTGTGCTTTCTCTATGCTTTCCTTTCCTTGTAAAGAAAAAGCTTTGTAACGATCAGAACTTTTCAATAATAGAATAGGCATGGAGGAATTAGTGAGCTCTTTGTTAGTGGTTTGTTTCAGTAGGCTGAGTTAACTCTGGCCTCTATAGTGTCCAATCCAGTGGACACTTTTCTTCCTATTTTTTGACTGATTTGTGACATCTGATATGTTTGTCGTTACCACCTCTTGTTTTAAAAAAAAAATTATTTATTTATTATTGGCTGCATTTGGTCTTAGTTGGTGTGTGCAGGCTTTTCTCTAGTTGTGGTGAGTGGGGGCTACTCTTTGTTATGGTGCATGGGCTTCCAGTTGTGGTGGCTTCTCTTGTTGCGGAGCACGGGCTCTAGGCACATGGGCTTCAGTAGCCATGGCTTGCCGGCTCTGGATTGCAGGCTCAGTAGTTGTGGCTCATGGGCTTCGTTGCTCCGCGGCATGTGGGATCTTCCTGGACCAGGGCTTGAACCCGTGTCCCCTGCATTGGCAGGTGGTTCCTTAACCACTGTGCCACCAGGGAAGCCCTATCGTTCCCACCTTTGACCTCTGTGACTTACTTCCTCTTGGTTTTATTCTTACCTCTGTTGTTTCTTTTTGTCCTGTATATGTTGATGTTCCCTTGGCCTCTTTTTAAAAATAAATAAATTAAAAAAAAATAAATAAATAATTTGGCTGCATTGCGTCTTCTTTGCTGCGCGCAGGCTTTCTCTAGTTGCGGCATGTGGGCCCTAGGGAGCACAGCCTTCAGTAGTTGAGGCACATGGGCTCAGTAGTTGAGGTGTGTGGGCTCTAGGGCTCACAGGCTTCAGTACTTGTGGCACGTGAGCTCAGTAGTTGTGGCTCATGGACTCTAGAGCACAGGCTCAGTAGTTGTGGCGCATGAGCTTAGTTACTCTGCAGTGTGTGGGATCTTCCTGGACCAGGGTTCGAACCTGTATCCCCTGCATTGGCAGGTAGATTCTTAACCACTGCACCACCAGGGAAGTCTGCATGTATCTTTCTGAGTTAGAGTTTTGTCTGCATATATGCCAAGGAGTGGGATTGCTGGATCATATGGCAACTCTATTTTTAATTTTTAAAGGAACCTCCATACTGTTTTCCATAGTGGCTGCACCAATTTGCCTTCCCATCAACAGTGTAGGAGGGTTCCCTTTTATCCACACCCTCTTCATCACTTATTATTTGTAGACTTTTTAATCATGGCCATTCTGACCAGTGTTTTGTATTTCTCTAATAGTTAACGGTGTTGAGCACCTTTTCATTTGCCCATTGGCCATCTGTATGTCTTCTTTGGAGAAATGTGTATTTAAGTCTTCTGCCCATTTTTTGATTGGGCTGTTTTTTTTTTGTTATTGAGTTGTATGAACTGTTTGTATATTTTGGAAATTAAGCCCTCATTGGTCACATCGTGTGCAGATATTTTCTCCCAATCTGTAGGTTGTCTTTTCATTTTGTTTATGGTTTCCTTCTGCTGTGCAAAAGCTTGTAAGTTTGATTAAGTCCCATTTGTTTATTTTTGCTTTTATTTCTATTGCCTTGGGAGACTGACCTAAGAAAGTAGTGGTATAATTTATGTCAGAGAATGTTTTGCCTATGTTCTCTTCTAGGAGTTTTATGGTGTCATGGCTTATATTTAAGTCTTTAAACCATTTTGAGTTTATTTTTGTGTATGGTGTGAGAGACTGTTCTAACTTCACTGATTTCTATGCAGCTGTCCAACTTTTCCTAACATCACTTACTGAAGAGACTGTCTTCATTGTATATTCTTGCCTCCTTTGTTGAAGATTAATTGACCGTAGGTGTGTGGGTTTATTTCTGGGCTTTCTATTCTGTTCCATTAAGCATATGTCTGTTTTTGTGCCAATACCACACTGTTTTGATTACTGTAGCTTTGTACTATTGTCTGAAGTCTGGGAGGGTTTTGCCTCTTGATTTGTTTTTTTCCCTCAGGATTGCTTTGGGAATTCTGGGTCTTTTATGGTTCCATATAAATTTTAGGATTATTTGTTCTAGTTATGTGAAAAATGTCATGAGTAATTGATAGGGATCACATTAAATCTGTAGATTGCTTTTGGTTTTTCCTCACCTTTTAAAAATTTTTTATTTATTCTTTTTGCTTTTCAGTTTTTTTGGCTGCACCACGAGGCTTGTGGATCTTAGTTCCCCAACCAGGGATTGATCCTGGGGCACGGCAGTGAAAGCCCCGAGTCCTAACCACTGCACCGCCAGGAAATTCCCATTTTGTTCACCTTTTTAAAGTCACTTCTTTGGGACTTCCCTGATGGTCCAGCAGTTAAGACTCTGTGCTCCCAATGCAGGGGGCCTGGGTTTGATCCCTGGTCAGGGAACTAGATCCTGCATGCTGCAACTAAGCTGCAACTAAAAAAAAAGATCCTGCATGCCACAACTAAGACCCAGCACAGCCAAATAAATATTAAAAAAAGAAAACAAATCTTGTAATGCCCTATACCTAGTGGGAACCCAATTAACATTTGATTTTTTAACAGAGGGGATTCTTGAATTGGCCAAAAGATTGGACTAGTTAACCTCTAAATGCTTTTTCAACTTTCAACCTAAGTTTCAGTTTTATGTCATGACCTAGGGCCTGGTGGATTGTAGTTACAACAGCATATAATATGCGTATCCAAAAGAGATAATAACAGTTTTAAGAACTGGCTTTTGATCTGTCTGGCACTAATATATGCCATTGTGTATACTCATGGCTAATTAAATAGGGGATGCCACTTTTTATGTTAGATTGCTTTTGGTTTGAATGGAAACTGCAACTCATTATTTCACAGCAGGATGGCAAGTTCAGCAGTGTTGCTTTTATTTTTAATTAGGCAGTCATCCTGAAATGTGTCTGTATTTGCTTTGTTGGTCCATAGAAAGGACAGCAGCTGAGCAGACTGTGATGTAGATTTGCCATGTGGTTGGTCATGATATACAGCTAATGTACTTATCGGTATTCCTGTTCAGGAAAATGCCCAGTTTTCTGGGCTACATCTTACCCGTAATGAATCCTTGTTTTATTTTGAATTAGAGAGGGGATTTTTATGATGATAGAAAGAAAACAAAGTATGATTAGGATATTAGGATATTATGTTTGCATTCTTTTTCTACTCTTTATACCCAGGGTATAAAAGTCCACTGAATTCTCAGAAATCCTTTTTTACTCACTTGTGGGACTTCATTACCAACTCTCTACACACATGATTCCATATTTGGGTGGATGTTGAAGATTATGGGTGCTGACTGACACTTTGCCACATCCTGTTACCTGTTGGTTGATAGCTGTTCAGTGCGTTACAGGATTTTATTTACATCTATGTTGTTGTGAAGTTTCATCTACTTCATTCCTGTGGAATGAAAGTGTAAGAAACAACTAATGCTGTACATTAGAATGGAAAAGAAGGGCTGATTGGGGGTTGGCATATCTTTCCTGTCAGCTTGGCATCCATTCTTTAAATAGTCTGTTTAAACCAATGCTAATTTATTTATTTATTTAGTTTTTGGCTGCGTTGGGTCTTTGTTGCTGTGCGCGGGCGTTCTCTAGTTGCGGCGAGTGGGGGCTACTCTTCGTTGCAGTGTGTGGGCTTCTCATTGTGGTGGCTTCTCTTGTTGTGGAGCACGGGCTTTAGGCATGCGGGCTTCAGTAGTTGTAGCATGCGGGCTCCGTAGTTGTGGCTCGCGGGCTCTAGAGTGCAGGCTCAGTAGTTGTGGTGCACAGGCTTAGTTGGTCTGCGGCATGTGGGATCTTCCTGGACCAGGGCTTGAACCGGTGTCCCCTGCATTGGCAGATGGATTCTTAACCACTGCGCCACCAGGGAAGCCCAATGCTAATTTTTTGATCTATAGAAAGTGATGAAGAGACTAAAGGCTTTTGCTTCAGTGGCTGGTGGAGCTATCATCTGTGCTCTTTAGTCTCTGTTGTTAAATTAGGGTGGAGAATAGTAGTAGCTTAGTACCTAGCTAGTAAGCTGTAATTTTCCACAGAAATTTAACTGTTTTTCTGGAGGAGACATGTCATAGTGGGAAGTATTTGGATTTGGAACTCTTGATTTGAATCCAGAGTCTGTCACTAGTTGTTTGAATTTGTTTGAATTTAATCTCTCAGTGTTTTAATTTCTTTCTCTTTAAATTGGAGATGATACCACCTACCTTAAAGAGTTGTCATAAAGGTTATCAGAAACGCAAAAACATTTGGTAGAATGCATGGCCTATGGTAAATGGTGGCTACAGTTGTTATTATTTCCATAAGCATTTCAGATGGGCGTATGGTCTACTTGGGAGTCCTAAAAGTTTCTCGATTCTCTGGAAAATGATTTGTGGAATTCCTACTTTGAAAAGATAAAATATATAATATTGGTTATAGGATATTTAGTTCACTGACATTTTGTTTTTCTTTTTGAGAGAGAAACTTTTTTTTTTTTTTTGCGGTACACAGGCCTCTCTCACTGCTGTGGCTGTGCAGGCTCAGAGGCCATGGCTCACGGGCCCAGCCGCTCCGCGGCATGTGGGATCTTCCCGGACCGGGGCACTAACCCGTGTCCCCTGCATCGGCAGGCGGACGCTCAACCACTGCGCCACCAGGGAAGCCCCACTGACTTTTTTATTGGTAGCTTTTCAAATTACTTTCTCCAATCAAAGCTTTTAATTGTACTTTCTTTGGGAAAAATAAATCAATCCCAGTGTAAGTGAAAATTAGCCTTTGAAAAGACAAACCTTCCTATGCAGAAAAGAAAGGAAAAAAATTTTGAACTTTCCCGTTTATAAATATTGAAATTGAGAACAAAATTACTAAAAAATTATTTGTGTCCTTGTAAGCAACATAAGTTTGGCATTTTTGAGAGACTGCTGAAGGCTGTTTCCTGGTTTAAGAACAAAACTGATTAAGCTTTTCTGACACAGTGCTTCTTAACGGGGGCACTATTGGCATTTAGGGCAAGACAGTTCTTTGTTGTGCAGGACTGTTCTGTGCATTGTAGGACATTTAGCTTCCCTGGCCACTGCCCACTAAAATGCCAATAGTGCCCACCCTACACCCCCACCATTGTGACAGTAGCTCCTCGCTGACAAGAACCTCCTTCCCCCTAAATCTTCACATGACCCTAATTAAGAACCACTGGGACTCTCGCTGGGATATTTTTAGGGAAGCAGCTCACAGTATCATCAGTTTCCATTTAGGAATTCCAAGTTTTTACAAGCTTAAAATTCTTGATCAACAATGTGTAGTCTCTTGAATCAAATAGCCTCTTTACAGCAAGAGTAATTGTAGTTGTTTTTTTGTTCCACCCAAAATGTATACTTTAAAGGGCACTATTTGTATCAAAAGGTAATATTCCTTAAGTGAGACCAAGAGAGGTAACCCAGAGTCTGAAAACAGCATAAAATCCCACAAGTTTCAAAGAATGTATTGTCTGATTTTAAAATTAGTTATTTTCAGATTTTAAAAAATAGGGTATGGTTTTAGAGTCTGTTCATACACACCTTTGCTGCCTTTTATGGCTAATTAAAATTTATCAGATTAAATTGAAAGCTATTTGTAACTTGGTTGGTTTCATTTAAAATGTGGTCATTCAGTATGCTGGCCAAGGAAGCAGAAGGCATGGTTTGGAAGTTTTCCCATGCTCAGCACTTTTCCAAAATGGATTAATAACGTTCTTACTCCCATAAGGGGACTGTACTTTTTATCCCTCAGCTGTCTAGTAATTAGTATTGCTTTAGCATATAATAGGGGCTCTACAACTAAATATCAGTGTTTGTCATGAGTGCTTTTATATTTTAAGTTTGTGGACTTGAATAAGTAAGGCTATCCAAAAATTCTCCTAATGCTTTTGAGTTTTTAGGCTAAGATATAAATATTCCTTGGACCAAAAACTATAGTCGAACTATTGCAGAATAAAAGGTTGAGAATCTTGAGACTTGGCTTGCACAGTGGGATGCTATTTATTTGCCAAATTGTTTTCAGTTTTTTTGGGCTGAGCATACTACATAGCTGTTGTATTGGCAATAGACTTAAAAAAAAAAGAAAACAACTGTTAAAATTCTCTTTTTATTAGGAAAATTAAATCTAGAAAAGAGTACAATATAATACCACCCAGAATTAACAAATATTAGTGAAAAAAATAACAAAATTAGCAAACATACCGTCTTGTGTTTGTTATAGGTTTGTTTTTTAATAAAAGGAAACAAAACATTATTGTTATAGTTGAAATCTCCTTTATTTCCCTTCCTTATCTCATTTTTCTTCTTTCCCACCAAGGCAACTACTACAATGAATTTAGTGGCTGGCTTTCTAGTTCATGCTTTTATCTTTTTTTTTTTTCTGGCTGCGCCTTGTGGCATGTGGGATCTGAGTTCCCTGATGAGGGGTCCAACCCGAGCCCCCTGCATTGGAAGCACGGAGTCTTTTTTTAAAAATATTTTATTTTATTTATTTATTTTTGGATGCATTGGGTCTTCGTTACTGCCCGTGGGCTTTCTCTAGTTGCGGTGAGTGGGGGCTACTCTTGGTTGTGGTGCGCGGGCTTCTCATTGCGGTGGCTTCTCTTGTTGCGGAGCATGGGCTCTAGGCACGCGGGCTTCGGTAGTTGTGGCACGCAGGCTCTAGAGCGCAGGCTCAGTAGTTGTGGCGCACAGGCTTAGTTGCTCTGCGGCATGTGGGATCTTCCCAGACCAGGGCTTGAACCCGTGTCCCCTGCATTGGCAGGTGAATTCTTAACTACTGCGCCACCAGGGAAGCCCAAGAAACACGGAGTCTTAACCACTGCACTGCCAGGGAAGTCCCCCTAGTTCATGCTTTTAGACATTTACTATAAATATATATCTTTATATAATAATCATAATAAGCAACAGAACTTGAATGCTTACTATTTTCCAGGCACTGTTCATTTAATCAATACCCTATGGTGATTGTAAGGATTAAATGAGTTAATACATATAAAATATTATAATGTAGGTACTAATTTATTTCCATTTTATAGATGGGGAACTGGAGATGTAGAGAGGTTTTGAAATAACTTGACCAGGTTCACATAGCTGCAAGTTACAGAGCAAGGATTTGAATACAGATTTGTTCTGAAGGCTATACCTTTAATCAGTATGCTGTCCTGCCTCTCTATAATATATGTTATTTTATATGTTTAAAAAATACATTTTTTTTATTAAAATGGTATCATCCTATAGGATGGTCCTACAGTTTTTTTGGTAACTTCTTAAAAATTGCTTTGAATTCAGTTTGAAAAAAATTTTATTTATTTAGGGCTGCATCGGGTCTTAGTTGTGGCACTCAGGATCTTTCATTGTGGCTCACAGGCTTCTCTCTAGTTGTGGCGCACGGGCTTAGTAGCTGTGGCTCGCAGCCTCAGTAGTTGTGGCGCACCAGCTTAGTTGCCCTGCGGCATGTGGGATCTTCCTGGACCAGGGCTCGAACGCGTGTCCCCTGCATTGGCAGGCGGATTCTTAACTGCTGTGCCACGAGGGAAGCCCTACATCATCTTTTTAAAAAAATTTTTATTGGAGTATAATTGATTTACAGTGTTGTGTTAGTTTCTGCTGTACAATAAAGTGAATCAGTTATACATATACATATGTCATTCTTTTTTTAGATTCTTTTCCCATATAGGTCATTACAGAGTATTGAGTAGAGCTCCCTGTGCTATACAGTAGGTCCTTATTAGTTATCTATTTTATGTATAGTAGTGTGCCTATGTTAATCCAAATCTCCCAATTTATCTCTCTCCCTCTTTACCCCCTGGTAACCATAAGGTTGTTTTCTGCATCTGTGACTCTATTTCTCTTTTGTAGATAAGTTCATTTGTACCTTTTTTTAGATTCCACATTATACCACATTGTCTTTATCCATTCATCTGTTGATGGACACTTAGGCTGCTTCCATGTCTTGGTTGTTGTAAATAGTGCTGCAGTGAACATTGGGG